>NW_021604617.1:15630469-15728905 GCF_004785775.1 Grammomys surdaster
CTCTCTCTCTCTCTCTCTTTCTTTCGTTCTTTCTAATCATGTCATTTGTTTACATTTCAGTTGATATCTTCCTTCCTAGTTACCCTTCCACAAACTTCCCCATCCCATCCCATCCCCCCCTCCTTCTCTTTGTCTCTATGAGGGTGATCCTATATCCACTCACCCACTCCTGCCTCACCCTTTTAGCATCCCCCTACGCTGGAACATCAAGCTTCCCTCCTCTCCCATTGATGTCAGATAAGGCCATCCTCTGCTACATATATATCTGGAGTCCTGGATCCCTCCATGTGTACTCTTTGGTTGGTGGTTTAATCCCTGGGAGCTCTCAGAGGTCCAGTTAGTTGATATTGTTCTTTATATGGGGTTGCAATCCCCTTCAGCTCCTTCAGTGTTTTTCAGAGCTCTCAAACCAGTGCTTAACTAAATGAGAAGTAGGTGAATGTTAGGTTATCAGGCTGAGAGGTCGGAAGCTCAACCCTGGTGTTTGGACAAAGATGGTTTGAACCCTTTGGTGCTGAATGATGATGGAAGCATCTGTCATGTCTGAGACTTCTCTACATCATCACCACTGAGATCAGGTCTGGTTAGGTACAGGGCTTGTGTACATTGTGTTACAGTACCCCTGTTATCTCTGTCAGGAGAGTATTAACTCCACACTCCTGACAGTCTAATATGTCTTCAGATGTCCAATGTTCCATGGAAGACAAAATCAATTCCAGTTAAGTACCATGGTTTTATTTCTTTATCTCAAGGTTATACTAAATAAGGCTGCAGGATTTAGAAAATGATCCAGAGGATATGAGCCCTGGTTTCAAATAATTTTTAAGATAGAACCCTACTCATTTGTATTGTTGACTATAATGACAATAATAAAATGTAAAGATAAGTGATATTCATGGGTACCAAGTTATTAATGGCTTCTATGCATTAGCAAAGCATCTTAGTGACATCACTTTTAACAATGAGAAGACTATTGTAGAAGAACTACTGGACAGGACAAAACACTATAAAAAGGGAAGATTAAGTTTCAAGTTTAAGTTTCTTTCCTTGAAGTATCAGCAGAAGTCTGGGGTAGTACTGAATTGAAATCTTTTCCCTTAATTTACATATTGTCTTCATTTTAGCAATACAGAAGGGAAATGAATAAAAACAATTATCCTCAAAGACATTCAGTCTGGTCTTGACTTGTTAAGAACGATAAAAGTCAGCCGTTAGAAGCATTTAATACAGCCGAACTAACCATAGAGTCTCAAATGGCTTCATCTGGTGTATTTTCTCTCAGTGGCACATAAAAAGGAACACAGTAATTAGGACATGATTCTGCTCAAGCTAGCCAATAAAAACTCTTAAAAAATGATTGCCCCTTTAGATAGCAACACAGAGAACAAAAGAGTCATACATACTTTATTATCTGAGTATTAATATTACTACATGAGATTCTTTACTTCTTTCCTGCATTGTAAACCAAAGGGAAACATTAAACTAGTCACATAATTTCCTAGGGATATTTTATGACTCATTCAAAGGATACTGGCCTATTTATTTGGAAAGTCAAAACTTAGATTTCCAATTAATCAATACATATTTCTTAGCCCTCAAGCAGTTTTGGCAGTCCCTCTAAATTGCACAGATTTCGCTGACAGATTTTAGTCTTCTGTATTATTTCTAGAACAGCAAAGTAGATTGAATGTAAAGGTCATTTTAATTTTGTATGATCCTGTACACACAAGTTGCTCCTGAAACAGACACGAAACTTTGCACTTCTTAGTTGCCAGGTACTGCTGAGGTTGCCGGTCCAAGGGCCGTAATTTGTGTGTCCGGAATCTAAATGACAGGCTGAGGATGCATGGCATGAAATAAGCTGAGCTCATCATGTTAGGTGAAAGAAGCCAGTCTCACAAAGACAAGAGTCTTGTGGTTCCACTTGAGTGTAGAATCTGACTGTGGTGGTGGAGAGGACATGCAAGGAGAGGGGGACCATTACAGATAACACAATAGGAGAAGAAGAAGAAGAAGAAGAAGAAGAAGATGAAGGATAAGAAAAAATAATAGAGGGTGGTGGTGGCGCACGCCTTTCATCCCAGCACTTGGGAGGCAGAGGCAGGCAGATTTCTGAGTTCGAGAGTTCGAGGCTAGCCTGGTCTACAGAGTGAGTTCCAGGACAGCCAGGGCTACACAGAGAAACCCTGTCTCAAAAACAAAAAAACAAAAAAAAAGGAGGAGAATAAGATCATACATTATTTGCAGATTATGACAATGCTATTATAATACTCATTTTTACAGTGAATATACATAAATTGCCAATAAGCTAAATGCTAATTATTGAGTTTACCTCATGTTTTCCTATTACCCTCTTTTCTCTGTGGCACAGCAGTCATTGAAGAGTCATATCTACTTTATACTTAAACACATCATCAGTGCTGTATTATCCCCTTACAAGTACACAAGAGTCTGTCTGCATTGCTACCCAGATACACTGAAGAGTACGATTTTTTTTTTTTTTTTTTTTTTTTTTTTTTACAGTTGAACTCAACTGGAAGTCATTTTGGAAGAGGGAATTTCAGCTAAGAGAATGCCTCCATCAGATTGAACTGTAAGCAAATGTGGAGAAGTAGTTCTTTATAAATCATTGATATAGGATGGCCAGTATCAGATCCCTGGGCAAGTGGTCCTGGATTGTACTGAGCAAGTCATGAAGAGCAAGCCAAATAAGCAACATTATTCCATGATTTCTGCTTCATTTCCTGCTTCCAGGTTCCTGCTTTGAACTTCTTCCCTGAGTTCATGGTAGATTAAAAACTACAAGATGAAATGAATTCTTTCCTTTATGAGTTGATTTTGATCATGGTGTTTATTATATAGAATAGGCTAGTAAATCTATTCTGCTGTGATGAATGGTCAAGTGTCCAGTTTATTACCACTAGCCACATATAGGTGTTGGGAACTTGAAACATACAGCATAAGACCAAAACTAATCTAATCTCTCCCTCTATCTCGTCTCCTCTCCCCTTTTCTCCCCTTCCCTCCCCTCCCCTGCTCTCCTTTCCCTCTCCTCTCTCTGCTTCTGCCTCTGCCTCTGTCTCTGTCTCTTTGTCTCTCTCTGTGTGTCTGTCTGTCTGTCTGTCTGTCTGTCTGTCAGTCTTTCTTTCTATGTTTCTCTGTCCCTGTCTCCTTTTTCCTTTTTTCTATCTTTTCCCCATGATCTCACTGTGTAGTGCAGGCTGGCCTCAAACTCAGTCTTGCTACTATAGTCTTTTGGAATTAACTTTTGAATTTTAATTATAGTTGAATAAAATTGAAAGTTGAATATCACATGTAGTTACTGATTCTTATCTCAAATGTACAGAAAATGAATAGGAAATAGATGTATTCAATCCAAAGTATTTGACATTGTATTTGCATCCATCAAGGGGTGCTTTCTTTACTCCATTCAGGTTTTTACTTGTTATAAATTAAAAGCCGATTTAATATACTGTTTAATAGTCCTTTTAGGGCTAAGAAGATAGGTCAGTGGTTAAAGCTCTTGCCATAATAGCCTAAGGACTAGCATTTGACCCATAGAATCCATATAAATGTCAGGTTGGCAACCATCTTATAATTTAAGCCTTGAAAAGGGGAGAAAGGGGATTCCCAGAGCCAACTGGTTGATAAAACTAACCATATCAATAACCTCTAGGTTTTACGGAGAGAGCCTCAGCTGCCTTAAATAATAAAATGGAAGAATGATGGAGGACGATTCCTGATATCAACTTTAGGACTCCATATTCACACATAGACAGGTACACAGACAATTTTCATATGTGTGCCAAAAACCATACATACACACATAGATACACAGAGGCACGCACACACACATGCACACACATACATGCATGTAACCAGTACATACCATACATAGAAACACAGAACAAAATTTCTTTAATATTTTTAATAAGAAATCAATGACAATTATGGAAAATCTAGAAAATACTGTTATATAAAATAGAGAAAATTGATCACAGTGTTTTTTTATTTTTTATTTTTATTTTTTTATTTTTTTAAATCAAATCGTAATTTTTACTTATTCACACAGGGGTTATAAACACAAAAAAGGCAGGACGTGGGGAAGGGGATGACACTGGAGCGTGGGTGTTCAGGGGGAATACAGATATCTTTCAGAACAGGATTATCGGCTGGGTGAAGGTTCAGGGGACAGGTCACTATGACTCTGCCTATGATTCACTTGTTCTTATCTAAGTTGGTAATATCTGCCAAGGCTACCTATTTACAAGGTCTATGGGTACTCAGGCTGGTAAATTTCATAGTGTTTTAAAATTAATTTTATGTTTGTATGTGTATGGGTGTGTGTGTGTGTGTGCATGTGATTATATGTCCTTGCATTCTCTACTCTGTATATATGCATGAATGTGTACTTGTGATGATTATCCACAAACGGATATGCAGATCAGCAAATCAACATTATATAAAAGACACATTTAGTTTAGACACCATACTTACAAGGAGGAGTCATAGCAATCTTGTGTTGGAAGATATGAAAAAATGCCGTGAAAGGATGGGAGATATTTGCTTTGTTAAGTGACCAAACTATGAAACCTTTTTGTAGGCATCAAGGAAATGAAGTCTGAATGACTGATCCAAACTCATGGGTTAACAGACGGACCCAGATATAGGAGCGCTGGATGAGCACTTATCCATCTGAGTTGCTGTCAGTATCGCAGCCAAATAACAGATGGAAATGGTGGGAGAAAGTAGACCCAGAAAACTCCAGGATGAAGTTTGTCTTCATCATGTAGCGTTAAGTACTAAACAAGATGTTCTCTAGTAAGTAGAGCTGTTTTCCTAAATACACTTATGTTACTGCCTAAGCAGCCCCTGCCTTTGTTCAGGCCCACAAAAGGAAGAAAAAAATAGCACTCCCTCAGCAATCAAGATGACAACGTGGGGGAAGTTGGACGGAGGGGAAAAGTTTGCAAACTGTGCTAAGAGTTCGAATTGAATCTTGCAGATGCGATGAAATGTAAGTCATCTTAAACTGCAAGATGACTTTCTATTGGGTGTCAGCAGGAGGAAGCAGAACCGCCTTGAGAGGTCACAGGATAATCTAGAGCGTCACTCAGAAAGGGTCTGACAACGGAAGCCCCCCAAATGTAGCTCTGTTTCCACTGTGCTGAGGGCTTAATCAGTCTCAGAGCACTATCATAATAACACAGAGCAATACTGCTTTTATTCTCTTCTGGCAGCTTCTCAGAGTCACTTTGAATGACAAGTGCAAAGTTTATGAACTTGTGCAAGACAAACTCAGGCTTCCCTTATGTTCCTTGAAAGCTTTTGATTGTCCTGCTCGACATCCAAGGCCGAAGTACAAACATGGATACAAGGAGCTACTGATCTATTCATGAATTACCAACAGATCCTTCCTTCTTGAGATATTTGCCCTCCTCTTGACTAGTTTCTTGCTTATTTAAACTTCTGACTCCTGTGGCATTCTCCGTATAGTTTCGCCCTGGTGTTTGGTCATCTCTCGTGGACCAGCAGACTTGCTATACACAGAGGTTCTAAGGTCATAGTGCTGATTCACTTACCAAATTCCTCAGTTTTTCACTGATTTCTAAATAGTTTTTTGTGAGTCTAAGTGGTTCTGTGTAACCTCTTGTCTATTAAAATTGT
The DNA here is from genome assembly GCF_004785775.1 of Grammomys surdaster. Taxonomy (NCBI): domain Eukaryota; kingdom Metazoa; phylum Chordata; class Mammalia; order Rodentia; family Muridae; genus Grammomys; species Grammomys surdaster. The sequence continues at coordinate 15,636,137 of NW_021604617.1, forward strand.
TATCTCTTAAGGGGTTAGTTACCATGCTAGCTCCAACCTCTTAGGCATTGTGAGCCTGAACGGAAGTGAAATAATCCTTGGAAAGTGCTTTTCACAGTGATCAGCACAGAAAGTCTCCCAAAGTGTCTTGGCAAAGATAATTCTTAAAACTCTCAAGTATTAACCGTACCATGACAGCATTTCTTATTGGAAGGGTTGGCTTCTTGAGGGATATATGTTCCAGCCAAGGATGAAGGCTTCATCCTTAAGGTTTTGGTATACAACTAGGTGCTAGGCAACATGCAGATATTCTGAGTTAAGATCCAGAGGCTGGTGAGATGTCCCAGTAGCTAAGGGTACTTGCCATATAAACTTGATAAACTGAATTCAATTGTGAGTTAGATTTCTGGAACCCTCAGTGGAAGGAGAGAACTAACTCTGTCTTAGGGTTTCCATTGTTGTGAAGAGACACCATGAACATGTCAACTCTTATATAGGAAAATATTTAATTGAGGCTCGTTTACAGTTTCAGAAGTTTAGTCTATCAAAATCATGGCAGGAAGCATGCCAACAGCAGATACAGTGCTGGAGGAGGAGAGGGTTCTACATCTTGATCGATAGGCAGCAGAAGATGGAGACTTGATTTTACACTGAGTATAGCTTGAGCATTGAAGGCCGCAAAACCTGTCCCTACAGTGACACACTTCCTCCAACAAGATCACACATACTGTAATAAGGCCACAATTCCTAGTAGTGTCACCCTCTATGGGCCAAGCATTCAAATACATTAATCTATGGGGGCTAAACTTATTCAAATCACCACATTTCACTCCCAGGCCCTCATAGGCTTTTAGCCGAATGCAATGCAAAATGCATTTAGTTCAACTCAAAAGTCCCCATGGTCTATCACAATCTCAACAATGCTTAGAAGCTCAAAGTCTCTTTTGAGACTCATGCAATCTTTTAACTGTAATCCCCTATAATATCAAAATAAAATATAGCTCACATACTTCCAACATTCAGTGGCACGGCTATACATTACTGTTTCAAAATGTATGGAAGGATAACAATGAGGATATACTGGACCAAATCAGGACTGAAAACCAGCTGGGAAAACTCCAAACTCTACATCTCCATGACTGATGTCAAATTGTTCTTCAGATCTCCAACTCCTTTCAGCTTTGTTGACTGTAACACACTTCTTTCTCTTGAACTGGTTCCACTTCCTGCTAGCAGCTTTTCTCAGCAAGTATCACATAGCTCTGGCATCTCTAATATCTTACAGTCTCCAAGACAATTCATGCTTCACCTCCACAGACTCATACAATGTTCTCTCTGGGTCTACAGGCAGGGACACCCCTGCCACACATCTGTCTCAGCAATTTTACTTAGTTGAGAGGGGAGATTTCTTGACTCTAAAGCCAGAACCATATGGTTGAAGTTGCTTGCTGGGGCTAAAACATGGCTCCCTTGTTAAATTACATCTTCACCAGCTTTTCTGTTTTCAACACTGTTTATGCTTGGTTATAAAACTTCCTCTGCAGATCAGGCTGGCCTTGAACTCAGAGATCTGCATGCCTCTGTCTTCTAAGTGCGAGGATTAAAGATAAGTACCACCATATCTTTCTTTAATTCCTTTTCATTATATATCTTTGTAAGCATGGCCAATACACAACAAGATCTGAATTAAAGGAGCTTTTCAATCTAGATCAGACATATGTGTCATCCCACCTCAAGATATTCAAAGACATGTTGTCTTCCTGCCTCAAGATCCAGATCAGGTGTATACTCCATTTCTAAATTATGGTTTATTCTAGATCAGTCAAGCTGACAACTGACAATAGCCATTAGAATCCACTTCTTGTCAACTTGACACAAAATCATATCTCCTATGTCCAGCTGAAAAAAGTAACTAATGGATATATCATTTTTTTTTTACTTAAGCATCCTATTTGTATATAACACATGTATATACATCATGGCTTCATATGGTCTTCTATGTATATGCACACACACACACACACACATTTTGCATATTAAGAAAGAAAATTAATTTAATTCCAACATATAAAAAATACTTTTTAGAAAAAAATATTAGGCATTGTTTTATAATTTGAGAAAAAAAAGGAAAGTGAAACATGTTTCTAATAAATTTAAGTAATCATTGGCAGTCGGTAGATCTCAGTCAACTTTCTTGTGCAAGCAAAAACAAATTCCCCTTAACAAACAAAACCCAAAAACCAACCAAACAGAAAAAGGACAAAGTAACTAGGTCATAATAACACCTAACATGATATAACTATCTCTCGTACATCTGTGAATTCACTGTATATTTAGAATAGGTGGCAATGTCCCTTGGAGAACATGAGTTTCACAAGATAGAAGATTAGCTGGGTGGAACCTTACTCTGAGGTCATCATTTTCTTAATTCCATTTAATATATTTATCTGTTTATTTCCTTGAACAGAGAATTTAACTCCATTTTACTTCCTGGTACCCCTTTAACCCTTGAACTATATACACTTTGTGTTTTTCCTTTCTCAGCATGTGACACGTTTGATCTAAATATTCTTCATAAGAATGACCCACAGGATAGAGTCTATGCTTAGCTGTTTTGAGATTTCCTTTGTAAATGCAATTAATCTTATTTTTCTTTTATTTTATCCTCAGAAAGACTATTCAGACAAGGTCACAAAACAGACACAATCCTCACCAAAATATTACAAGTCCGAACTCCAAGCAACTCAATAAAATTCTTCTCCTCTGAAACCTCTTGAGCCAAATTCCCACAGTTCAAATCACTCTCAGCACTATTGTTTTCCATGTCCCTTCTATTTTGGCCCATCAAGCCCTTCTTAAAGCATCTTTCTGCTTTCCTAATCCAAAGTTTTAATATCCACATTCCTCCAAATGAAAGCATGCTCAGACCTATCACAGAAACACTCTAGTGCCTTGTACCAACTTCTGTCCTATTAGGGCTTCCATTGCTGTGAAGAGACACCATGACTAAGGCAACTCTTATAAAGGAGAACATGTGATTGGGGGCTGTCTTACAGTTTCAGAGGTTCGGTTGATTATCATCATGGTGAGAAGCATGGCAGCATCTCAGCAGATGAGGTGCTGGAGAAGAAGTTGTGAGTTCTACATCTTGATCCATAGGCAACAGAAGACTAGACTCCATACTGGGTAAAGCTTGAGCTTAGGAGACTTCAAAGCCTGCTCATACATTGACACACTTCCCTGAACAAGGCCAGATCTACTCCAACGAGGCCATATATCCTAATAGTGCCAATCTCCTTGGGCCAAGCATTCAAATACATGAAGTCTATTGGTGCCGAATCTGTTTAAACTACCACAAATTCCCAAAAGTTGTTCTCTGGAGTTGTATGTATACCATGGCACAAATACACATCCACTTTCTTAAGTCCACCATGTGCATATATTCCTAGTAATAAACCAAATTTGGAAGTTAAGATCTAAATTGTACAATACTATTATTTTCCCAACTGGTAGAGATAATAATTGTATTAGTTTGAACATACATACTTTAAGATTGTTTGAAGTCTAGAAAGATGCCTCTGTGGTTACAAACATGCACAGCTCTTACAGAAGATCTATGTTCAGTTCTCAGCACCCACACATGTCTTTTCCCAACATTTTATAGTTACAGCTCCAGAAGATCTGATATCATCCTCTGGCCTCCACAGGCACCTGTACACATGCACATACATAACCCTTATATGTACATAATTTAAAAATAATAAAGATAAATCTTAAAAAAATAATTGTCAGCATAGATAAGGGGCTCTAAGTTTAGAGTCAAACAAAATTGGTTTAAATCTCAGAATCATTACCTGCTTGTTATATGATTTGGGGATAATTACATTACACCTCTTGTCTTCAGGTTCTTACTTATGAATTAGGTATTCTTATTGTAAACAACTTGGAGCTGTTGGAATTTTTTTCTTTGAAAAGTATTTACAAATGATAGTGAGCTGCACATAAAAAATTCTTAGGTATCTGTTAGTAACAATTTCATGGTTTTACCATTTTTCACAAGGGAAATACCCATAAAAATTACATTACCAAGATCAGAAGAAATTACTTTCCTGAATTTTACCTACATATAATTTCAATGACTCCTACCCAAATCTGACTTGACTATGATGATCCCTCTGGAATTTAGTTCTCAGAATGCAGCAGGTGCTTGACCTAAGAACTCTACAAACACTTACATATACATGTAAGTGTATATACCCACCCAGACAATTCTACTCTAGTAAGATGGGGACAGACCAGTAGAAAAGATGCTTGGCAATCCTTGCAGACACAAAAGAAAAACTGAGCCCTGTGGGAATGAAATGGGAATATCTTGGTTCTCCCTAGCTTTACAGATCAGAAACACATTCGTATCTTTTATGCCAGTACAATACCCCAAGTGTATACAGGAAAAAGGAAGCAGACCATAGATAATAAGCCCAGGAAGGAGATGATTCCTTTCTGCACTTACATTCCATGTGAATACTCAACAGGGTACTTATCTGCAACATGGGGATCTCTCAGTGCATCCATCCCTTAGGATTCTAAATAAGTATGCATGCTAAACACCTGCCTTTAAGTAGAGTAATTATGTAATATTTTCATATGTACATGCCCCATGCTTTATCATAATTATTCCCTTATTAGCCTTCCTTGTCCCTCTATCTCTACTATTCTTAACCTATATACTTTAATAAGCTTCCTACCACATTCCGAAGATTAACACTGCTTTCAATCATAATAATCTTTCTGTATAGTTGTTACTTAATAGCAAAGGAGTTTTCACCTGACTAGACCATCAAAATTTGACAGGAATATTACTGTCTTTTGAAAGTATAGCTTTTGCCAAGTAGTGATCAAGCCACTCCTAGGCAGCTAGCAATAAGCCTTGCCATGTTTTCATCAGAGGGATGGAATTTGAGTTTCCATCCATCAATTGCTTGTTTTGGTTACACAAATCCCACACTTTTTCTGACAAGTAATGCTATCTGGGCTGTTTCACACTGTAAGGATGTTTCTGGGGAGCTTTAACATAAGAAACATGAGACTATCACCTCAGGAAGAGATATTCTCTAGCCATGGAATGTCTCAATCTCACGTAGATTTTGTGTGTCTCATATCTAGAGCTTCTGTGGTTGCAGAACACACAGATATTCTTGGTGATAAGTGACCTTAGTACTGACTTTCTGTCTCTGTACTGGTGTTGGATCATTTTTGGTGTGATTTACCAGCCTGACAAATGGAGAGGTGGATATTTGCAGGAATCATTGGACGAGGCACGGGGTCCTCAATGGAGAAGTTAGAGAAAGGACTGAAAGTGCTGAAGGGGTTTGCAACCCCATAGGAAGAACAATAAATATCAACCAACCAGAGCCCCAGAGCTCCCAGGGACTAAACAACCAACCAAAGAGTACACATGGAGGGACCCATGGCTCCAGCTGCATTTGTAGCAGAGGATGGCCTTGTTGGGAATCAATGTAAGTAGAGGCCTTTGGTCCTGTGAAGGCTCGATGCCCCAGTGTAGGGGAATGCCAGGGTGGGGTGTTGGGAGTGGGTGGGGTAATACCCTTATAGAAGCAGGAGGAGGGGGATGTGATAGAGGGTTTCTGTGGCAGAAACCAGGAAAGGGGATAACATTTGAAAAGTAAATATAAAGAAAATATCCAATAAAAAAATGTGTCAATCACTGTCTCTGAAGGGTGAAGGTTTTTAAGCAATGAAGTTGAATAAACTTATTTTCTGATATACTTTGGTTTTTTTTTATAAACAGTGCATCTGTTGAACATATTCACAAGAAATAGAAAGTGTGTGCAACTGAAAACCACACATAGTCTTTTTACATGGGGTTCAAATTTAAGTTCTTGTGCCTACAGAACAAGTACTTTCCCAACTTAGCAATCTCTACAACCCCTCTTTTCTTTTTTAAAATAATTTCCTGGAAAAGTAATAAGAACAGAATTTTATTGCCTGTTTAGAGAGATGAAAAATACACATATTTATAAGACTGTCTTTATGGATGATTGTACCATCTCAATGGATATATTGACACATACAATAGAACTTGAAGTAGTCCCCCAAACAAGAATTTGTTTGTATGTTTGTGTGTGTTTGTGTGTGTGTGTATGTATGTATGTATATATGTATGTATAAATATATACACTGACATGACTACAACTCTGCAAAGCAACCTTAAAGCTCAGTACACCAGTGAGTGCTAATTCTTTACCTGTGCATGACTTAACTGGGTTGAAGTCATATATGTAAGGTTTGCTTTTTCTTTGCTGTGGGTGTGTAGAGACAGATGGGTCTCAGATGATTGACAACATCCTGCAAGAAGCATCTCATGCTCTGATGAGAGTGATGTGGACCTGACATTTGCTCTTTCTCACTAGGTGGATTAGGCAGAGAATTCACATCTGTAATAAGGGCACACAGCTCTGCAGGCAGTAGGTTTGCCTCACTTCTGAGTCCACAGTTCCAATGATTTTCCTCTCAGCTTGCCTCATGCTATTTTGAAAATTAACTTCTGCCAGCTTCATGGGTTTTTGTTGCTCAGGAAAACCTTTTCACTAATTCATTTCATGGCTAGGCCTCATCAGTGGGCAGTGGTTCAGTTAACAGCTAAGCTTCCAAGTTGCAGTGGTCTTACTTCAAATTTCTTTGACCGTAACTTCCGAAATCATTGCTTTGGTTAAGTGATGCCTTCCTTCTTAGTTCACTAGAAGCAGAGCTTAAGTGGAAATATAAATAGCCAGATAATACATTCAAAGAAAGTTCAAAGATTGAAGAAGAATTTTCTTAAATAATATCACCGTGTTAGATTTGGCTGCATGTTTGAAAATGCATTGCACAAGAGGAATTGGAGATACAGCCTGGAGAATGGAAGTCGTTTATGCACATCTTTATATAGGTTTATGCCTTTGAAGTATTTCTCATTGGACCTGCATGTATTATAAAAATAATATTTATTTCTGCATACTACAAATAAACATTTTTGTGTTCTTCCATTACCAATGCAAGAATATTTCTTACATATTCTTTATGTTTTCCTTATGATGTATTTCCCCTCCTTTTATCAATAAATCTTCAGGTCACCGCTCTGAGTTTAGACAGGAGAGTTCTGTATTTGTAGTCTCCCTGTGACCATGTATTTCCTTCCTAGACCCTTATTTACAATACAACAGCACAAACATGTCTTCTTTGGAAGTAGTCTGACCTTGTTCCATGGTTTTGTGAGTTGAGTCAAATTGGATATGGTATGCATGTAATTTTATGACTTTATAAGGTCTCACAGTTAAGAGATGGCCTCAGGTCTCAGATAGACTTTGGACTTTTGACAGTGTTGAGATTCTTAAAGACGATGTAGTCTTTGGAAGCTGAACTGAATGCATTTTGAGTCATGAGATTGTTATGAGTCTGTGCAAGCCAAAGATGAAATGTGGTTTGATTGTGATAAATCCCCACAAGCACATGAGTTTGAATCCTGTGTCTCCAGTTGATGATATTAGTTTAGAAGGTCATGAAAATCCAGATAGATGAATGCTATGAGCTATAACTATATTTTTTAGACTACTGATGTAACACAAACAAAATAGCCATAAGAGATGCTTAATTTATTTTCCTAGACTGTACTCAAACTGGATCAGTAAAGTCCTTCAAAACAATAACATTTAGAATAAAAAACAGGGTATAACCACAGAGGGAAATTGCTTGTATAGTCTGTGGTCAGTTTTGAAGATCATGATTTTTTTGGCTTTACATCAAAGAAATCAACAATATGCCTCTAACTAAAGAAGTGTAGCGTAAAAGGAGTTGATGGAAATGTGAAGTGTGTTGGGCCTTCTCTACTTTATTCATAACATCATTATTTTTTCAAAAGTAGCATTCTAAACAAAAGCAGAAAGGTAGAAATTCTTTCTTATTGGATATTTTCTTTATTTACATTTCAAATGTTATCCCCTTTCCTGGTCCCCGCCCCCAAAACCTCCTATCCCATTCCCCCTCCCCCTGCTTCTATGAGGTTGTTCCCCCACCCAACCACCTATTCCCACTTCCCTACCCTCACATTCCCATTCACTGGGCATCTAGCCTTCACAGGACCAAGGGCCTCTCTTCCCATTGATGCCCTTCAAGGCCATCCTCTGCTACTTATATGGCTATAGACATGGGTCATTCTATGTGTACTCCTTGGTTGTTTGGGAGCTCTGGAGGATCTGGTTAGTTGATATTGTTGTTCTTTCTATGGGACTGCAAATCCTTTCACCTCCTTCTGTCCTTCTCTAACTCCTCCACTGGGGGCACCATATTCAGTCCAATAGTTGGCTGCAAGCATTTGCCTCTGTAATTGTCAGACTCTAGCAGAGCCTATCATGAGACAGCTATATTACGCTCCTGTCAGTATGCACTTTTTGGTATCCACAAGAGCATCTGCATTTGGTGACTGTATATGGTATGTTTCCCCAGGTGGGGCAGTCTCTGGATGGCCTTTCCTTCAGTCTCTGCTCTATACTTTGTCTCTGTTTTTGCTCCCATGGGTATTTTGTTCTCCCTTCTAAGAAGGACTAAAGCACCCACACTTTGGTCTTCCTTCTTCATGAACTTCATGTGGTTTGTGAATTGTATTTTGCATGTTCCGAGCTTTTGGGCTAATATCCACTTATCAGTGAGTGCATACCCTGTGTGTTCTTTTGTGACCTAGGTTACCTCATTCAGGATTGTATTTTCTAGTTCCATCCATTTGCTTAAGAATTTCATGAATTCATTGTTTTTAATGGCTAAGTAGTACTCCATTGTGTATTGTACCCCATTTTCTGTATCCATTCCTCTTTTGAAGGACATCTGGGCTCTTTCCAGCTTCTGGCTATTATAAATAAGGCTGCTATGAACATAGTGGAGCATGTGTCCTTGTTATATGTTGGAGAATCTTCTGGGTATATGCCCAGGAGTGGTATACCTGGATCCTTAAGTAATACTATGTTCAATTTTCTGAGTAACCACCAGACTGCTTTCCATAGTGGTTGTACCAGCTCTCAATCCCACCAAAAATAGAGGAGTGTTCTCTGTCTCCACATTGTTGTCAGCATCCCCTGCCACCTGAGTTTTTGATCCTAGCCATTCTGACCTGTATGAGGTGGAATCTCAGGGTCGTTTTGATTTGCATTTTCCTGATGACTAAGGATACTGAACATTTCTTTCTCTTTTTTTATTGGATATTTTATTTACATTTCAGATGATATCCCCTTTCCCCATTCCCCCTCCCAGGAACCCCCATCCCATCCCCCCTCCTCCTGCTTCTGTGAGGATGTGCCCCCACCCACCCACCTACTCCTATCTCCCCACCCTTGAATTCCCCCACACAGGGGCATCCAGCCTTCAGAGGACCAAGGACCTCCTCTCCCACCTATGCCCTACAAGGCCATCATATACAGCTGGAGCCATGGGGCCCTCCCTATGTACTTCCAGGCTGGTGGTTTGGACCCTGGGAGCTCTGGTTGATTGGCATTGTTACTCTCTTCATGGGGCCTCAAACCCTTTCAGCTCCTTCAGTCTTCAGTCTAACTCCTCCATTGGGAACCCCATGATCAGTTCAATGGTTAGCTGTGAGTATCTGCCTCTGTATATGTCAGCCCAACAACAAAAGAACACACATGGTATGTACTCACTGATAAGTGGATATTAGCCCAAAAGCTCGAAATACCAAAAATTCAACTCAAAGACCACGTGAAGTTCATGAAGAAGGAAGACCGAAGTCTTCCTTGTGTGGGTGCTTCAATCCTTAGAAAGAGTAACAAAATACTCATGGGAGCAAATATGGAGACAAAGTGTGGGTCAGAAACTGAAGGAGGGGCCGTCTGGAGACTGCTCCACTTGGGTATCCATCCCATGTGCGTTTGTTTTAAGTCAACACTAACACTACCAAACTGTCCTGCCCCTTTTGTTTGTGAATGCTACTGTTCTAGGTCCACACATACCCCATGAGCAGAGGAGTTTGGTCATAGTTCTGCTTCTCAGTTTTCTATGTTTCATTACTCTCTCACACACCATTCTCCTGAATGAATTGTTTAGTCTATTTCTACCTTACAGCTGAACATAATCCAGATGGCCAAAAGGAAGATGTAGAGCCTTGAGGCTTCCTAGCCAAGCCTCACTCACTATGTCAACTCTTTTGCAACTCATTATTAGTTATACAATTTTTAAAAATCATAAAAACAAACCTTTAAAACCAGTCCTCTCAGTGTATCTTGCTCTGTATGAGAAATGCACTTTTGGAGTCAGGAGTTCTGTACATGTCCTTATCCTCCTTACCTGCATTGGTTCCCTAGGCATCTTGGGGTTTGTCCTCAGTGATCCCTGCAGTGGGAGCCATTGGCACTAAAGCAGCATCACTGTACAGTCAGAGAAGCATTTAGTTATGGGAATCAAGTGACCATAGCAACTTAGACAGTAAGATCTCTTTTTATGATGTCACCTATGCAAATCTGTGTCATGTCGAGGGACAGCTAGAAAAACAGTCTAGAGTCTAGAACCCAGAGAGGAAATTTACAAATGTCTCTTGGACACAGCAGAGTGAATTTCGAGGACATGCATTTCCTATACTGTCAAGAAAACAGAAATATTGGGGCTAAATAGCAGGAACAGTAAACATGTAACCAGGAAGCAGGGAGCCTCCTAAAGAGGAAAGAACAAAGGGTACCTGATTTTCGCAGCTTGGATCATGACATCAAGAGAAAGAACATTGCTTTGTTTTCTTTTTTTCTTTTGAGTTCCAGTAGATTGAGCTCTTGGTTTTGCATGTAATATCCAAGCACCCAAGTACAAAAGCCCCAGATGTTGTAATATCGGTTTCTACATATATGGAGCCAAGCCCAGGAAGATTAAAAAAAAATAAGGAGAGTCTTCATTTTGTTTGTTTGCTTGCTTTGCTTAAGTTCAGTACTCCACACATGGAAGAAACAAGACTCAAGATGAAATAAATTTCCAAGAAAATAGAAGCATGAAATAGGAAATAGACTGTATCAAATACATCTGAATCCCAAGGAGAATACCAAATGGTCTATGGTACCCTAAAATTTAAAAACAAATAGCTTAATTTTACATAGAAAATTAAGACTTTGGATCCAAAGTGACACATTACATCCAAACACAGAGAAGGATGCTGTTGAAACTTAGCACCAAAGTCTTGGGGTTGGAGATTTCAACACCAGAAGAGTAAGAAGACAGGACAACTTTATGAATACATGACATGTTATAGATCAAATATGCTTCTGAAACAGAAGGCAAACCTGACCTACCCCATCAGAGAAGCAACATCAAATTTTTGCAGTTTACCATCACTTGTCATCCTAAAGCCACTGTTTTTTAAGACTACAAATATTTTTATTGGTTATTTTATTTATATCCATTTCAAATGTTATTCCCCTTCCCAGTTAAACCCCAAAAATCTTCGATTGATGGTTTAGTCCCTGGGAGCTTTGGGGAGTCTGGTTGGTTGGTAATGTTGTCCTTCAGTGGTATTGTAAACCCCTTCAGTTCCTTCAGTCCTTCCCCTAATAAACATTTTTAAGGAGAACTGAACATTATAAAAACACTATAAAAAGATTTTCCCATTACTTGCAGCAATTGTACCTAACTCTACTCATAAGCCTTCATAAATGATGATGATCCCAAGGAAAGATTTCTCAAAGAAGTATTTTCTGGAGAGACGGCCAAGAGATTAAGAGCACTTACTCTTTCAGAGGGCCTGAGTTTGGATGTCAATATCCTCATCAGACAGTTCACTATCTCATGTAACTCAAGCTTTAAAGGCTCTGGTACTTTCTTCTGTCTTCAACTGACAACTACCCACATGCTCATACATGAACCTATATACACATAAACATAAACATAAGGAAGAACAAAAATAAATCTTGTTTTAAGTTCTTCAATCATAAGGCTGATTAAGGTGAAGCTTCAATCCACTTCCTTGCTGTTCCATAAAAATCTTAAGAACCTCAGAAATAGATGTAAATATCCAACAGTAATGCATGGTGTAATTATTGCTTAACCTGGGTTAATCTTTAGAATTTCTACTGTTCTGTATGCACTCACTGATAATTGGATATTAGTCCAAAAGCTCGCAATCCCCAAGATTCAACTCACAGACCACATGAATCTCATGAAGAAGAAAGACCAAAGTGTGGGTGCTTCGGTCCTTCTTAGAAGGAGTAACAAAATACTCCTGGGAGTGAATATGGAGACAAAGTATGGGACAGAAACTGAAGGAGGGGTCATCTGGAGACTGTTCCACTTGGGTATCCATCCCATGTGCAGTCACCAAAAGTAGACGCTGATGTGGAAGTCAGGAAGTGCATGCTGACAGGAGCCTGATATAGCTGTCTCCTTAGAGGTCTGCCAGAGCCTGACATATACAAAGGTGGATGCTCACAGCTCACCATTGAACTGATCACAGGGTACTCAATGGAGCAGTTAGAAAGAAGACTGAAGGAGTTGAAAAGGTTTGAGGCCCCATGGGGAGAGCAACAATATCAACTAACCAGAGCTCCCAGGGTCTAAACCACCAGCCTGGGAGCACATAGAGAGGGACCCATGGCTCCAGCTGTATATGTAGGGGAGGAGGGTCTTGTTGGTCATAGGTGGGAAAGGAGGTCCTTGGTCCCGTGAAGGCTGATTGCCCCTGTGTGGGGGAATTCTAAGGCAGGGAGGTGGGAGTGGATGGGTAGGTGGGGACACATCCTCATAGAAGCAGGAGGAGGGGGGATGGGGAAAGGGGATAACATCTGAAATGTAAATAAAATATCCAATAATAAAATTAATTAAATAAAACAAAGGAACATTGATTTCTGGTGGCAGATCAGCAATCACTATGAAGCTAATGGATCTTAAATAGATAGATAATTGTTTTAAAGCAACCAAGCCAAACATTTGCAATCATCATACTTGCCATTCTATTCTGTGCTTTAAAATAGTTTCAAGGCACACTGTGTCTCCCATATCTGGAGAGTGCCATTGAAATGCATTCAGAGAGGTTTGTCAAGTGATTCAGTGATTGCCAGGACTATCTTTGTAAGCCCATAAAACTTTCTGTTCCCCAGTAGAAAGTTTGAGGGAAAGAAAAGATAAGTAAATGGTGGCTGGTTTTGACTAGAATGGTTCATATGTGAGTATATTTAAGCCACCTCAGATAGCCTCTCTGTGGCAAGCTGTCTTATAAATGTAAAGGAAAAGAAGAGAAGGCAGAGTTCAGTGGTACCCAACTCATCCTCCTTGTCACTGTCTTTGCTTTCATCTGTGTTCTCTTTTCCGCTCAGAAACCATTTCCAAAATAAATTATTCCTTTAATGCCAATTTAGAACACTCAACCACTGTGTTCCTTTCCGAGAGTGAGGTTCTATAACTCGATCTTTGGAAGCAATTTTGGCTGACTTTCTAATCAGAGACTCTTCTGCTTCGTTTGTGATCATGGCCATATCCTTCTACATGTGTGCCCCCTTCCTGAACGTGCAACTAGCAACTAGCCATTGCCATGTTCCCTTTTTTACTTCACTTCAGTCCGTATTAGCAAGGAATTAAAATGTTTGCCTTGTCTTTGCTCTTTAAATCTCTCCAGTAAAAATTTTCTTTTTAATGTGTGTATGTGTAAGTATGTATGGACATTAAGAAAAGAGAGTAAGGGGGAGAAGGAGAGAGAGAGAGAGAGAGAGAGAGAGAGAGAGAGAGAGAGAGAGAGAGAGAGGTGGAGGAGTGGAGGACAGAGGACATTGGGTATCTGCTTCTATTACTCTTGGCTTTACTTCCATGAGTCAGGGTCACTCTTTTGAACTGGTAGTTTATCATTTCAGCCTGAGTGTCTGGCCAGTGTGTTCTCAGAATTCACTTGTCTAGCCTTCCAATGCTGGCATATGTCTTGGATATACTGGGCTATCTCCAAGTCCTCTTTTAAATCTTTATTTTTATACAGCCTAAGTTGCCTAGGCTGGCCTTGGACTTACGATTCTCCTGCCTTAATTTTCTGAGTAGGAAGGATTATTTCTGACCTTTAACAGCAGGTTGGGTTCACTCAATGGCTTTCTATTATATCACTTACTCCCAAGAACACAGAGACAGTATTGAATCTGAATATGTTACTCAAGGTTGCATATCCAATTCATTTCAGATCCAAAATTTGAACCCTAGGCTAAGGAGTCTCACTCAAAGCCTCTACACTTATAGTCTCATGCCTTCTATGAGCTGATTTGGAGTTGGGAATAGATGAATATCATACAGCATCATCGGGGCAGTGAAGCTCTCTGAGAACGGACAGACCATCACATATTTATTGAGGAATGTGGTAGTATGAATCTTTTTACGATTCAATAACTCATTAACTCTGCAACTTGAGAACAATCTGCTCCTTGTGCTGCCTGACAATTATTCTTTCCACTTGTGATCATTGGACAATGAAGGGACTATGTTCTGGTGGGCTCTTCTTCCTTGGTCCTGCCCACTTTCCCCTAAGAATGGATTGCTTTTCCTGTACTTCAGGCTGCTCAGTCAACCTAGTCACTATCCTGAGTGCTAAGGGCACATGGAGGAGGAGTCAGGTTTGCATGGATAGAGTGACAAGCAGATGCTAAGCTGATGTGACACAGCTGCTTCTGCTGAGCCAGGAAAAGCAGGTCAAGGTTGTTAGGAGAAAGTGTGGAACACATCTATCGCCAGAAGCAAAAATATCCCCATGTAAGGCTCCCTTTCCTGGCATTTCTTTTCAGATACCTTCTAATCCTCTTTTATTTCTTAGTTTTCCTCCTTTTAGATATTGGAACAGAAGAGACACATCACAATACCCAGACCTCTCTAATTGAAGGACATCTACAATTGATGGCTTTGTTTCTCTAACAGTTAACTGATTATTTAAACTTCAGAGGGGTCTCATTCTTCTAAGTACAGATTGCAAAATGAGCAATGTCCATTTGACATTTACTTCTTTGATTTGTTTTCCTATTTACTTCTAAGACATGGTTTTGCCAAACATTTTGTACTAATGCATCAGATATGCTTAGCATATTAGCATACACGCCATAGAACTAGGGCGTCTGGTTTCTGGTTTCCATTTTTCATTGAATTGGTAGCTAAATTTGATTTTTCATCCAGAAGAACCTGTTTACCCTGAGGTCTTTTTTTTTTTAAAGCCATTTCTATATAATCTCAAACTGAGTATGATTTAATTAGGTGAGACCGCCATGTAAGATAAAACAACCTTAAAGACAAAGGCATTTGAAAATCATCATCCACAGACCAAGAACACATAATATCCACCAGGAGATCACAAAGGTATCTTGCAGAACACCAGCTGGTACATGTTGCCATGTTTCTGTCTGGGGCTTTCTCTGACTGCTTCAAGTACTGAAGTACTGCCCAGAAAGACCATTTTGTTTCCATCACTTCTCATGTTGGCCCCACCCCTTGGACCAGTTTCATCTTCTGCCTAAAAGATTTCAGGCTGACCAGGAATTTGGAGATTTTGGCAACATTTTTTTTTAAATGCCATTTCTCTTTTACAGTTCCTCAGACAGGTCATGTGGAACATACAAAGACAACTAAGCTAAACGGCTTAGTTCATATTGATCTATGTCCCTAAGATATGTAACTTATGACAATTGCTTACTTCCTTGAGGTTCAGTTGTTTGTCTTAGTGGGAGGCAGGAATGAGATGGAAACCCAGGAGGTACCTAGCACAGTGTACCTGCAAAATATAAAGCCCTTCTTATATTGTTATAGTTTCACTGAACCAGCTAGTTTTCAACTATTGACTTCAAACAGCAGAACATGGAAATCTTTGGGGGAGGTATTGTTTCACTGTATGGTATCATAAGTAGGTTGGAGTTCAAAGCCATAGCTGGGCATTGGTGTTATACCTCTATCAGGCACTGTATTTGGTATACTATGTGCTTTCTTTCATCTGAATCTCACTGTACATGTGCTTATGTGTTGAAACATATGTCATGGCACTGTCATATACCTGGAGGTCAGCAGACAACTCTAGGTGTAAGTCCTAATCATGCTCCCCACCCCCATAGTCTTTGTTTGCCATTTGACACATGGAATAGCTAGACCTCAAGCTTGGAGGGGTTCTGCTGTATAAGTGAAGAAGTCCTAGAGTCAAACATAGACACTAACATACTCAGGGGTTAACATGGGTTCTGATGATTCAAATTTAGGTCCCTACATTTGCCATGCAAGTACTTTTATTGGAAAACTATCTTCTCTCCTAAAATGATTTTTTTTTGCTTCCTACGAAACTGCATTCCAGAGCCTCCATGTACCTATAATAGGTCTCTCAGACTTCACCATATTCTTTTTCCTGTGTCTCCTTCTCCATCGAAGTTCTTGAGTGTCGTAATTAAGTGTGCAAGCAACGTACAGAAGTGTGGAGGAGTGGCTTTCTTTCCTTACCCTACTGCCAAGTCAGCTTAAGGATCATTGCTTGTGCCATGCTTCTTTGGGACACCCTTTTCCACGCTGTCCGAACGTTTTTGGCCCTCATTTTACTTCTGTAAAGGCTGTGAGAGGAGAAGAGAGTCAGTGTCCTCCTGAAGCGCTATTGTCTAACTCCCTGGGGTCAGCTGGGGCCACACTGGCTTCCATTGGTCTAACTGGGTCCAACACTTTTCTGGGTTACATTTGTCATGGGAACATACTCTCTAGTGAGATATCTAATGTGCTAGTTCCAGTCGTGACCAGATGTAACAGGAGACTAGTTTTTCCCAGGGTATTTTAGTGCCTCCAGTTCTGGTCCTGACTAGAATTGAGCAGGGAAACCCCCTCCCTCCAAGTAAGCATTGAGAATGTGGTTTAGAAAAAAAAAAACAAAAACAAAAACAAAAAAACAAAAAAGGGAAAGTTTAGTGTTAAATACATCACAGGGTAAATCTGACTGACAGTGGATGTTGGTGTCCATGGTTGAGAATGAACGTATTTCACCCCAAAATTATCACCTTAGAGAAGGATTGTGTTGAATAGGTAGATCAATGGAACGCCTGATGCCCCATTTCTCAGTTACGTGGTGAGGCAGGACAAGCTCAGCTGTATTGTAGCTGTACTAATGTGGCAGCTCAGCAATTTGGAGTTAATTGTTAATCAAGCCAGACATTATCTGCAATGCAATTCTGAGAGCTAGAAAAACAACCCCAACAAAAATAACCCAGGATCTTATTACTCTTCTCAGCTAAACGCTTTGAAAGATTCCTGGAAAACCAGTCACAAGGATGAAAGAGACAGGGCTGTTGTAAGAAGCGAGAATGTCTCTGCTTCTGGCTTCTAATTTTAGATCATTTTTTTTAATTCTATGTACCACAATCAGCTGGAAAGGATCTGCCATCCAAGGGAACCTGCAGAGGCTGGCTTCCAGCAGCACCCTCTCTGTGACACTCATTTCGCTATTAAGAGAAGCCACTTAACAAACCAATTGTCAACAGGGGGAGATGAAAATACAATAGTTAATCAGGTTTTACAAGGTCACACATCTAATTCAAATTGTAAAAGGACCCCATTAGTGCCTCTCTCCCTTGTTCTTGATGTAGCCTTTCTCCAAATTGAGGGCTCACTACTTTGGAGCCCCCTACAAGATAGCAGCCAGTTAATAAAGACTGAAAGTACTGTTTCTCCTTACTAGGGCCCCCCTTTGGAGCCTATTAACACCCTTTTTTAATAGTGAGCAAAGCAAGTAGCCACCTCCCGACATGTGTTGGCACTTTTGAAAAGGTCATTAATGCTCCATATTTCAGAGCATAACAAACCCAGGAAGGCCCAGAAGGAGCTCAATGGGGGAAGCAGACATAGTGAGCCATTGACAGAGCTTAATTCTTCACCTCCATGGTGTGTGCTAACTGTGTGGGGGAAGGGAAAGCATGGGCATTTTTCTCCATGATTTTGCACCGATTTTCAGGGTTCTAATAGTTTCCAAGTAAAACCTAGAACTTAAGCTTAAAAATCATCTGATAACATATTTGTGACATGCAAGAGTAGGATCACATGGTTCTGATTCTCTGTCTCCACTCATCATAATAGATTATATACATATACATGTGTATACATATACATACACACACATATGCATGTGTATACACACATACATACACCCATATATACATACATACACACATACATACAGACACACATGCATATATATATATATATACATACATATACATACACATACATATACATCACATAAATATATATATATAATGTATACACACGTACACAAACATGTACTTCCATTTTTTTCTCTGTGATTTTTTTCTACAGAGACAAATATGTTATCTCTAAGTAGCATTTTATTTCTTCCTTCTCATTTTTCATCAGAATTAAAATATATGATGTTTTAATTAATTCATCCCCCCATTACCTGCCTTCTACTTCCTCCTCTATCCCCTAACACCACCATTTTCACTCCCACATTCATGTACTTTTAAAAACCTCATTGAGACCACTTACTCTCTGCCTGCATGTGAATGGGTGCAGGACCACTTATTGGAGCATGGGTAGCCATCTAAGAAAAATGACTTTCCTTTCCTGAGATCTTGGTGGCTTTGTCCTGTGTTTGTAGTCATAGCTGCTATGAGTTCACATATAGAACTGTGATGTCATGTCTGGCAAATTCTGTCTTCATACAGACATTTATTCCATCTGGGTCTTCTAACAATTCTGCTCGTTGTTTCTCAGTGATTGTGGAGCCTTGAGAGGAGGGCTGTGACATAGATTTCCCAGTCAGAGATGAACACCGTATGGTGTCTTCTTTTCTGCACATTGGTCCGTTGTTCATCTCCGTGTTAATTTTCATCTATTGAAAAACAAAACAATACAATAATACAAACAAACCCCCAGACATCTCTGATGATGGTTGAGAGATGTACTTATCTATGGGATAAATATAAGCTTTGGGAGTAGTTTAATACCATGATAGACACTAGAGAGATAGCTTACTGGTTAAGAGCACTGACTGCTCTTCCAGAGGTCTGGAGTTAAATTCCCAGCAACCACATAGTGACTCACAACCACCTGTAATGGAATCCGATACCTTCTTCTGAAGAGAGTTACACTGTTCTCACATACATTAAATAAATAAATAAATAAATAAATAAATATTTTAAAGAGAGAGAAAGAGACAGAGAGACAGAGAGAGACAGAGAGAAAGACAGAGAGACAGAGAGAGACAGAGAGAGGCAGAGAATAACAGTATTAGGTTCTATCCTGGGTAACATATACATATTTTTTCTTACTTCTAATGCTCTGTTGTCATTATTTCACAAAATATCACATTTAAATGGAACATGACAGACAAATCAGGGGATTCGTTTTATGTTATGTTTTCAAACTCTGAGTCTTTCTGTGTACATGAGTGCCTATGTGTATATGCTTTTGAATGTACAGGCATGTTTGTATGCATATGGATGCCAAACATAAACATAAAGGATATTTCTTAATTGTGCTTCTTTTTATTTTTTGAGACAAGTTCTCACAGAACCTTGAGCTTGCTGAGTCAGCTTATCCAGTTAGCCATCACACTCCAGACATTCTCCTGTCTTTGACTCTCCATCCCTGGGTTTAGAGGCTTACATTACTTTCCTGGGCTTTCATGTGGGTGCTGGGGTTGAACTCAGACACTCATGCTTGTACAGCTAAGACTTTGTCCACTGAACCATCTCCTTAGCTCCTCTCATTTTTTTTTTAACGTAAACCAATATTTGTTTTAGGACAGCTATCAATGCAACAAGGCTGGGGTGGCAAGGGATCACATCCAAAGACCTTCTAGGTCTGTGTGATCAGACTGGAATAACACACCTTTAATTCCTGTGATTGGACTATAACTTGATCCCAAACAAAGAAGGTAAGATTAGTTTGTATAGACATATTTGAATTTGAATAGTTTGTAGAATGTTTGAATTGAGGGAGGGCAGGGCAGTTGAGGGAGGGCAGGGCTGTGGAGTTCAGTTGATTGGGAGACAGTGCAGTGAGTGCAGTGGAGTTGAGTTTATTTCAGAGTTCATGCAGTCCAGTCAGGTCAGCAGAAGTAATTGAAGCCAGAGAATAATAAGGAGACAGAAGATTAGAATGAATTGCCAGAGTTAATTTGAGGCCACACAGATCAAATCAGTTGAAAAGCTGAGAGAAGCCAGACTAAGTCAGTTTGGAGAAGAGTTTGAGCCAGACCATCTGAGTTGAACCAGCCAACTAGAATCCATAAAGAACTAGAAAAGGTGAGTCTGTCCAGCAGTAATCCTCCTATAAGATAATTTCATCAGTTGAATAAAATACTTCTATACTTCATACTTAAATTTTACTTATGTGAGTTTGCAGAGATGGAAAGATAATGATCTTTTTGAATTGTTAAAGAAAGGTGGCACACCTTTCTTTTACAAAAGCCAGCTTGTATTAATGGTACGAAATAATGGATTTCATTGTGATGCTGTGTGTTTATATCATGTAAATTGATCATATTCAATCCTTACTCCTATTTCTTGACCCCTTTCTCCTCCCACTTATCCTCTTCCTCTTCTCTAACAGTTTCTGTCCTATTTGAATGAACTGTAAAAGTTTGAGATTCGGGAGCTGGTGAAATATCTTAGTGGGTACAGATGCTTGCTGCTAAGTGTGAGGATCTGATTTTGATCTGGAACCCCTATGCTGAAGGAGAGAACTGACTACTGCAAGATATCCACATGTGCTGTTGATGTGCTGGTTCAGAATTCACAAGTCCCAAAAGAACACCAAGGAGCTGATTCAGATGTAATCATACTAGGATCTCTTTATTACAAGCTGAGCTTGGGCCACACTGCCATTTCTGATGCAGCAGAGACTGAGGGAGGGTGAAGCCTCAAGCTCTCAGGGGGACAAGGTTTTATAGAAAATATCAAGCAAGCCAGGAGGTTTCTAGCCTGGCACACAGCTGATTGGGGGGACTTTTATGGAATTTTGTTGCCCTTTAACATAATTGGCTGGTGCTGGGAGACAAACCATAAACTTAACTTCTGCTTTCCTTCTGATTGGTGGTTGTTTGGAAGTGAAGTGCCCAGGGCAGGCTTGTAACCTGGAGGCAGAGGTTTTGGGGGGAGTAATCTGGAAACTGCTGCTAGGTGCCAGCTTGTTAGTTAACTCGAGTTCAACCTTTGGTCAGGTTCTCCAAGATGAAGTCTGAACCCAAGATCTGGTTTCTCACTGTGGAGTGCATGACTGTAAAACATATACACATTAAAATGAGTGTAAAAATGCATCTGTGTATGAGTTAAACATATAATTACCTTTGTGAGACTAGCTTATTTCCTTTACCATGATGCTTTCCATTTTCAATGATGTTATACCTGACAGGGTAGTTATGTTTTTGAGTTAGCATTCAAAGTGACGGGTTTCACTACTCTCAAAAGGCTACACCCTTCTTATTCACACTATGATCTTTATATGGCTGCTCTATCAGCTAGGATATGTTGGCAGTGCCTTCTATATTATCATATACGTCTTTTTTGCTCCATTCCACCATGGGAGTAAGAATCGTACTGTATGGCTCTTACTGTATATGACTGTTGACAATTATAGGAATGCCCTGTTCCACCTTCTATAATATAATCTTGCCAGAGAATAAGAGAGGCAAGTATGAAGTAATTTGGGCTATGCTAAAGAAAAGAAAACAATGTCATGACTATCAGATAATATTTCATTTTAAAAATACAAAAAAAAATCTACCCATGTGGTGTTGAATGCATGTGTATGAGTGATGGTGTGTCTTGCTTCAGTATGCATATCAAAGTTAGAGGACATCCTTAGCTGTCAGTCCTCACCTCCAATCTGGCTTTGAGACAGGGTCTTTTGTTTACTGTTCGTGGTGCATATGTCAGTCTAGCATCAGGAGATTCTTCTGCCTTGGCTTCCCTCCCATGTTTCTGTGTGATCGTTGTGATTATAAATGTATGACCTAACACAGGACATTGAGAGCTTTTGAAGATTTGAATTCAGGTCCTCACGCGTGTCTGGCAACTGTTACTCTCTGAGTCACCTTCCCAACCCCATGCAATATTCCCCGACATAAGCATGCTACATGGTCAGGGTTTTGTGGTTGTTGCTTGTGTTTTTGCAGTATTGAAGACTGAACCCAGGACTTCATACGTAGGTTAGTGGCCTATTACTGAGGTAGCCACAGCCCAAGTGCATTTTACTTATCTTCAATTCTGCTTTCAAGGTAATATCATATATTCTTAGAAGAACATAAAATATGACTTGGTGACATACTATTATGAGATCTAGGGAAACAATAATGGAAAAAAGTAGGCAAAATCTATTTTTCTCATCATGTCTTCATATGTGTGTACTTGTGTGAGAACTGTAGGAGACCACGCAGAGGCTTTGTAAGGAAAGATTATTGCAAGGTGGTGGAAAACAGGTCCCATGAAACACAGTTTCTTATTGTTGTCCTCTTTAGTATGTCTGGTGGACTGACCCTCAGATCTTTTGGAGTGTCTACAGACAAATATGGCTTTTTCAATTTAGAATTTCAGCTTCATGAGTTTCATGGCTGAGGCCTATTTGTTCTTTTTGGATTAAGATCCCTCCCTTGTTAGTGGAAGAGTGTGTTGCTTTGTTACTGCTCCCCCTCGCCTGCTGTCTGGCCATGAAAGAGCGATCAGCCAACTGGTCAGGGAGGGGCTGCCATGGTGTGCTCTTACTGAACCTTGTCCCTGGCACAAAAAGTGAAGTGAAGCGGCATTAAATGGACTGGTGATCTGAGCTCGCCTGATAAGCCACCAGGAAATAATTCTTGGCCATGACATTTAAAGGAAAAGAAGGGAAAAAAAAGATGATTTTTCAAGGGACCTTCAGTAAATAGAAAACATTCAGAAGTTTATCAAAACCTGTAAGTACACAGGCGCATGATTCTTTCACCCGTAACATAACATGACAGGCAGATGAAAAACTTTTATAAGAAACATTTTAAAAGTAGAATTTATAAGTCCACAGTGATGTCAGGATCAGAACAGGCCAATGGTTCCTTAATGGACACTGATGAAGTGGGGCTTCTGAGACAATTAGCTACAGAGGAGAGTGGAGAGGCTTAAGAGTTCCATGGTGGTGGATGGGCAGAGATGACTCAGGTCAAGGGCTCCTGCTCAATTTTATTCTCTAGTAGATCAGCTATAGGGCACGTCAAAGCTCTGCATGGCACTCAGCAGGTCCCTAACTACACCAAGCTCTTTCTAAGGCCCTGGCTCAACTACACTTGGTCATTTTCTTCCTATGACTTTCTTACAATATTAAATACAGTATAAATAGTATGTTCATAGCGTACTGAGGAAATAGTGAAAACAAAACTGTTCGCGTTCAGTACTCATGCTGCTCCCTGGCCTATTCTCTTTTCTCTCCTATTACCCTTTCCCCATTGCATCCTACGTGTGATGGTTAATTTTAATGGTCAGCTTAATGGTATCCAGAGTCACCTAGGATATGAGCCTTTGGACAAGCCTGTGAGAGACTGTCTAGATTATGTTAATTGAGATGGTGAGGTGATTTGAATATGCTTGGCCCAGGGAGTGGCACTTTTAGGAGGTGTGGCCTTGTTGGAATAGGTGAGATATTTTTGGAGGAAGTGTGTCACTTTGAGACCCTTCTCCTAGCTATCCTGAAGACAGTCTTCTCCTGGTTGCCCTCAGTATAGGATGTAGACTTCTCAGCTCCTTCAGCACCATGCTTGTCTGAATGCTCCCATGCTTCCTGCCATGATGATAACAGACTGAATCTCAGAATCTGTAAGTCAGCCCCAGTTAAATATTGTCCTTTATAAGAGTTGCCTTGGTCATGGTGTCTGTTCACAGCAACAGGAACCCTAACTAAGACAGAGGGGAAGACTCAGCCTACTGTAGACAACTCTTTCCATGTGCGGAAGTCTCAGACTGAACGAAAAGAAGAAAGTGAGCTAGCACAAGTGTTCATCACCCTCTGCTTATTAATAACAAATACAATTTGACCAGCTGTCTCAAGCTTCTGCCTCCCAGACTTCTTGGCCACTATGGATGGTACTCTGAAACTGAGAATCAAAGTAAACTGTCCCTTAAGTAGCTTTTTCTACATTATGTTATGCCAGCAACAAGACTAGTGCCTAAGAGACCTAACAAGTCTCCTTTCTCTTGTCATATCATATAGATTCTATCACCCTCTTTCTTAAATCCTCTTTGTTTCTGTGTCATGGTTTTTGCCAACATTTGTTATCATGTAAATATATATATTTAAACTTATGAACCAGTGATCCACATATGAGAGACAGCATGTGGCATTTGTCTTTCTGAGCCTAGGATAATTCACTTAAGGTAATATTTTGTTTAAATTAGGAGGGGAATGTGAGATGCCTAACGAAATGGTAAAGGAAGTAGCTGTGTTAGACCTGCTAATGCAACCAGTATAGTAGGCTTGTCAGCAGGGCTTATTAGCTTATGAATGATGCATAAGACATTTGTGAAGAAAGAAAGCCACTAGCCTATGAGGGAACTTCCCATGTCAGAAACTTTGAGTTATCATTTGTGCTTTGGACATTATCATTTTCCATTGTCTAGAAGAAGAAGAAGAAGGTGAGGCTCAGAATTCTTATGTAACTGCCTAAGCCACACACTAAGGGGTGGAATCAGGCTTGACATGAAATAACTGATGTGAGCACACACACTGCTACTGTTCTCCTGCTTTCCCTCTGTCCCTGAAGTCCCACATGCTCACATTTGTAGATGATATCCTCCAAGAATGGGTTGGAAAACAGCATCCTCATTTGTAGGTCAGGAAGTTAGTGTAGAATCGCTGCATTCTCCAATGGCCTCACAAGGTGACTGCTACTTCTACTCACTGATGGCCTCTCTGAAATTCCTACAATTTCTTAATACATTGTTGAGAGTGGTAGTGTTCTGTTAAATGAGTATGGCTAAGCGCTTTGAACTTTGCTAGCAAAATAAAAGCTAATTTCAAATTTCTGAGGCAAAATTACATTCTTGTTTTGAATAAATAAAATACTATTGTGGAAATCTATGAGACTCACCCAGTCTAGATAATAATGGGATTATTATTATCCTTGCAATCAGCAGAGGGAAGAAGGCATTTCTTTTAACCCACTGTTGCACCTAGCAGCATATGGCATGTTCTGGGGATCTGCAAGACTTGACTGAGTGTTGTTTCAGCCGCTGTTGGAGACAGGAACAATGTGACTACAGTTCTGGCAGCAGGACCCAGGAGGCTTATCTGTAATCACACTAATTGAGAATTTAGCCTACAACATCAGGCCATTTTAATGAGAAAATAGAAGCGATGGTGTTTTATGGAGACACAGAGTCAGCTAGCTACTTGCATTGTGGGAGGTTCCTGTTCACAAGTAACTTTCTCAACTTACTTAACAGTGACACCTAAAAGAAGCGCTTATAACCAAATCACAATTTATAGCCCTAGTCCAACAGTGACGCCATCACATGCCTGCTGTTTCTTGCTTGTTATTTAAGGTCTGAATATGGGAACTAATTTATGGAGAAGTTCGATGATAGATGAAGTTGCTTCAAAGATAAATTCTACACCATGAATAACTACTCATCTTCAAAGTTAAAATTACATCGTCTGCTTTGGTAAATACTGCTCACTATGGACATTAAAAGACTGTTTTGTCTCTTGTTTTCTTGTGCTTCTTGATGAATCAGGGTCCTGAAAATTATCTATTGTTATTATTTTGAAATTATGCCTCTGTGTGTATATGTGTGTTTGCATGTGAATGTGAGTTTGTATGTGTGTGTGTGTGTGTGTATAATGATAGTATGTGTTTGTATTTATGTGTGGGTATGTGCACAAGAGAACAAATGCTCAAGGAAGCCTGCAGTGTGACATACCCCGGTGTAACATACAGTTACAGGTGGTCATGAGTTGCCCTATGTGGGTGCTAGGACCCTCTAGCCTCTGAAAGAGCATGGAGTTCTCTTAACCATGGAACATTTCTCCAGCCCTGCATCTGGGTCTTATTTGGGGCACCTACAATCTTTTTAGCCATGCCACACCTCAGCTTTCAGCATCACCTTTTTTGAGTGGCTCTTCCTTTTCTTAAACTTTTAGTTGCTTGCTATGAAATGCAGCCTTCTGTTCCATGTTAGCATTTTGCAGCGTCTTGCACATCTATTGAATGGGATCAGTTCCTTTCTTCTGCTGGAAAAAGTTGCTGTTGTAATTCAGAAGCTTTGCTTTATGGGATGTCTACACTGCTGTCAACCTCTGATTTATTTTTATTGGACTTTGAGTCTTTCCCAGAAATTGTTAATAGCTTCAGGCTCTTTCGTGGATTTCACACTTTGTTGCAGTGTATCTTCAAATTACTTCCTCGAAAAAGGTATGCAGGAGCTAAACTTTCTGTGCACTTTTGTATAAACGGTGTCTTTATTTTCTCACAATATTTGATTGATGCTATGAAGAAATTTAGAAGTGTGAAAACTTTTCCTAAAACATTGAAAAGCTTCTCTCTGCATGCCTTCTAAACTATGAAATATCTTATTTTTTTCTTAAAAAGTTTTCTAAATACCATTCATCTATAAGATATGTATGAAAATCATTTTTTAAAAACATCAAAATATTCACTTTTCTTCATGACTAGTTTCATTTTTTTTTCTGGTAATCACATAGGTCTTGGTAATGAATGGAGGGGAATGAAACTTATATGTTCTACTACCTTGAAACAAATAAATAAAGGAACTAAAGATTGTTGCTTTTATCTACTAAAATGTAAATATTGGTAAAGGTAAAGGCATTCATATCATTTTCATTCCACATTTGAAAGAATAGTAATAAATCAGAGCTCTACAGGTATAAATAAACAAGGCCTCAGGAATATTTCTGAATATTGGCAATGGGCAGATACTTCCTTAGAACTGAGAAGACGACAGTTGTAGCAGCCAACATTTCATCCTAGCAATTTGAGAACACACACATATGCATTTATTCTTCTATGCATGTATTGGTTACATCTCTATTGTTGTGATAAAACACCATGACCAAGGCAACTTATAGAAGAGTTTATTTTGGCTTTTGGTTTCTGAAGGGTAACAGTTCGTTATGGTTGGGTGGCAAGACAGCATGCCATAGGCATTGTGGTAGAAGCAGGAAGCTGAGAGTCTCTCTCTTCCAACACAAGCACAAAGCAAAGAGATTAAACTGGAAGTGGCTCAAGGCTTTAAACTCTCAAATCTTGCCTCTGAAGAAGCAAGTCTTCCAACAAAGCCATATCTCCTACTTCTCCCCAGAGTGCCACCAACTGGAGACTAAGTATTCAAATAATAGAGCTAGTGGGGACTAGCTAGTTCTCATTCAAACCACTAGAATACATATACACATATTTCTAAGTTTGAGCCTCCATATTTTTCCTTTCAGATCTATTTTCCCATTTCTTAAATCTCAGGACAGGATGCTTGGATTATTGAGTAATGTAAATTTGGAGAGCTGCCTCTTATGGACAAAGTTGTGTCTTACAGGGAGACCAGTCTTTCTAGATCATTTTACTATTAGAAATAGCTAAACTTTTTTATCTAGAGAGTTTATAGGTATTTAATTTTTTCTTACTTTCCCCCCTGAATCCATAGTTTCTCAGGAAAAATAAATTCTTTGAAAGTTTTATTTTATTCTGTATTCATTAAAGATGATCATACAAATATTTGAAACCAGCATTCCATTAACTACAAGCTACGCACCTTTTAGCTTCTTTTCTGTGCTAAAAGGGAGTATTGTTTAGGGTTTTTTTTTTTTGTTGGTTGGTTTGTTTGTTGTTATTATTGTTTTACTTTGTCTCACAATCTAAAAGGTCCATATTTTGATTAATTGAATTAGCTATCTTATTTAACTTGCCTGAGATATCTAAATTCTCTATTATGATCTACCTTTGAAGTGCAAAGGAATGAGGTTTTGAGATGGTTAATGGATGAGCACTGAGAAAAGGGACTTGGGCATGCATAGACAGGCTTGAAAGTATGAAACTCAAGAAAGACTGATAGAAAACATTGCCCCCTCCCCAGGCTATGCACCAGGACAGAGGGAATTTCACTTTCAAAAGCTGCAGAACCCTTATGACCCTGGGATTGGTTTCTGTATGCTTCTAATTCTGTAATAAAAGAGCAAAACCAAACTTTCCCCGAAGTTTCCCCGCTTTGGATTTGAGGGTCTATAATCCCAGTTCCTAGAAGACCCCAGTCTCTTAAGTCATACAATCTATTATGTCCATGCAGAGATTTCTCTCCAGAGTCTCTTTATAGCTGAAGCCATATCTGATGCACTGACCTATGTATTCCAATTTCCCTGTGAGAAAGATAATGAGAAAAGGAAGTGCCTGGGGTGAAGGAGGGGAGAGGTGCTTTTGGGCACCTTCCTGAAAACATGAGGCAATATTTATCTTTTAGGTCTCAGTTTGAGATAGAGATTGTATCTTAAGAACACTTACCATAGTTCTTTTTGTTTTTTTAAGTTCAAATTAAAGATGAAGATTTTTAAATGTATTTATATAGTTGTAAACAGAGTATGTTTGGAATTCATATTACCTAATTTGATCTTATATAATAGAAAAATGTGGAACCAGACCCCTGTTATCATATGTGACCAATGAAATGATTGAATTGCATGTTTCATCTGTGGGCTGATATTATTTTCTATTAGATTTATAATTTGTATCTTACCATGAAAAGATATAAATACCCAAATTTGATTTGTCAAAAAATAGTTTAGGGTTTTAACAGATGGAGATACAAGTTTAGATAAATTAAAATTGAAAACAGAATTGGCATTACCTGGTTGTGCTTTGATGTGGTAGTTGTTCGTGTGCTTCAACATGCTTTCTCATTTTTTTTTTAATTATAAGCAAAGCGACAGCAAGAAAAGGTTAAATATTCTACTATGTAGTAGTTAGGAAAATTGACTTTCAGTGAGCTGAAGTAATTTACCCCATATCATTGAACTTCTAGATGATTTTGTGGAACTCAAACCCAACTTTCTATGACATCAAATTGGTGTTCTTTCTATCATCTCATGATGTTTCAGAAAGTGAGACAGAAGCGTACATGATCATAAGTATCTGTCACTGATCATTGATTTGCAACTATGTCTGAGACTGCCTTTATTGAAGCTGTGAAAAGACATCATTTCTAGAGGTGATATGTTATAATGAGATTGCACAACCCAAGACAACCAGAGGTTTGATTAAGAGTTTGCCAACTTCTGTAGTTCACCGACAGAGTCAACATTAGAGCGTAAAAGGGCTTTGGAAGCGTTTATCCCAATCTCTTCTCTTAAAGAAAAATGATCAAATTGATAGAGGAAGTGAAACTGAGAAGACATGTCAGATTTGCATAACTTGTGTGGTAACTTTTATCACAAATCAGGGCCCCTAGGAGATGACACAGTTGAAATCTCATTTAGAGATCTAAGAGGAGGGAATACAAATTCAATGTTCTGGGTGGTTCTAACCAGAAATATTATGGTAAATAGACTGTTGTTAAATGGTAACTTTCTTAAGGGTAGTATCCTGGGCTTTTGTCTTGGATAGGACCCTCAACATAGGTAAATATGTGTCACAGGGAGGTGGGCATTTACAGTTTTCTTGAAAAGCCAAAGACTGAGTCACAGGACACACCTATGCTGTGAACTCTACTTGCCATTGTTGTCTCTTTTTTGAAATCTCCCCAAGTCCCTCTTCTCTATTCTTCTGTCTGACTTGATTAAAAGATTCAAGTTAAACAATCAATATTCTTTGAGCAAAGTTGATACACAGTTTATTGGCCAGCATTCCAAAGAACCTGACATCAGTAAGTATTCAAAAAGCAAGATGTTTTAAAATGAAAAATGTTACACATTTAAAAGTGAGTAGAGAAAGCTTGGCTTTGTAGTTTCTATTCTATCATTCCAAGCATTTGATAGGTTGAGCAAGGAAGACTTCAAGTTCAAGCTTGAGAACTACAGAGCAAGTTTAAGGCTAGTGTGGGTAATTTACTGTCATGCAGGCCTTGACTTTAATTCCCAGCAGTAGAAAAAACAAAAGCATGAAGAAACGAATCTGATAGTATTGTGTTTATTAAAGATTTGGCTATAACGAAATAGTATTTAAGGACATTAAAACGTTTAGCTCAGTTTAACTATTCTACAATATGCTAAAACATCACATTATCCCATTAATACATTTTTTATCTATTAGTTAAAATATATTTTCTTAATTTCAGAAATTATGGGGAAAAGATAGTACTAAAGGTTGAATTGTAACCCCACCAAATGTTAGGTATGACCATGCCCTCAGTGGGCACCCACACAAGGAGCATCCATCCTGCCTTCCTGCCTCTGATAGATGGAACTCTGAGAAAAATAACACGTTCTGAAAATGTGGTTAGATTCTAGTTGTAGGGGTAACTGGCACTAATGTAAATGTAGGAAAGATATTTTGACTTGAAGTTTAGAAAGAAAAAGAGTAATTCTAGTCCTTAGAAGAGGGCCATGTTACCTTGCCTGCCTCAGCCTAGGAACTGACACCAGCAGCGGACTTGGCAGTGCTTCTAAGGAGTGCGTGGGGCCAGCTCTTCAGGCTAGAAGTGTAATGGTAATTGCATAATGATGCCTGAGAGAAATCAAAGACCAAAGGAGCAATTACGCCTTGGTAGGAGCAAGTAGCCAACCCAGCCCATCTCGAGTAATTGTTGAAAGGATGCCCTGAGGTCTTGGGGAGATGTTCTGGCTATAGATTCTGGGAAAAAACCCCAATCAGAAGAGGACACCCCAAAGGAACTGATAACCTCCCTGTGGTTATGCTTGCGTGTGTAGCTATGATGAACTGGTCAAGGAAGAACACTAGCGATCAAAAAGAATAGCCTGATACTTTTGAGTATAGTAACAGAACTGCTCTTGCATTTAGTTGGAGACATAAGAAAGAAAAGATCTTTTCTATTCTCTATTGGATGCTTATGTTTGGAAATTACCCTGCCCTCCATTGACTTCAGCTTCCATTTACCTAGAAAGATAGTCTTCTGCAAGGTTATGTTAGAGGGTCTTCCAATCACTACACTACAAGATTTACTGAAAAACTTTGCAGTTCTTTGGATACATTTTATATTGTTTTCACCCTTCACATTATAGTTGTCTCATAGAGGCAAACCGATTATTGGATACTTGTAGAGGGTAATGCCTGGTTCTTGCCTTTCACAGATTAATGACTCAATGTAGTAGTGTCCTGAAATGGGTGTGGTATAATGTAAGGCACATTCAGGTGTTGTTCAAGTCAAGGATAGTAAGGTGTATAAGGTACTTTATGGCTGCAAGAAGCAGGAGTTTGAGTTTGTACCTGTGAAATAACTAGAGGACATTTGGGCACTGACTATAATAGCAAATGGGATTCACATGGTCTGGGAGGTCAAGCAAGCACATTGGGGAAGGAGGGACTTGGCAAAACCTTGAAGGAGTGATAGTGTTTGAATATGCAGGGAAAAGCGACAGGAAAGGCCAGCTTGAGTAAAGTCGTATAATAATTAACAGGAAAAAAAAATTCATACTTTTTCTCAGAAGCACTGAGAGTTTCAACTGTCCTCAGCCAAATGTTAGCCCAGATGGCATATCTAAATTTTATAATTAGCAGTTCATCCAGTCACCACAGGTGCTTTTGTGTGAGCCTTAGCTTCTTTATTTGCGGGGCCACAGCACAACAACAACAACAACAACAAAAACAACAAACCCTGCAGGTGGGGAAAGAAGGAGAGCAAGAGGGGGAGAAACTCAAGACAATTTTCCAAGATGAGTAAGTTTGCTTATATGTTCTCAAGCTTCTTGTAGAACCTGTCTCTGTATGGTTACCAGATTATTTTTTACTAGGGAGCCACAGAGTGAACAACCCAGCATATGCATGTGTATGACATTACCTTGTCTGGCCCCAAGCTCTTCCTTGTTTCCTTGGCTGAATAATACTTATGCAAAATAGGGCGAGTAACCAATCAGTAGAGAGTAGTCATCATCTCAACTAAACAAAATAATTCTTGCATGAATGATGGAAATGACTAACGGAAGTGTAATTAGTATAGTTCTGAGCTACAAGGTTGGCGCTCTTGTGGGTGACTCTTAGCTCCCTGTTTCCTGGAGCAATTGCATCCTAAAGTACACAGATGGATTCTGTACAAGGGGCTTTAAGTAAACTAGAGCGCACACAGCTTATCTTTTTTTTTTTTTTTTGTCCTATCCTTTTCCTTTACAGCCTTTCTGAACCCCTGTAAGGACATCTTTAGTTGCCTTTTCCATTCCATCCTTGGAACTTTGTGTTTAAACATCTCCTGGATTTATGAAGCAAGATGAAGCGTTGTGTCCCAGTCTTTTGGTTTTCAGACAGTGGCTCTTACAGATACATGGATTTAGGATGGTCCCACCTAATCTTCAGGTTTCTTATGGCTATAGCAAAAAGAAGACTGCAGTGCTGATGTCTCGCAACGTAATGAATTTTCCTATGTTTCAGCATTTGCCATATATTGTACATTGGCGAGACAAATGGAAGGGTCCAAAGTGGCTAGTGTTGCTTTATAAGTAAGTAAAGGGGTTACTTCAACAAGCTGTATTGGTTGAAGTGGTTTCTCCCTTATGTATCGTAAGATGAGATCATCTTTGAATTAGAGTTTTGATATCATAGTACTCTTCAAGTCTGCAGATTTTGACTTTTTCAGAATTTTGCCCTTCATAAAGTATTATGTATGAGTGGTTAGAGAATTATTTCAATGCCATGGATACGTATGCATGAAGACCCGAGTTCAAATCTTTTCAGAGGCATACAGATTGATCTTCACCATCCATTTCAGATGGCTCACAACCACCCTTGTAACTCCAGATCCATGGAGATCTGGAAACTCTTGCTGCTGTAGGCACCTGCATTCCTGCAGACACACACACACACAAGCACATGTGTGCATGCACACACACACACTTAAATGTAATAAAAATAAATCTTGAAGGAATTCATTCCAGTCGCTTCTTCAGAAATGGGCTAGAGGAAGTGCAGCTTCAGGGAAGGAAGGTAGCCCAGCTGTAACCAGGAAGAGAAGAGCAATGTTGGAGATGCCTGATGGCTTAGGAAAGGAGAAAAGGGATGAACTTGAGATGCATATGGAGCATTAAAATCCATAGGATTTGATAATCAGTTAAGGTCCTCATGAGAGAGAGTGTGCTAATTCCTTTTTGTCAATTTGATTCCAACTACAGTCATCTGGAAGAAGGAACCTCAATTGAGGCATTGTCTCCAACAGATTTGCCTGGGAGCACGCCCATGGGGGCATTTTATAAGAAATGAGAATAATGTATACAGGCCCAGCTCATAGTGGGTGGCAGTGCCACCCTTAGTTAGGTGTTCTTAAATTGTATAAAAGAGCAAGCCATGAGAAGCAAACTAGAAGGCCTGGATTCTGCTTCAGTTCCTTCCCTGACTTCCCTTCATGAATGACTGTAACCAGTAAGATGAAAGAAAAACACTTTCCTTCCCACCTTCCCTTTATTTATGGTCATTTTTAAAAATCACAATAGAAATCTAACTAAAATAGAGAGAAGGCCAGCAAGCAGAAGTTCTCAGTGGCGTCTGTGTCAGTTCCTCCCTCCGGATTTCTTCTCTGAGTTTCTGCATCAGCTTCCCTCCATTTCGGCCTATGACCTGCAAGTCAAGTCACTCTTCTCTTTCCCAACATCACTTTTGCTCATTGTTTTACCACAGCATCTGGGGAACAAGCTAGGATAGAGAAGAAAGGATTCAAAATGATTTCCAGGTTCATGACCTAAGCAAATTAATGGATGGATAGTTACACTAGCTACAGAGAAAAGGCCTAGAAAGTATTGTTGAGTGTTAGAATAGAGGACAAATAGTGAAGGTTTTATCTCATATGTCATCCAGATATACGGATATCATCTAGATACTTAAAAAGACAGGACAACAGAAAGGGGGTTATCTGTGAAGAGTTTGTAAGACATGGGAGGATGGGACACACAATGATAATGGGACAAATTTGATCAAACTACATGATAAAAGTATATGAAATGTCATAGTGAAACCCATTATATAGGACTGTGAAAATCTGCAAATAAACCAAAGCAATAATAATGTACACAAGAACTTACTAGGTGCCAACTCCCTTCGCAATGCTATTAATATGTGTAAACCAGCATATCCCAAGAATAGTATGTTTGCATTTGGGACTAGGTAAATGCTGTAGATTTGCAGGGTCTGTGCTGTGCATTCTAGAGGGCTTGACAGCATCTGTGTTCCCTGCTCATTCAGTCATTAAAATGAGACCCATCTGTTGACATTGCCAAGGGAGGCAGTAACATTGCTGTGCCTGAGAACCACTCTGAAAACACAAGTCATTTTTGTTATACAGGTCTTACTGCTCTTTTTCTTTCATAGAGAAAACAAAGAACAAGATGTGACTAAGTATATGAAGAAAACATACACAGTAAACTCAAGCCAAAAAATAGTACAGTCAGCAATAACATGTCTCTATAAACTCTTGCTATTTAAGATTTCATGTGCTGTCAAAGAGCCAAACAAAAGATTGAAAATGAGATGCTGAGACTGTAAGAAAGAGTCAAAAGTCAGGAGTCATGTGAGAAACTGGTGGGAGAAGAAAAGGCCTTGTTATGAAATCTAGGGAGCATCATTTAGGCAGAGGGTGAACGTCTGAATGTTAGCAGGTAAGACTGTAGTACCAAAGAAAACCTCTGAGGGATGTGGACAGAGGCTTGAAATGGAGACGTATGTGTGACTATGTGAATGCCAGAAGCTAATGTCCAGTATCTTCCTGTACAGCCACTACCATCACCAGCAGCACCACCACCAGTACCACTACCACCACCTCTTCTTCCTTTTCCTCTTCTTCCTCCTCCTCCTCATCTTCACCCTCATCCTCCTCATCATCATGAGATAGTGTCTCACACTGAACCAGGAGCTCACAATTGACCAGACTGGATGGATGAGTGAACCTCTGGGAATCCTCCTGCCTGTGCTCTCTAGGGCTGGAATTATAGGCCTATATTTCTGGTTGAACTGAGGTGCTCATGCTTACATGGCTAGTATTTAGTGCCACTGGGTAATCTCCCCTACCCCAAGGACAGAATAATAACAAGAAAGAGCAAAATAGTAGAAGGAGAAGACTGATAAACAGTTCTTAGATTTAGAAAATGGCCCACCAGTGATGGAGACCTCACTAGGCTTAGTTTAAGTGTGGGGTTAGAAATAAAAAGCAAATAGAAAAGTTAGAAAAAGGGGCATGGACTGGAATATTCATTTAAACAAGCTTCATGCTGATTGATGGCTAAAGCCGGCTGTCACCTGCCTTGTCCTGAGTGGAAGCATTTGCTCCCACTGCAGAGGTGCAGTTTGTGATGATCCATGTGCACGTAGAGAAAGGGGGGGTGCTGTGTGCCTTAATCTCTTTCCTCCCCCAGTATTTTCATTTCCTTAGCTTCTGCCATGTCAAGGATTGCAGGGTGCTTTGTTTTGGAACTTGAAGAGGTCTTACCTGTCCTGTCTACCCCTGTGTACTTAGCAGAAATCAAACTGGCGCAAGCGGTAGCTGTTCAAGGCAAAACAAAACCAAAAACAAACAAACAAACCCCCCAAAACTGAAAAAACAAAAAAACAACAACAAAAAACCAACCAACCAAAAACAAACAAACAAACAAACAAACAAAAAACCCATGTATTTTCTAGCAGTGGCTCCCAAACCCAGCATCTGTTTGATCTCCTGGGATTAAAACAGAGATTCTAAGGCCTCACTTTGAGAAATCAAACTAAGTAGGTCACATATTCATGCATGCATGTATGAAGGTGTGATAATGAAAATGAGAATCATTATTTCACATAGTTGATATATCCTAACATAGTTGATGTATGCTATATTTGTTTAAATGTTGTTGCAAATATTTGGTTTCCATATATATATCACTTTTCATTGAATAATTAGTAGTAGCCATTTCAGGGTAATAAATAACTGATATAATAATTAAAATATATTTCACCACTTTAAAAAATACCCTGGATTCCTCTTAAAATACCTGAGTAAAGCTTCTATTTTTAATAGCAATTTCAGTAGACTCTCTGAAAACGATGTAGTAAATATTTTAAGCCTCTGGGGCCACCTTGTCTCTTCTGCAACCACCCCATTATTACAGTGTGAAAGTCAAGGCTGCTATACGAATTGGATGAGCAAAGTTGAGTTCTCATAGAAGATGCCAGTGTCAAACTTCTCATGTCACAAAACATACTTTTCCCCCCAAACCACTTAAATATGCAAAAGGCATTCATATCTTAAAGGCCAAACAAAAATATTTGACCATTCCTTGATCTATTCTACTTGCAGAAAATACTGCCCAAATGGTTAGAAAACTGCCTAGTGAGAGACCATCCCAAAGAAATGAGGTGGGGATAGAGAGAGAGAAGGAGGGAGGAGAGAGGGAGAATAAAAGAAAGAGAGAAGGAGGGAGGAAGAGAGGGAGAGAGAAAGAGAGAGAGAAGGAGGGACGAAGAGAGGGAGGGCGGGAGGGAGGGAGGGAGAGAGGGAGAGAGAGAGAGAGAGAGAGAGAGAGAGAGAGAGAGAGAGAGAGAGATTGAAATTGAGCAGGATACCAGACACTCTTCCCTGCCTCCTGCACATGGATGGGGCATATGCACCACATACACACATAAACATACACACATAATACATAGAATAGAAAAGATAGCAAAACTTGCCATACATACACACAAATGCATGTAGGAGGAACAGAAAGGATCCACTGTCAGGGTGGTGGATCAGAAACAGCAAGTGGAGCCCACAGAGATGCTCAGAGGCAATTTCTGCATGAGGGCCAAACTGAAGCTTGCCTGATAGCCTAGAGATTGGTGAAGAAGACAATAACAGCCAATCAAGAACTGACCCCCAGACATAGCTATTAAATTAACAGGCTATCAAGCCAAGGACAGATAAGATTCTGCACAGTCTTACCAACCTAAGACATAAGTGCATTGCTTTTGATAATGCATATTCCATGATGGGTAAGGAAGGCATTCTTGTGAGAACTACCTAAGACAGGCTCAGTCTTGTTAATGCAGTAAAAAAAGGGGAAGAGGTGGAGAGCCTTTGGGGCTGCTTGGCAAGAATCTGACATGGGCTAAGGACAAGGAAATGGACTGCTTGGCAGGAATATGATATTGGCCAAGGAAAAGGAAGTAGGCTTCTGGGAGGAATTTGACATTAGCCTAGAACAAAGAAGTAAATTCAGATAGGAATCTAAATCTTAGGCTAGAACAAAGAAGTAATCTCAGGTAGGAATCTAAATCTTTGGCTAAAACAAAGAAGTAATCTCAGGTAGGAATCTAAATATTAGGCTAGAAC
Source organism: Grammomys surdaster (assembly GCF_004785775.1). NCBI lineage: Eukaryota > Metazoa > Chordata > Mammalia > Rodentia > Muridae > Grammomys > Grammomys surdaster. Next base: position 15,673,540 of record NW_021604617.1, read on the forward strand.
AAAGAAGTACTTTTAGGCAGGAATCTAAATTTTAGGCTAGAACAAGAAAGTAGGCTTCAGACATGAAAATGACCTTGGGCTAGGACAGGGAAATAGGCTCAGATACTTTGGTCATCCTGATAAAGCCTTAGAAACAGTGGTCACAGGAATGTTCACGTAGTAATTGGGTTGAATGCCTTGCTTTTTCTTTGACTATTGTGTTTATTTTATTGCTTGTTCCTTGACTATTTGCATCTATTTTATTGCTAGACCCTCAACCTAGAACTGACCTTAATACATACATGCATGTAACCAAAATGGTATAAAAGCATAAAGGAGGGGGGATGGGATAGGGGATTCTAGGGAGGGGAAATGGGGAAAGGGGATGACATCTGTATTGTAAATAAATAAAATAGCTAATAAAAAAAAAGAATTGCACTTGAGGACCAATAGGACAGGGGTGGATGGTATAAAGGGTGCTCCCTGAGAATTAATAAATGAGCTTGCTGCTGCATTCTCACCTGCTCCCAGAGTCTGAGCCATTGATTCTGTGCCTTCTTACCCACCACCCACAACAGGGATGCTGGGCAGGACCAAGGACTCAGGCAACATACGCTTACACACACACACACACACACACACACACACACGCACATATATATGTGTGTGTGTGTTTGCATAAACATTCCTTGCTTTGTTTAACTTCTCTAGTGCCTTCTGAGTGTTTTATCACATGAAAATCAATTTAGAACAGTTAGAGATTTATAGGCTATAACATTACTGATAGTTCAAGGGCTCATCGAAAATTGCTTACTACGTTTCAGTAAGTTATCCTGGAAGAAGAGGGGTGAGCCTGTGTGGTGGACAAATCTCTAAACTGAATCACCCTGCCTGCATTACGGATGGCCCTCAATATGTTTTTTTTAAATATGAATAATAATCAATTACACAGATTTATAAAATGGCACCTGTGAGCCATTTGTGATCTCTTTGGAATATCTGTCATTACTGCGCATTAGAATATTTTCCAGACGTTCTCATTTACCTACACCTTAGAGAAAGGATGGTGTCTGTGGCTAATCATGTTGACCTTTCTATGAAGCATGCTTCCACCAATAGCAGTATGCCGATGAATAAGAGTTGTAGAAGGCATTTGTTTTTATACATTCTTTTAGTAGTTTCCAAATGTCAATACTCATAGGTATTCAGGATCTTGTTCTGGATATCTGGTACTCTAATCCGTTTGAAATGCTGAATAAGATCCACAGAGGAGCAAAGTTTCTCCAGCATTCCTACATTCTGCACATTAAAATAGCCATTGCAACAAACAGTAGACCAGTAATTGGATGATAAGTAATTGTGTTCGTCACTGATCTTGGCATTGGTTTTTAAGTAAACAAGTAATAGTTAGCTATTGCATTTTTTCAAGGCAGGAACATTCCTGTAAATCTAGGTATTCATGATCCTTGTTTAATGAGGTCACTTTAATAAATGATTTCAGTTAGTTAAATATTTGAAGCAGCTTTCTAAGCATATAGACTAAGGAGATACATTTATAAAACTGGAAAATGAATTAGAGGTCATTGAGCTTACAACTTTTATTTTTTAGATAAACTGATGTTCAGGTATTCACTAGCTCTTATAACTAATTCAGCCTGGAAAAAAATGAGCAAAACCCACAGCTCTTGAACAACACAGACAGACCCTGGTCAGAGATTATCATGGTAAGGAGACAAGATTATGTGCAGAAATGAGCTCATTTTATTAATTTTATTGAAATATGCAGAAAGTAAGCATTGTGTGTTTTGAAGTCTCCTTTAGGAGGAATTGCTCCTGCATCTACTAGCTGCTGGTATTCAGAGGCATGGGCTTAGGGCAGGCTGGTGTTCTGATTAGACACTCTCGTGTTTGATCTCAGCTAACCAGCTCAACATATCTTTTTTGAGTAATTTGAACATTGTTCTTGTACTCACTAGACCTCTATATTTCTTTTGAGGTTTGCCAGATCAAATGATTGACCTTAAAATGAAAATAATATTCTTTATAAGTTAAAGATATTAACTTCATTTTTGTGTGTATGCAATGAAGCAATGCTACAAATTTTTGTCAATGTATTTGCTAGTTCAATGAGTTACTAATTTTCATGTGTTTGTCTTTTAGTCTTTCAGCTATGTAAGTTTTTTCCTTTTTCATTTTTTCTTAGAAAAATTTCTACTCAGTGATCCAATAACTATTAACATATTTGAAAACTTTAGAATACTTGAATAGAACAATTGAAAAATATAGCATAAGAGTATTTCATAATCTGTGTACTCAGTTTACTATTTTTGATATTTTACATTAGTATGAGACATTTGTCACAACTAATGAACCAGCATTGAAAAATTATTTATTTATGTTAATTGCATGTGTGTGTCTCCTGCCAACAGAAGTTAGAAAAGGACATCAGATTCCCTGTAACTGGAGTTATAGACCGTTATGAGCTGTCATGTGAGTGAGGAAATCTAACCTGGGTCTGCTCAAAGAACAGTAAGTGTTCTCAACTACTGACTTATCTCTCCAGCACTTTGATATGTTCTCACTAACAAGACTATTATTTATTTAAATTTCCATATTTTCACCTAATAAATACTGTCTGTTCTTGGAACCTATTTCGAATACTTCATTAAACCGTGATGACTTCTCAATTTATGCTCCAAAATACAAGGGGCATTTGTAAAAGCAACATGACTAAGGTTTAAATCACACAACAAATCTAACACATTAATAGCTGGAGACCTCAGTACACCACTCTCACCAATGGACTTGCCATCCAGACAAAATCTAAACAAAAATAATGGAGTTAACAGACATTATGAATCAAATGAACCTATCTACAGAGCATTTCACTGAAACCCAAAAGAGTGCACCGTCTTCTCAGCATCTCAAAGAATGTTCTCCAAAATTGACCATATGTTTTGTCACAAAGCAAGTCTCAATAGATACAAAAAAATTAACGCCTTGTATCCTATCAGACCACTGTGGATTAAAGCTGGGCTTCAACAACAGGAGAAACAATAGAAAACCTACAAATTCATGAAAACTGAAGTTTTTTCAAACCAGAAAAATCAATAGTCCTCTAATAAAGAAATGACAAATAAAATGATAATGAAATCAGGAAAACAACACTCTTCAACAATAGTTTAACATAATATAAAATACCTTGTAGTAACTTTAAGCAAGCAAGTGAAAAATTTGTATGACGAGAACTTCAAGAATGGAAAGATTGCCCATACTCATTGATTGACTCCCATACTTCATAGGATTAATATAGTAAAAATGGCCATTTTACCAAAAGCAATCTACAGCTTCAATGTAATCCTCATCAAATTTCTGACACAATTCTTTGCAGATCTTGAAAGAACAATACTCAATTTCATACGGAATAACAAAAAACGCAGGATAAGTAAAACAATACTATACATATACAATAAAATCACTTCTAGAGGTATCGCCATCACTGAATTCAAGCTTTACTACAGAGAAATAGTAATAAAAACTACACAGTACTGACATGAAAACAGACAGTTGATCAATAGAATTGAATTGAAAATCTCAGATGTAAATCCACACACCTATGGACACCTGATTTTTGATAAAGAAGCCAGAAATGTAGTATGGATAAAAGAAAGCATTTTCAACAAATAATGCTGGTCTTTTGTGTATGTAGAAGAATGCAGATAGATCCATTATCTATCACCCTGCACAAAAATGAAGTCTAAGTGGATCAAAGACCTCTACATAAACCAGAAACACTGAATCTGATAAGAGAGGAAGCAGGTAATAGCCTTGAACACATTGTCACAGCAGACAACTTCCTGAACAAAACACCAATCTCACAGTCACTAAGATCTACAATTAATAAATGGAACCTCATGAATCTTAAAAGCTTCTGTAAGGCAATGGACATTGTTAATAGAAGAAATCTGCAAGCCTGTGGAACGGGAAATGATTTTCACTAACTTTACATTTGGCAGAAGGCTAATATCCAAAATATATAAAGAACCCAAGGAACTAGACATCAACAAACCAAATAATCCAATTAAAGATGGAAAACAAATGTAAACCGAGAATTGAAAAGAAAAGAATTTCAAATGGCAAAGAAACAGTAAATGTTCAGCATCCTTAGGGTTCAACATCCATTAGGGAAATGAAAATCAAAACAACTGTGAGATTTCATCTTATAGTCAGAATGGCTAAGATCAAAGACACATATGACAGTTCACACTGGTGAAGATGTGAAGTAATGGGAACACTCCTCCACTGCTAGACAAACTTATACACCCACTGTAGAAATCAATATGGTGGCTTTCAGAAAATTGGGAATGACCTTACCTCAAGACGTAGCAATAGCACTCATGGGCATACCACCCAAATCATCTTACCACAATGACAGTTGCTCAGTTATGTTCATAGCAGCTTTATTTGTAATAGCCAGAAACTGAGAACAACTTAGATGCCTTTCAAGTGAATCATGAATAAAAAAAGGTGGTAGACTTACACAATGGAGTACTACAAAGTTGTTAAAAAGGTAACATCATGAAATTTGCAGGAAAATGGATGTAACTAAAAAACAACAAAATATAACAAAACAAAAGCATCCTGTGTGAGACAATCCAGACCCAGAAAGACAAACATAGTGTGTACTAACTTATAAGAGGATATTAGCTCTAAAATAAAGGCTAATCATGCAGACCAATCTACAGATCAAGAGAATCTTAAGAGGTGATGCATGGGTCACCCAGGGAAGGGGAAATAAAACAGATTTTGAGGGTGGACTGGAGACAGGTGAGGATGGGAACAGGAGAGGACAGGTGAGTTAGGGATGGAGGGAGAGAGTACTGGAAGAGATGACTAGAATTGGTGGGTACTTCAGAGGTAAGGTAAAAACCTAGTGGAATGGAATTTCTCAGGACTCTATGAGGGTGACTCTAGTGAAAACTCCTAGTAATGGGGTATTTAGCCTGAACCAGCCACCTTCTGTGGCAGGGTTTCCTTCTAGTGGAGGGATTGAGATACCAACCCAGCCATAAAACCTTGATTCTACTTGGTCCTACCTCCAAGATGTGCTGGGTTAAAGGTGACTCAGGACTCTTTGGAATGGCCACCCAACGACTTGTCCAACTTGAGGCACATGCTAGGAGAAGGAACCCACCTTTGCCTGTAGTGTTAGGAACCAGACGATCCATAGCCCAGAAACCTAGGATAGAACCAAACATGACTAGAAAAAAAGTCAATGAAATAATTTCTTATGATACTTTGCTATACTTGTAGACAGGAGCCTAGCATAACCATCATCAGAGAAGTTTCATTCAGCAACTAATAGTAAACCACAGCCAAACATTAGGTGGAGGTCAGGGAATCCAGCAGATGACAGAGGGCAAGGATTGTAGGAGCCAGAGGGGTCAAAGACGCTGCAACAAGATGGCCCACAGAATCAAATAATGAGGGCTCATAGGGGCTCATAGAGACTGTACTGACAACCAGGGAGCTTGTATGGGTCTGACCTAGGTCCCCTGTATATATGTTATGATTGTGTAGCTTGGTCCATTTTGGGGACGCTTAACAGTGGGAGTACGGTCTGTTTCTGACACTTTTGCCTGTTTGGGGGACCCATTTCCTTCTAGTGGGTTGGATCTAGCCTGAGGGGGGTTTGTGCCTAGTCTTATTGTAACATGATATGCCGTGTTTGTTTAATATACCTGGGAAGGCTTCCCTTTCTGAAGGAAAACAGAGACAGGATGGGTCTGAGAGACAAGGGAGGGTGTGAGTTTGTGTGTGTGTGTGTGTGTGTGTGTGTGTGTGTGTGTGTGTGTGTGTGTGGTGAGGAAGGCTGGCAGGAGAGGAGCAAGTGGAAAATACAGTTGAGTTGTAATATCTATGAGAAAGTTAAAAAAAAAAAAGGAAAGAAGTCACCAGGTACAGCTTACAGTTAAATCAAGAGCAATTAAGTCCACTTTCTTGGGAGGAGAAATAGCTAGCTGAAATCATTTGGGCTATTTCTCTTCAGGAGCTTTGTCCTTTCTTCTTCATTTATTTATCCTTTTTACATGTTTATTTACTCCTATAGAGATTGGTGGATATTTTTTGCTTTGGGTTATAATCCAGTGCAGCACTATTTATTCTGCTGCTCCAATTGTTCCGGTTTGGGCAGTAAGTACTGTTTTGGTTGGCTTCTATGTTCTTGTGATGGTTGCCAATCCTTTGTTACTTAAGCCTTTCTTTACTCTCTGACAGCACCAGGGACTCTAGCTTCATTCATGTATCCCCTCCCAGCCTTCCTTCCAATCAGGCACTTCTCCAAGAACCCCTCTTTTTATCTTGTGGGGTGGAATTAGCATCGCTGAATGCTTGTTGCTACTGAGGAATCATCTCCTCCCAGACCGTTTAGCCCACACAGAGTAACAGGGCATCTGTGAAACTCACTTTGCATGCAATGCTTTAGTCAATTCTAAATTTATCTTGGCATATAAAGATCTAGCTTTTCCTCCAAAAGGTTAACTGATTTACTGACTGTCATTCAAAGGAAGAACTTTATTGATTTGAAACACTTTTGTAGAAGTACTGGTGTTTTTTTAAAGTTGTATTTAGAAATTAGCTGCTTTGTGTTGGGGGAGTGTTTGAGGAAAGAGACAGGGGCATATATATTTTATTTTATTATATATATATATATATACACACACACACACACACACACACACACACACATATATATATATATGAAATTCTCCACTAAAGAAAAATGAACAAAAGATTTTTATGTATAAAATTTTTCTTTCTTTTTAGAGTTTCAATGGTTATTTATTAGTTTTCTAACCATGTACACCTGGCTGGCTTAGTACTACCTATATAGTCCAGGGTGACCTTGAAACTCAGAACAATCTTCCTACCTCAGCTTCTGAAGGCTAGGATTATCCCTGTATATTACCACACAGAGCTAATTTTTGTTATTTAATTTTAATTCTTATCAAAACACTAAACATATAGTAGTTTTATTATACAATTTGTAATTCAAAAGATCCCTCTTAATTATTTTTCTTGTTAAGAATTCTTACCAAAGTGTGATACATCTTTTATGGCCCACTTTTCTTTACTTGGAGTTTGTGTATTATTATTACTATTATTTCTAGGTGTTTAAATTTGAGAAAGATTGAAAAGATTTAAGATTGAGAAGTTTTGACCTACGTAGTAAATTCTTCATTCCCGTAAGTGTGTTATTATTATTATTGTTGTTGCTATTTTGTAGTGTAGTATAAGACTTACTATAGGCTAGGTAAGGCCGTCTCACTGATTTGCAGCGCCCTAAAGTATAAGTCCTTAAGTGAAAGAAAGCAACTTATATTAGTATCCTGACTTATACTAGTATTCTGACTCTGAATCCATGTTTTCGCTGAGTCATCTTTGGACCAATAACTACTTTGTAGTTGCAGAATGTTACATTGGTGACTTCTTTTTGAATATTATATCTCTTCTGTTTCATACTTGAAACCATTGGGTGCATCTTTTAGAGTGGTAGAGCTCATAAACTATCTTTCCAGCTCCAATGAAAATGCCTGCAGTGCTTCCCCAAAGTGATGTACTTAAGACATTACAGAATTTTGCTCTTCAAAGGGACTTCAAGAGCATACTTGATTCTGTTTTCCAAGTGGAATAACTCACAATTTATCACAGAAGAGAAATCATATCTCCACTTACTAAGTTTACTTTAGAAAAAGCCTGCTAGTGTTTTCTCTCTCATGCCCTTAATTCATCCCATTAATTTATAAATAGAGCATCTTTTCTTTCCAGCTAAGATGGTATTGTGATTCAACAGTAACCAAATTAACACAGCATTTTAATTTCTTGATTGCTTTTAAGTCTGTTTTCTACAATAGAAATGTTGCAAATATTTTGGAAGAATTCTCTCTGAATACCTACACTAACAGACATATAAACCATTGTAGCTAGGTATGTGTTAGCCTTAAATGCATTGCCATTTCTTATTTACTTGGTGGTTCTAATTTTGAACGAACTGTGGTCCATTGACTACATTTTTGTAAACAGTGTTATACAAGAACATGGTGGCACTCACCATTTACATGTTTCTTTGCTTTTTATCTCTCCCCTTACTACTCATGCATTTATAACTTCAGATTTCCATGGCTGACACATAGACCTGACATGTCCTTGAAGCTTAACATATTTACTATTTGGCCTACAACAACAACAACAACAAACAAACACACACACACACACACACACACAGACAAACCACATGACTCAGTCTCCTTTGATTGGCTAAATGTTCGTATTGATTCACCATCTGTAAAATTTATAAGTATATTTATATCATTATTGGTTTTACTATTATAAGCGTCATTGATGGAAGAATTAGATTTTCTGTCTCAAGTGCAAAAATCATAGCCTGTCTGCTGTATCACCTCAGCATCATATTTGTGTTTAGTGGAATATGAAATCAACTTCAGAATTTATTTTATCTCCCAAAGGGAGGTATTAATCTATATTCTAAAAGTTAAAACTTTCTCATAGTGTATTAATCAATATCCACTGAGCGTCTAGTTTAAGCCAGGCCTTTGAGAAATGTGAAAAGAAAATTATCAGCTTTCTATAGATACCTTGGTGAGCATGTTTTTAGTCCAGGGTTCTGGACAATGAAAGGACCTTCTCTAAGGTTTGCAGCATCTTATATGTAAGAGCTGCATCTTTCGTTCCTGTTTTCCCAATTCAGCAATTCCTTTTTATCAGGGAAATGTCTCTTCTCACGTGGAGGCCTGGCAGCTAAGGTTACCTTGTCTTTGCAGTTGTTTACATTGGTGATGGTTTAGAAGATCACCCAGGTTCAGCGATTGACAAACCATTACTGATTGCACGATGTAATTAAAAACAGAGGCATTGATTAGCAATGAGCTAAACCTGAGACCCAAAAGTGCGAGCCCTAGAATAGCTGGCGAAACTTCTCATTGTATCTGTCTGAAATGGAAGATGTTTGCCCCTGCAGGCATGGCGCAAGGCCCATTGTGCATTTCCATTAGGAGCAGTATTGAGGCTGAGCTTGCTATTAATGTTGGCCTATTTATGAAAGGCTGTTGAAAGAGGCTTCAGAGCTAATTGAAAAGAGATGTTCCTGAGCTCCAGTCACTTTAAACAACTTGGGTCCAGAATCGGTCTCAATAGTTTGGAAATTGGTGTGTTTTTATAATTTGTGCGTAAAGTTAAACAAACGATTTGCAGTGAAACCTTCATTGGCGTTTAGTAAGATTTGGTTCCTTACAAAATATCAACTGCAGAGCTGGCTGAGCTGAGCCTGAGAGTTGTTGGCCTACATCTATCTGCGCTTTCATTATGTTGTCTGTCTCTGCTTTCAACTGTCAACTGCAGTTGGATAAATCTCCCATGTCTACTGGGATGGCACACAGACTGTCAACTACTCTTCAACTATGTGTATTTCTTCTTACTTGAAGAAATAAGAAATTTCCCAAAGTCTACTTTGCAAAAACCAAAACCAAACCCCCAAAAAAGGATAATGATAACAACATCCTATACATACTTGACACTCTCAAGATAGAATTTGACAATTACAGAACCACAACAAAAACTTAAGGGCCAGCTATACTTCACCACACTGAAAATTGAGTGAATTTATGTGAACAGAATGCAAGCATAATTATTTAAAAACATTCTTCCCCAGGCAGTTTTCAATCAAGATCTGAGAGCATTAGCCAACATTGATTTCTTTCCTAGCACATACTTACTATTATTGGGCCTGACTTTTTTTTTGTCTATTTTTAAAACAGAAATTAAGATAGGGTAGCTAAATCTGATGTGTCAAAGTTTATAAGGTGCCTACAGGGTGGTGAATCCGGGGCTGACATATAGCTGTTCCTCAAAGCAGGGGGAGAATCAGGTGCTTCTCTATTATCTTAATTATCATAATGACTGTGTCCTTAATGTCTTAACAACAACATATTATTATTATTATTGTTATTATAAATTAGAAAGACTAATGCCAAGAAGTTTACCTAGTTAGGTTTGTAGTTGGTGCTGAACCAGGAATAAGACTTAATTTATCACTGGCCCAGATTCTACTATGGTTTACAGCAAACAATTAGGCTTTAAAAATTTAACCACTGGGAATACTGAGTCCCGATTTCTGTGACTGATTGAAGAGGCTACTTAAGGCTTAGCTGTCATAATTCCAATTAGATTTCGCCATAACTAAGCTAATTTGATTGTTTCATTGAAGTAACTATATTGTAATTGGTAGGTGCAGTTACTTTGGCTGTTTCTGACTACTGTCTTAGCCTTAGGACTAAAACAGTGCCTGGTGCTTGCTTGATTTGCAAAAGCAGAATGTCCTCGAGTGTTTCCTCACAGTGTCTCAAGAACTTAGTGTCCATCTCATAATTACCCTTGTTTGGTTCTTCAGGGCCAGAATGATGTTGAGGGACGTTAGAACACTGCAAAGGTTTGGGGTTGATAATAGAAATGTAGGAAAGCAGACATGAGGAAGACTCGAAAAAAATCACTGACTTAGTAGTTGAAAGTTAGCATGGAGTGATATAAAAACTAAGACAATAGGATTCTACTTTCTCTGTGTAGACATCCCCAAATTTGCCTTAATCTTTCTTTCTAGTATGTGATCTTGAGCTACCATGATGAAGATATAGCATCCCTAACCCTACCTAGAACCATATTAAACATGATCTAGGGGCTTTTGTTACTGTGCTCCCTGATAGAAGAACTCTCATGGGTGACCCCAAGTTTCTCTTTGAGGTGGGTCCCAAGTAACATTTCTAGAGACATAAGAAGTCCAGAGCACCAAGTGAGGTGAGATGCACAGATATATATATCAGTGATGGGTAGTGGCAGGATTAAAAAGTGAATATGATCTAATAGGAAGAGTTCACACACAATGATTAGTTAAAAATATGTAAGAAGCAGCAGTTGCATTCACTAATGGGTCCCATTTCTGGGCATTTTATTACCTATTATTAGTTCCTGGGTGAAGGGCAAATATACAGTGTAGACCGAGTTAACAGTGATTGAGTACTTCTTATTCATTTATATTTTTAATTTACCTCTATTTTAAATTTCCTTTATTTTGTGTGCATTGGTGTTTTGACTGTATGTATGTCTATGTGAAAGTATCAAATTTGGAGTTATAGGCAGCGATGAGCTGCCATGCAGGTGCTGCGATTGGAATCTTGGTCCTCTAAAAGAGCAATCAGCATTCCCCAACTACTGAACACCTCTCCAAGCCCCTCAAGAGTTATGTTAGCATCTTAGTAATCTTCACCTACATGGTTTTTATAACAGTCTTCTGAAACTCACACTGCTATCAGCCCAATATCAAAAAATGTTAAACTCTTCTCAGACTATTCAAAGAATCAAGTTGAAACTCAAGCTCACTATCATGTAATCAATTTCAAGCCTAGTTCCATTTATACCACAGAGATTTGATGTATGTCAGAATAAAGCTACAAAAGAGGACAGAAGAAAAAGAAAAAAAGCATGTGAGTTCATAGACTACAAAGAAAGAATGGGAATAAATATTTTCATGATGAATTCTCTGTTATCTTCTGGGCTTGTGTGTGAGAGCTTAGTTTGTGGAGAAGGGTTCATCACTTGACAAAGTTGAAGTCAACTTAGCACTGTAGCTGAAAGCTTGCCAAAGGGCTGCAGTAACCGAGAAGCAAAGACAGATAAATAAGGCATTTCCTTTTGCATTGTAAATACATCCTGAGAGCTAAGTGATCTCTGAGAATTTCCACAAATGAATTTTTCAGTGAGAATATCTAGGGATAGTAGAACACATGACTAATATTTTAAAGAGCAGAAACAAAGCCAATAAAGGAAAGAAAGAAAACAACAATCAAAGAAATAAACCCCCCATCCCCTCCAAATTAAAGATTTTTTTCAAAAGCAAATGGTATTTTGATTTTCACTATGGAATTTATTCTTGTGTTTTTTTTATTCTCTAGGAATCACACCAACTTTTAACCAAGTATTACATTCATATGTACTAATTAAAAATGTTATGGTTAAGTATGTATTGCCTGGGGAGGCTTTGTCAATGGATCAGATTTTTGTCCCCTCTGCTTGCCTCAAATAACATTTACATTAGATTTTTTTATATACGTCTTATACGTAAAGTAAAAGCAAACACAAAAATATCTTCTATGATATTCTTCATCAGTATCTTATTTTTCTCCTAACAACACATCCTGGCTCTCCGGTGTTCTTTTCACATGGAGTTTTGCCTTTATTTTTCCTTTTCATATGCCTTTCTCTTTTGTTTTATTTTCTTGCCATGAGGTATTCTATTTCACTGTATAGAATATTGTAGTCTACTTCACCAGCTTGTTGATGGCCTTCTGAATTGTTTTACAATTCTTTAAACAAATAATATTATAATAACCTTATATGAAGTCCACTTTGGTCATGAACAAGAGTTGCTATAGGTACATGAGTAAAAAAGAAATTTCCATAATCGCATAATTGCAGGTATCTCTCTCTCTCTCTCTCTCTCTCTCTCTCTCTCTCTCTCTCGTTTCTTTCTTTTTCTGTTTTGTTTTGTCTTTTGAGACAGGGGTTCCCTGTGTAGCTCTGTCTATCCTGGAACTCCATCTGTAGAACAGGTTGGCCTTCAACTCACAGAGATCTGCCTACCCAAGACTGTGAGTGCTGGGACTAAAGGCTTACACCACCATCACTGCCCAGCTGACTTTCTATTTATAAGTGCTGACCAAATATTTCATAGGAGCTGGCTTTTTAGGACGAGAAAAATGTGCTCTAACCTTGGAAATGATTCCCATTATTCCTGGAAAATTATGCTAGGTGACTCATACTCCAAATCCATAATGATTGGGAGTAGAGGATAACAGGTTTTCAAGTATCCTCCTCCAAACTCTGAAAAAACATGATCTTATATTTCCTATAATTGACAATAATGTGTACATCATGTTTAATATGACCACAATTCTATGATCCACTCCAGTATCCAAAGCAACATAAACTATCCCAAAACTCTTTCTAAAGTCTTTGACTAAAATGAAGGAGGGATGGGCTGTAGCTAAAGTAAAGTTAGACTGGGAGGTGATTTGGGCAGCCCACAGTTATCACAATTTACTATATCCATGATGTAAGCTGGAGATTTATAATACAGGTAGTAGCCAGACTAACCATCATCAGGGGAACAGCTGTGAAACTGAATATCATCCATTTCAAGAATCTTCTGCATGCTGTTTTAATGGCTAGACACTGCTAGTCAGGAACCAGGAGCTTGTTTGCCTTCCATATAGAGGGTCTACAGTAAAGATGCTAATATCAAGAGTGGAAAGGGAGCTTATAATATTAGCAGTAGGTGAAATTGCCCTATGTGCTCTGGTTAGATGTTGGGGCAGGCTTTCAAAGAGTCAGCAACAAAACTAGGTTTTTATGGCTCCCCGAATTTTCTCTTGTATCTTATTGCAAAACCATAATTATCTGGTAGCTTGTCAGGAGGTTGATGCTGAATCAAAACATATTGATTGTGGCTATCCCATTAAACGAGTACCACAGTCTCTTCACTCTGGCTCTGGAAATGAAGCAATAAAGGAGAAAAAAAAGAAACATCTGTAAATGATGGAGAAAGGGAAGATCAAAATTTTTATTTGTTGAATGCCTATTTTCTGTTAAACTGTGAGTTGAACTTTACAAATAACCAACGACAGAAGCTAGGATTTCGTTTCTTGGTGGGGATTGGCATTTTTTTTTTATGTTCTTGATAACATTTGAGACAGGAGATGAAGATACAAAATTGAATGCTGTGATAAGAACACACCTTATTGTATGAGAAGAGGATGTTTATTGAGAAGCTAATCATATATTTAGATATGTTTAGAACTCCATCAAGGCAAAAAATAAAAGAGAGAAAAGAGAAAAAAAAGAAAAAAGTTAATTGTTTTTGTGTAGATAAACCTTCCGACAACATTGCAGTTATTAAGTATCTGTCTTTTTAAAGCACCATGCCTATATTGTTCCTTATCAGGGGAAAATAAAGACTATAGATAATAATCCCCTACAAAGTCAAACTATCTCCTCTTATTTTACCTGTACACCCCACAGGTCTGAAAAGAAAATCTAATACAAAAAGATAACTTGTAAGCTGTCAGGAACCATTAGAATTTCTATAGTCTGATGTTCTTTAAGGTAAACATGCCGTATGCGTTTACTGCAATAAACTTGTCATATTTACATTTTGATTGTCGAACACTGTACAAATTGCACATAATTACCTTCTCTACGGCTATGCTCCTGCTATTTGAAACTTTTGAAAATCTCTCTCATCTGGAATTCAGTAACAGATTAATCTTCCCATCCAATAAGGGGACAGGAAATTGTCTTCTGCAGTTGCATCCTGTGAGGACACTAATTAGAAGCCATTTCCTGCTCTCTGACCACCTTCCAGCAACACTCCCCTGACTCCACAAGATGCCTCTTGATTCTATTTGAGCAGAAGTCCAGAGTGGTTCCCTAGGACTTGTCTGTGTGTTGTGTTTGGAGGTGGTTAAGAATCCAAATTCCTTCCAGATCTAGCCTGTCTATAGAGAAGTTTCTCATCCTTGACCCTATCAATATTTTGAACCAGAATATTCTATGTAAGGGTTTTCTTATGCATGGCAAGATGTTTAGCAACTGTTTTGGCTAGGTCACAGTAGGACCAGCCATAATTTAAAAATCAAACTTGTTGGTCCACATTGCTGAAAATTCACTGGAGTTTGAAATTATCCTTGTATGAGAATCACAGCTATAGAGATTGTCTATACTATACTAGCATATACTATAGTATATATATAGTATTATATAGTATATACTATACTATACTATACTATACTATACTATACTATACTATACTATACTATACTATACTATATATATATACTAGATTGTCTTAAATGTCCAAGTGAGGCCGAGCTGTATGTCAATGCTAATAATACAGTCTGTTGGATGAATTTTGTCCTTATCTTCAGCAAAATGTCAGGATCACAGATGGGTCTGCATATTAATTTTCTTTCCACAGTTGCTTTTTGGTTGGGGTGGAATAAGAACAGAGTCTGGACTCTCTTGACTCAGTTTCCCTGCTTAAGGAATAGTGGTTTTATTTATGGTCTAGCTTTATTTAGAAATTTGAAGTCTATATTTCAGTTTCTTTCCATGTAGTTGGTGCATACAATTAGTAGCCTAACAATAGCAGATATACTTTATAGAGTTGGCTATAATATTTATATCTGGAGTTACTACGAATGAAAACTAATGTATATATAGTCTTTGGGTAAGGCACTGTAATGATAGATGAGATGGATCTTAAATCAATAAAAAATTATCTCATTATTTTAAAGACTGGGAAGCCCAAGATGAACACTGTCAAATGAGATATAAAATAAAGCTACTCTGTGTTCTCAAATGCCAACAGTGACAAGCAAGTGCAGTGTAGTCCCTCTCATAAGGACAGTACTCTTGTTCATGGGGCTTCTACCCCTTCATTCCATTACTGAGGGAGCTTCAGTATGTCAACATTTCAATTTTAGAGGGGTACAAACATGTAGCCTACAATAGCTCCCATTTTCAAGCTTGAATGAGCGAATTAAAATTTTGTTTATTATTATGATGAAATTGCTGTTTTGAGTGACTGTTTTCTAAAGGATAAGTGATAAGTGTCCCCAAGCTCTAACTATAACTCTTTTTATTTGGTGCATACACTCCCATCACAGTAAATGATATTGTTGCCTATATGTCTGTCTTTCTGTCTATTGTCTATCTTTCTGTCTGTCTACTGTCTTCCTGTCTGCCACTTATATGTAGAAAAAATGTTTCTTTTGATTGTTATGCTTATTGTGTGTGTGTGTGTGTGTGTACCATGATGCCAATGTGAAGGTCAGACTACAGTTTGTAGTAGTCTTTAATTCATATGGATCTCATAGACTAAACTTGGGTCATCAGGCTTGGTGGCAAGTGCCCTTTACCAACTGAGCCATTTTGTTTGTCCCCATATGTGAGTTTCTTAAGGCAGGAACCATATTTATCTTATATATGTGTCCACATTTTCTAGCACAGTAGTTGAAACATTCTTGGCCAATACATTAAAAAAGAAAAGAATAGTACTTAATTTTAGTCACCACATTTTACAGGACTGGCATATGCCTTGCACACAATGAGCACTTAGTACATTTGTGGAATGAGAGGCTAGGAACCTCCCTAGGAAAGTGACAGGAATGCTGAGTGTGTTGGATAAATGACTTTCTGTCTCTGTGGCCCAAATGACAATATACTAACTTAATTCAATTTGTTTCATCTAGAGTTTAGATGAAAATTAATCTGTCTGCCTTTTCTTTTTACCTTGTTTATAGGTAGGCAATACATAGATAACACACTGCTTTTTCAAAGACGTGGGAAGCCCATTTCAGTATTCATGAAATCATCTGATGTTTCCTAATGGGTATGTGCAAACCTTCATGAGAATTGTTTCTCCTGATGAGGTTCCAATATTTAATTCATTGGAGAGGAACAATCACTTTTTTTTTTATGTGAATCTCTTTCTCCCCAAAGTTTGCTTTGAAAAGCAGTTTTAGCAACTTGGCTAAGCCAAGTTCTATAATTAGACAATCTGAGTTCATACCCTGATCCTACATGTAAACCTTCCAATAATTTCTTAAGCCATTGTGCCTTAACTTTTTTGTCAACAGATACAGGCATTTTACAATAGCACTCACTTCCTAAAGATGCCAGAAATATTAAATTGGTGAGGTTCCTTTCAAACTCTTGAATAGTATATACCCTTTAGATGGGGCTTTTTTTGTTCAGGCTTCTTGGGTAGAAGAATACAGTTAATTTCAATACCTCTCCAATTTAAATGTATTTGAATACATGATGAAAGTAAAATTCCACTTGGTAAAAAAAATAATATTGGAGAAAGAATATCCATATTATTAACTTCAGAAGGCAAGCGAGCCTCTTCCCATTACAGAGAAGTAGCTGGCCTCCTGGCTTCAGCAAAAATGAGATGCTAATGAAGGACACAGAGCTTTAGGGGAAACAAAGGTATAATGTAGCAAAAATTGCAGACTCCGGGCCTTTCATTTTGTAAATATTTGGGTTGGTGGAAATTTGTTAATTGAGGCAATTGATTTTCACCTGAAAATGGTAGCAATATCTAATTCATTAAAGCCTGAAATAACATCCTTTGGGCCAAATGGGGTCATTCCATTCTTAACCTCTTAGTGACATATTAACAGTAGGAAAGCATTTGGACGCATATTTTAAAAAGTGCCCTATTAACAGGAAAATGCAACAGCAAAAAAAATAAATAAATAATTCTGCACCCACACTAGTACAGGGAAGGGGAAATGGAGAAATGCCTCCATGCTCCATGGCCTGCAGCCTCTGTCCTCATCCTCAGTAGTATTTTAAGGTCTGTGTTTAATATTGCCAAGCCTACTTGAGTGATAAATGTAACTGTATAAAAATTACTTATTACAAGCTGTCATGTTGCTTCGCTCAGATCGGCTGGGCTGCAGGCATTGTACATAAAACTCGAATCTCTACCTTGACAGCGTCAGCCGTGCCGGCTTTAAAGTAAAATGCTTTCAGTCATGAATACAAAACATAATTTACCTTTTCATAATACTTCAGTTTGAAACAAGTTGGAAAGCTCATGTTACCGTCAGCCCTGTGCCTGAGTGAGTGGAGAAGCGGCGAATTCCTACCTGTCACCTGTAACAAACTACCGCTTTTCCCACAGTCCTTTGAAGCAAACTTAAGCTGTTAAACTGCAGAGACCTCTAATTTTTAAAATTGTATTTATGTGTAATTCTTTTTTTTTTCCTTTGCAACTCTTCAGTGACAACACATTGTCAAGGTGGATTAACTCATTTTCTAAATTGGTGCTTGTAGTGAAATTCCTGACTGAGTGGAGTTTTCTCTTGAAGATTTCAGAGCCCTTCTACTGACCGTTCAAAAGGTCAGAAGGCATTCACAGATGGACACATTCTTTATAAATGAAACGTTTATGCGCCTGCAAATAAAGTCTCATTTACCTACAGCCCCCCTCAGATAAGCAAAACCTTTCAATCCCGTGGCTCAGCAAGCAAGTGAGTCGCTGCAGGTTGGGGACTTGTGGTGGAATTTTGAACCTCTGCTTCATTGAGCCACTGTCTACAACCTGCAAATGTCAGCCAGATGGAAATTGAATGTGAAGGCTCCAAGGAGCCTCTGTGCGGCACAGCTGATTTATTCTGACTGTTTTTATGGTTAGTCATGATGCATACAGTATGTGAGGACCCATCTGCGGGGGTGTCTGCCCACCAGCCTCCCTGCCACATCGCCAATGTGGCCCCGACCAAATGCGATGGAAATGGAGCTGCAGATGCCTCCCGTTAGCCCAATTCCTTTTGACAATGTTCACATTCATTTAGGGCCCAAAGTGCTTGTACATGTCAGCCGGGATAAGCGATGAAGAAAATAGTTCTCCCCGTGGAAAGGGAAGCAGAGAGGCCGAAGGAAGGTCTTTACTCCGCTTCACTCCTGAGCACCCTTCCTTGTAAAACAACCACTGCGTTTATGGCTTCCTCTGTACTTTGCTAAATGAGACAGTTTGAGAAGAGACAGTTGGCCTGCAGGAGTCTTCAATATTGGAGGCTGTTCTCTTCTGGATATTTTAAGGCAAGGGATACTGATGCTGCAGAAAAAATGAGTAAGGCAGAGAAAGACTTGCTGCTTAGACAAAGACAGATTCCCAGGATATGTCGGATTGGAATTTATAGTGTGCCGATTTGGGTCTACATTACATATTCGTAGAATAATAGCTTATGGTGGTTTTCATCAAAGACTGTACTATCCTCTTCACTAGAGTCTGTAGAGTCCCCAGGATTGCAGCTTCCTCCTTCTGACAGAATCTTTTCCCCAGGGGCATTATCCTCTTCCCCTATTTACTATTCCAAGACCTCCATGCCCCTTCCTGACATTTCCAAAGCAGTAACAGCACCCAGATTTGCCGATGAGCCCCCATTTTTCTCCTTTTCAGTGCCACCATCTCTGTGTGATAGATTCGGAGTTTTCTTGATAAGAACAAGTTATATAAGGCATATCAAGTGTCTCCTGTTCTACATACTCTCCCTGTTTTAGGACCCTTGGAATAGACACCTAAAGCAGAGCATTGTGTCACACTGTGCCATGTCCCATCTTATCATTAATCCATCTCAACAAATATTTATTGATTGGTAGTTATTTGGCCACTGAACATTAGTTATTTCCTGCTATTTATTCATGTAATCTTGGGTAGCACATTCTAAGTGTATAGAACTTTTACTTAGGTCCTACTGGACTTAGTTGTATTTAAATTAGCGCAAGAATTTCACAATGTGTTGTATTTGTGATCTGGCTGGGACCTAGGTGTTCATATATGAGCGCTGTCATATTGTGATTATGCTTAAAGGTTGAAATTGATTTTTACTGGGATCTTGAATAAAACCTTAGCACAAGATAGTTATATTAGATTAATAGTTTCCTGATATTAATATTATATATATGTTTGTGCTCCATGGAACTCATGTTAAAAGTATCCTTATTTAGTCTCTTGTTTGTAATTGTTCCCTTATATCTTTTTTTCCTAAATTTATAATGACAGTTCAATTTATACAGTAGTCTCAGCAATGAATTCTGATTGTCCTCACCATAAGCATGTCTTTGGACTAAAACCATTGACATCTGTTATCTTTATAAATTCATCAGAGCATGAAGCTCCATGGAATGCAAATTGGGTCCGTCTCTGTGTATAAGATGACTTGTTAATAATTAAAATTAACCCCAAATCTGCCAAAGATAAAACATATATCTTACTAGGTATCAGGAAAGATGAACCATGGTAGACGGG
Organism: Grammomys surdaster; assembly: GCF_004785775.1. Taxonomy (NCBI): domain Eukaryota; kingdom Metazoa; phylum Chordata; class Mammalia; order Rodentia; family Muridae; genus Grammomys; species Grammomys surdaster. The sequence continues at coordinate 15,693,467 of NW_021604617.1, forward strand.
GCTAAACTAAGCATATACTTTTATTGCAAATCACATATTAGGAAGTACTATATAGTCTCAGGGGCGTACAAGATGGGCCAGTGAGGCAGAATAATGTGAATAGAAGAGCAGAGAGGAAAGGAGCAGGAGAAGCCCCTGGTACAGTAGTTCCTGATGAGGCTAAGGGCATTATATTTAGAAGATTTAGGTATCATCTTGATGAAGTAGAAATCTTGGGCCAGGTAAAACATAAGCCAGCCACTCAAATGTGTTTTGAAGATATATGACTGCAGAGAAGTTATTCAACTTTCTGTCATCATCAGGGAACAAGCCGAGAAAAAAGTGGCTTTGCTTTTGCTTTTGTTTTTCTTCTTTTATTGGAGTTATCATCCATGATTCATTGACACCATTGCTTTGGCCTACGGGAAGGGCAGCATATCATGGTAAGAGCAGATAGCAGAGCAAATCTGCTCACTGCACCAGCCAGGAAGGAAGCAAGAAATGCACTTTTACAATTCTCTTTGAGGACATGTCTCCAATTATGTTTCCCCAGTAGAACTTCCCACGACACATACCTCTTAAAGATGTGAACTTCCAGTAGTCCCTCTCTGGGATTAGGACTTTAATACACAACCTCTTGGCCGTGGGCATTCAAGATCCAGGCTAGAACAAAAAGACTCTAAGGAAGCTGAATTTATCCTGGAATAAGTCAGTAAGAATCATGCTTTTTCCTCTCGTGTGGCACCCACGCATATATGTGTGTGTGAAAAGGGTAAGGAAAGTAATGTATGTTGATTGCCAATACATGATAATTATAGTTCCAAGCAGTTTAAATATATTATCCAAGCAATCTTCTAATGAAATGAAGAGTGAGGATTATTATTTCAAGTGGGGATGATTTTTCTACATTTTCTATGAATGCTAAGGAAGAATTTAAAAACTCTCCTTTTCTGAAGTCATTCAACAAATTGAGTATAGGTCCAGAAACTGAATATTGGACTACATATCCTCATTGTCCAGGTAGTTAGGAGACCTCATAGACTTAATGTGTGACTTGTATTATGGCTGACTAATTTGTACACAATCACAAGTGTGTCAGTAATAATGTTCTAAGCAGACATGATATAACATGTAACCTAATGTAGTCTCTTAGTATCTGCTAACAAATTTTAACATAGCAATGGCAAATCAGGAAAAAAATCAGAGTTATAGAAATGATTCCAAACAATATTTACATCATACTCTCAATTATGGACTTCATTATTTTTTAATGATTACAAGGCAGTCAAAACATACAGATAGATAGATATTTGTGCACTGTATTGATAAAACCCCATGTATCAGGATAGTGCACTGTATTATATTAATTACTTTATTCTTATGGATAAAATGTTTGATGAGAAAAATTTAAGTGAGACAGGGATTGGTGCAGCTGAGAGTTGGAGTGGAAAAAGCCCATCATGGCAGGAGGGCATAGTGCCCAGGAGTTTGAGGCCTCTCTGGGGTGACTGATTGCATTCTATGGATTACAAGGAAATGGAGGGAAGGCCTGAAAGAGAAGCTGGGATTTTCCTTAAGACCTTACCTTGGGGATTTCTTTTCTCTAGCTACATCACACACAAAGATCAACTCAGAATTGGAAACCAAGTGGTCAAACAGAAGAACCCATGTGGGTCATTCTGTCACATTCTAACCATAACAGGCTCCATGGCTTCCTGATGGCAGATTGTAGTTAGTAGTAGTTGATTGGCAAGGGCTTCCCAACTGCTTTCTAAATTCTAGCACCATGATTGCCCTGCCAGGTACCCAGAAGACTCTTGGATTTCTTTATCAATCACCTTGTCAAAGAATTTCCCAGGGTTTTGTCTCACCTTTCTGAAACAATGACAAAATCAAGGCCTCTTTCAAACAATCGGGGCCACTTTGCCTTTTTGAATGATGTTACCTTCTGTGACTTTTCGCCATCCCCTTCTATTACCTTCCATGTATGCATTTCCATTAATAAAACCTTTTTCTACTCAATTTAATTTTGGAGTCAGCATCTCAAAGGGCCTGAATTAACAAAGTTATATCAGTGACACACATCACAGAGATACAGGGATATCCATCTTGTTCAATGCCTAAAATATGAGAAATAGAATAAATATAATGCCTAAGAGAAAAATTAATAGATGATTAAAGTAACTTCATACAGAATTATATTAGATGACATCTAAGAGCCAATCATAAAGTTATCCCTTTGGTTTCAGTATGATTGCTTGTTAAAAATAAGCACAACCAAAATTTGTTTTGTGAGATAATGAAAAGCATCTATGACTTTATAGCTATAAAAGTTTTTGTTATGTTTGAGTATGACTTACAAATTCATCTCGTGGAATTGCAGTTAACTATGCCTATTCCTTCATTGTCTGATTTTTCTTTTTTACTTAATAAACATTTTTTGTTGGAAGTTTCAATGTATCATGGTGGTAAGGCCATGGTGGAGTGACTGGCATTGTAGTGGGCAGAAAGAGGAAAGAGACAAAGGTACCAAGGGCCACGTATGTTCCTTGAAGCTCCCTCTTCCTCTCCAAATAGTGCTACTGCTTACTGACCAAGTGTTCAATGCAGAGGAATATTTCAGATTTGATTGTAATATTTGTCTTTATGTTTTTTACAAAGATGACATCATGTCTCCAACAGGAAGAAAGCGTTCCAAATTTAGTATTGCCTTGCCAGCACAGAACAAGGGACTTTATGTAATGTTTCCCCACGTATTAAACGTAACTGTACATGTTCTTTAATTTGCACATTTTCAGTTATTTACAAGAATAAGCTGTATGTTCTGGTACATTCCTGTAGGCCCAGTTCCTGGAGAAGATGAGTGACAAGCCAGTCTGGGAAGCCCAGTGTGACCCAGATTCAAAACTAAAAAGTAATAAATTAAAAAATTCCAAAGGTAAACTTTTTTTTATGAATGTGTATCTTAGAGTTCAAATATTATAATTAATTGAAACAATGCACTCAACGTAGACTTGAATGTTGCTGTTGATTCCTTCATTACCCGAGAAAGAATATGTACATTTTCTTTTGTATTGTAAGAATATCTGCTTTGTTTTAGTGCACTACATAAGTCTTCTCTTTTCAGGTCTACAACATCAAGCTTACGGTCTATATCAAGATAACATCCTTATTTTGTACTGTCCTGTGGAATATCTGAAGTTGTAGATAACTTTATTCAGTAACGTTTATTTATCATCCTTTTATATCAGGAAAACTACAACACACATCAGAACACTGCTTAAAGATTACATAATGGTATCTCCTTCTTTCTTACGAATAGTTTACATTATAGTTTACATTTCCAGGATAAAAACACATTTAAGGCAGCACAGGAAAGATAGGATTCTGCTCCTGAACCTTTCTTCACTCAGGTACATGCTTCTTATTCCTACAGCTGAGAGCTAACCATTTCAGAGACCTGGGATATAATTCTCTGTTGGGTCCCATTTCGGCCCTGGTTCGAGCCTTGTGGACAAACCTGAGCCTGGCTCGAGTTTCTGCAGCCTTATGAGAGAGCCCAAGCCTGGCTCCAGTTTGAGACTTGTCTTAGTCATTTCTGAACTGGAGTGACTCAACAGGACCTGTTTAGGCCTGCCTCTGCTCAACCATTGCTAACGTAGAGCTTTGCCATCGGCCCTGTCAGTCACCCCATACCTTCCATCACCCTTCTCCATCCCTTATATCATCTCACCCCACCAAAACTTCTCCCTATGCTCCAATTTTATATAAACAAGAGGTTGTTACATTGAAGTTGAGTTCCAGCTTTGACAAGACTCCTGGCTGCATGTGTTTCTTTAAGCCACCGACTCTCACCATCCCGCTCAGCTCCAGAGACCCAGAGAGACTGGGACCTGTCTCTCCTCTTGCCTGGACCTGCCTGCTTTAAGAAACCAACAAGTCTCACTGTCCTTATAATTTGGAGCAGAATAAAGGAAATGGCAAGGAATAAACCAGAGTATTTTTTTTTAATTACTAAGGTTAGTCCTGCTGTGAAAATTGCTTCCAGTGAGGCTGGAGGCAGGACTCGGCAGTTAAGATCACTTGTTGCCCTTGTCAGTGTTCTCATAATGTAAACTGTACTATTAAATCTAATTTTTCTCACTTGAACTTTCTATCTTGAGATGAGTTGCTTTATCAGTTGAATGTGAAAAGCAAAGTCAAGAAGTATCCCTGTGTTTCAGGCCTGCTGTCTGAGCATATGGGTGCCATTGTTGACTGTCGCAAAGAAGACTTCAGTCATCCACTGGGGAGGTGTTGTACAGGTATTAGTGTTTACTGGAAGTGATGGAAACAGAGCTTAGACAAAGGGGCTTCAGTGTTAAACGGACAAGGATAGTAGAGATGAATCATTAGGTTGGGAGTTGGAAAATGAAGAGACTACAGTTTCTATGTGGCTGAACTAGAAAATTAGAGGCATATCAACAGAAACTTGAATGAGAAGTTCCTCAGTTTAATAAAACCTTGACAGAACTCTTTTTTTTACATATACTAGAAAAACAATTAATTATAAAAAGCTAGTATTATACAGAGTGTTAACAGAATTACTTTTCCATGGGTACTGAGATGTTTTCATTTAATAAAATTTGTTAATTGTTGTTGTTTTTTTTTCATTTTTAAAATTATACCTAGTTTTATGATTTTTGTTTTATATTCTGGCCATTACTACTAGTATCAGTCGATTAATTGGGATTTTAAAAAAATTGCTTACTGAGTCGTTATTATCCACTCAAAACCTATATAATGTCTATAGCATACATTGCAGTGTTAGCCTTAACTCTATTTCTTTATTGTGAACTCACATTTATTATTTACAATCTTACTAAAACAAAAACACACTTTCATTATGAAAATATATCTTATTTCTCAAAAAGTTTAGGCTGGGCAGTGGTAGTACATACCACTAGCATTCAGGAGGCAGGGGCAGGTGGATTTCTGTGAGTTTAAGGCCAGCCTAGTTTACAGGATAGCCAGAGCTACCCAAAGAAAACTTGTCTCAAAAAAAAAAAACAAAAAAAAAAAAAAGGTTTTTTTTTTTTTTGTGGCTAATATCTACTTATTAGTGAGTACATACCATGCGTGTCCTTTTGGGTCTGAGTTACTTCACTTAGGATGATATTTTCTAGTTCCATCCATTTGCCTGCAAAACTCAGGATTTCCTTGTTCTTAATAGCTGAGTAGTAGTCCATTGTGTAAATGAACCACATTTTCTGTATCCATTCTTCTGTCGTGGGACATCTAGTTTGTTTCCAGCTTCTGGCTATCACAAATAAGGCTGCTATGAAAATAGTGGAACATGTGTCACTGTGGCATGGTGGGGCATCTTTTGGGTATATTCCCAAGAGTAATATTGTTGGATCTTCAGGTAGATCTATTTCCAGTTTTCTGAGGAACCTCCAGATTGATTTCCAGAGTGGTTGTACCAGTTTGCAATCCCACCAGCAATGGAGGAATGATCCTCTTTCTCCACATCCTTGCCAAAATGTGTTGTCACCTGAGGTTTTGATCTTAGCCATTCTGATTGGTGTAAGGTGGAATATCAGGGTCATTTTGATTTACATTTCTCTGATCACTAAGGACTTTGAACATTTCTTTAGGTGATTCTCAGTCATTCAGGATCCCTTTATTGTGAATTCTGGGTTTACTTCTATACCTCATTTTTTGATTGGGTTGTTTGGTTTCTTGGTGGTTAGTTTCTCAAGTTCTCTATATATTTTAGATAATAGCCCTCTATGGAATGTGGGGTTAGTTAAGATGTTTTCCCAATCTGTAGGTTGCCAGTTTATCTTATTTACCATGTCCTTTCCCTTACAGAAGCTTTCCAGTTTCATGAGGTCCCATTTATCAATTCTTGATCTTAGAGCATGAGCCATTGGAGTGCTGTTTAGGAAATTTCCCCCTGTGCCAATGAGTTCAAGGATCTTTTCTACTTTCTCTTCTATTAGATTCAGAGTATTTGGTTTTATGTTGAGGTCACTGATCCACTTGGACTTAAGATTTATGCAAGGTGACAAATATGGGTCTATTTTCATTTTTCTACATACAGACAGCCAGTTAGGCCAGCACCATTTATTGAAGATGCTCTCTTTTATCCATTGTATATTTTTGGCATCTTTGTCAAAGATCAAGTGTCTGTAAGTGTGTGATTTTATTTCAGGGTCTTCAATTCTATTCCATTGATCAATGTGTCTATCTCTGTACCAAAAAGTACAGTCCACAGAACTCAAAATGGTCAACAAGCTAAAGGGCCCAAGTGAGGACACCTCAGTCCCACTGGAGAGGGAGAAGAAAGCAATCACAAGTGGGGAGGGAGGGATCTGGGAGAGAAAGTGGACCGGGGTTGGGGACAGAATGGATCCTGATTTGGTATTGGGTGAGGGAAAAGGACTGAAGCCTTGAGGGCCATTGAAGAATGGAAACAGGCATCCTAGGGAGGTAGGAGGTTGTGGGGGACCCTCCAGAATGCACCAGAGACCTGGGAGGTGAGAGACTCTCAGCACTCAAAGGAAGGGACCTTAGATGAAATGCCTAACAGTAGATAGAGAGATCTTATAGAGACCACCCCCAGTAGGAAGACAGAGCATCAAATTATGGAAGGGTTGCCATCCCACAGTCAAAACTCTGATCTATAATTGTTCCTGTTTGAAAGAACTACAGGGATGGAAATGAAGAGGAGCCTGAGGAAAAGAAAGTCCGGAAACAGACCCAAAGTGGGATGCAACTCAAGGGGAGGTCCCAAGGCCTGACACTATGGAGTGCTCTCAAAAAGGTACCTATCATGACTGCACTCTGGAAGACCCAACAAGCAGCTGCAAGAGTCAGATGCAGATATTTGCGACCAACCAATGGACAGAAGGTTCTTACCCCTGTGGTTGAATTAGAGAAAGGCTGAAAGAAGCTGAGGTGCAGGGCGACCCTGTAGGAGGATCAGCAGTCTCAATCTGGACCCTGGAGATCTCTCAAACACTGGACCACCAACCAGGCAGCATACACCAGCTGATTTGAGGCCCTCAACACATATACAGCAAAGGATTGCTGGGTCAATCAGAGACTATGCACCTAACCCTTAAGAGAATGGAGGCCCCAACGTGTTTAGAGGTCAGGTGGGTTGGAGATATGGGATGTGGAACAGTCGGAGGTGTTGTTAAGGTTGTTATGGTTGTCTTTCAACTTCTTTGTTTACAAGTGTCTTTTGATGGGTTCATAATTTCTTCTACTTTCATGAGAAATTCTAGAGTGTAAAAACAAATAATAAAGAAAGAAGTGAAGTTTAGGAAAACTGTGTAGTGACTTAATGGTAGAAAAGGAACACATAGATGTTTGTGATTAGCAGACATGCAGTAGTAGCTTTCCTGGGTGATCAGAAGGCTACATTCAAACTATTTTCTAGGAAAGAAGTTATCTCAAGATCCATATGGAGGAAGCACTTCCAAACCCATTCATTTGGATTTTGTTAGGCTTCATGTTCTGGTGGCCTGTAGTAGACCAGTAAGCCCTTTGCCTCAGTCATTTCTGGAAATTCTTTGCAATGTGGACAGTTGGCTGTTTCTCCAAATGAGGATTCTGATGGGAAAAAAACATAACAGAGAACCTTCAAAAGGAGGCTGTAGCTTATCCTCAGTGGTGACATCCCCCTCTGTTTCAAACATAGACCAGAAGAGCTAGAACTCCACAAAAGCATGAAGAGCAAAAGGGCAGTAGGCACAGGGATTGTTGTGATGAGCACTGTAGTAAGAAATCTGGAGCTGGTGGGGGGAGCATCCGTGGCTGAGGAATAGTAAAGGTGAGTCTGATTCCAGAGGCTCAGCTTCTGGTGAGGACTACATTATGTGTTTATCATAGGGACAGCAGCTTCTTTGTTGGAAAACTACAAAGGTTCTAGTCATAGCTTCCTTCAAAGATTTCTTTTTTGGGCTTTAAAAAAAATCATACCTTTCAGAATTATTTTATTCTATATTTTATTTATTTACATTTCAGGTGTCATCCCTTTTCCCAATTTCCCCTCCCTAAAACCCCCTATCCCATCCCTCCTCATCCTTTTGGCTTTTTTATAATAAGCTTTGACCTTTCTCTCAGTCTTTCCCACATTCATTTCCCTTTTCTGTCCATCCACTTTTTTTAGTGTTTATTTTTTTATGCATCAGGTCCGATTCATGCTGCTCCTACATTGATGAGTGTGTGGCCTTCCATTGGAGCATGGTTGACCTACTAGACTTCTTTATTTTTTTATAGAGTAGAGTTGATTTAGAGAAGTAGAGGTCAGCCATGAGCATGTGGAGAGAGGGTGGTGGGGAATCGGGAGAGAGTGGGAGCAGGAGCAAGAGGAGAGAACAAGTGGCAAGACTTTTAATGTTGATTCACTTTCCCAGTAGCTATCAATTAGCAATACCTTAGCTAGATAGGGGTCGGACTTTATGTCTACCACCCCTCCCTCTTCATGCTGGGCTTTGGGTCTGGCCTTAAGTTGCACTGGGCTTGTTGTGCATGCTGCTACAACTACTTTGAGTTTACATGTCCTGCTGTGTTCAGACATTGTCTTGTTTTGTTTTGTTTTATTCTCTTAAGACCTCTGGCTCTGACTGTTTTTCTACCCCCTCATTTACAATAATCCATGAAATTTTGGAGCAAGGATGCAGTAGAGATGTTTCACTTAGAACTAAATATTCCATTAATCTTTTATTCTTTGACCCTTAGCTTGTTGTTACTCTCTGTGTTAATCACCATCTAAAGCATATAGTAGCTTCTCTGATGAAGACCAGAAGATGCCTTAATTTATGGGTACACAAATACTCCATTGGGATTCAGTTTAGTGGCATGTCCGTTTAGTACAATAATAGTGGTAGATTATCCCTAGGGCCTACAACGTGTCTAGTTATGGGTTCTTGTCCCATGGTGACAGGTAAGAATTTCATCTGGTACAGTGGGACTTAAATCTAATCAGAAAGTGGTTGATTTAAGTCCATGATGTTTGAGACAAGTTGGGATGTTTTCCCACGAGAGTGTCCTTGTTTTAGCGAGTAGTGTTCACAGCTAGATAAAATTAATGATTATCTTTCTCGTCTAGTAGGTTGCATATCACCTTCTAGTACTATGAAAGCTAACTGTCAAGGCCAATATCTCTGATAGTACCAGATTAACATCTCTAGGTTCCGTGACCTCACAGTGTGATGTCTCCAGAAATAGGGGGACTTTTTTTTTTAATATAAAATGTAATTGTGGAGAATTTGAGAATAGTTTTTTTTGTTGTTTATTTCAGTTAACATTTATTTTCAGATATTAAACTTTAGGAGAGCTGTGACATCCCTGTAAGGAAAGAAGAAACAAGATACAGGAATTAAAATATGTTAAACTAACATTACTACTCATGATTAAGATTCCAAGTACAAAGAGAGAAAGAATACATTTTTCACAAAATTATCCCAGAAAGGATGGGAGCAAAACAGCCACCAATCAACTAACCATTCACAACAGATATCATTATGGAATCTTAACTGAATTTTAACTGTTAAAATGAGTTGGGTAATTTGCATGAGATACAAGAAAAAAAGTGAAAATTATTGTATCCAAAGGCTTGCCTTTTATTTTCAATTATAGACATATCTTGTGATAACAGATGGCATATATTTGATGAAATTAAATTTATTTAGTTCCTTTAGAAAACAGTGCTTACTGTTACCATATCAGCAGTCTGATTATGTTCCTGCATAAGACTTGGTCAGCTTTTATGTTGAGAAGCTCACTTGATACAATTTAGTTCGGAGGACTTGGACAAGTGCTAATTAACAAATACCACATCATGCTGTCCCTGGAGTTCTGCTGTACAAGACAAATGATGCTCTTTCCAGGGGGAGTTGAGCTGCACATCTGTAATTTGTCTGATATGTAACCGATCTTTGCATGTATTTAGCATTTAAGGAGCCTCACGTGGTTTAAAACAGTTTCGTCTTTTCAGCATTCATACTCATTCGTTATTGTCAATGTTTTCTTCGTCATCTGTAGGGCACTAACTCTGTAGATGGATCAGAAAACTCTGTAGAATCAGTCTGAGGAAAGAGTGAGCTATGTTACACAAGGTCAGAAGCTAAGGAAAGTAGGAGTTGGGCACTGGGGAGGCGGCTCAGTAGGTCAAGGCAAAAAACCTGAATTCTATGCCTAGATCTCATGGTGGAAGGAAAGAACTATGTTGTCCTCTAGCCTAGTCTTCATACATCAGCAAGGACATGCAGGTGCTTGCAGACATTAACATGTTACATATACATACACACACCCACACACATACACACAGACTCACAGACACAAACACACACGTAAAATTACTATATTATACTAATTATACTATTCTATACTGTGCTGTGCTGTACTGTACTGTACTATACTATACTATACTATACTATACTATACTATACTATACTATACTATATTATACTACACCGTACTGTACTAAAAAAGAAGGATTTCCAGGGAAGGGGCCATGGAGTGCAAATGTTTTCTACCCTGCTCTGAGGACTGAGCTTGCTTCTGCATATGCCCATTGTTTCTGTTTACTCCATTTTTTTTTGCATATGGGGTTTCTATCGAGAAAATATCCCTTGTCCAAGGAGAAGAAAAAGCCATTCCACTTCCATTCATGCTGCTTTCTTTTGATACTGATCATTAGGACTTGGTAAGCTTTAATTCTGTCTTATTTGCTTTAGAGGAGGATTTGAAAATACATGCATAAACAATTGAGAGCTGTAAGGAAAGAAAGATGCTAGAATGGAGTCAATGTTATGTACACACATATATAATACTAACAGGGACTTCCAGTCTGGGCCAGAGCATAGAGCAGGTCACAGGCGGCAGCTCAGCACCCAACCCCAGAAAACCGAGAGAAAGAGGGACTCCCAGGAGCTTTAACTCAGGCAGCATCCCAGGTAAAAATGAATCACCTGTGATGTCTGCTGTTAGAAGTTCTAATCCAGATGCTGGCCTCCGAACTTATACTACTCAGACCTTTGAAGGGCCACTGACAAGAACATCAAACAGCTAGAGATTGACATCACTAATCTGAAGAAATCCCTCGTTTCGCCATCTGAAGAGACCTCCAAAAATAGCAAAGATCCTTATTGGACTTGATTTACTCTAGTACAATAGAAAAGGCTGTGTACAGCTCTTGACTGTGTACAGCCCTTAAAGAAGAAGGTTGCCTTTACATAGGCAAGACAAGGAGGGTTAAAGAGAGCATGAAATAGGTCAGTGAAGGCCCTAAGAAAATCAGAGAGAGAAAGAGACAGATGAATGCTGGTACAAGAATTGTTTTTCAGCCTCTCCAAGGTTGTCAACCCTATTTCCTCCATCTTGGGACCATTATTTGGGTTCTTTTTGCTTTTTTCTGCTGGTTTCTGGCCCTCAAATAGGTGGACTAACTCTGTGATACAACAGATAAATAATTTGGTTGCAAAACCTACTCAGATATATTATCATAAGTTAGCTATGGAGGACCACGAGACTCAAGATGAGGTTGTTACTTTATACAGGGTGTTTCCAAAACCCATCTCCACCCAACCTAAAAGGGGGGACTTCTGCCCCTAGACCAAGCAGAGAGGGGCCACCCAGAACCCCCTCTGACAGGCGATCTGAATTCTTGCTTAGGCTTCGAGGCTAAGCACTGCAAGGGAATATAAATAAAAGATAAAAATATCTATCTGGGTTCCCTGAGGGACAAGCCTGACTGCATAGGGGTTGATGTCAAAAGTATCCCCTCTCCAGGAAAAAGACATCGGGATGGGTATGGCCCTCATGCCTCACTGGACAACGACAGGGGGACTAGAGCCATTACGAGGTCCCCTTCAAGTTCTGGAAGTAAGGCCTCTATCCCCGCCTTCGCAAGATTAGAATTGCCACAGACCTTCTATACTTAGAGAAGGGAGGAGATGTCAGGGGCAGCCCTGCTTACACACTGAAGGCCTAAAATCAGCCATAGGCCTAAAATCAGCAATAGGCCTGTCATACATGTTTACTAGCACCAAGTCTTGGGTCTCAGTGGAAAAACATCGAAACAGATGGCTATAAGCTAATGTAAACAGGCAGCTTTTGTGGAAATTTACAAGACTGAGTAGTCATAGACCTTGTAAATAGGTTGCCTTGGCAGACAATACCAACTTAGATAAGGACAAGTGAGTCATAGGCAGAGTCATAGTGACTTGTCCCCTGAACCTTCACCAGCCGATACCTGGTTCTGAAAGATATCTGTATTCCCCCTGATCACCCACACTCCAGTGTCATTCCCTTCCCCACATCCTGCCTTTCTGTGTTTATAACCCCTGTGTGAATGAATTACGATTTGAGAAAAAATAAATTATTTAAAAAAAAACACTAACAGAACACATAAAAGTACCATGTGGGAGAATATACAAGAATGTTTCTTTGTCCCCTTCATGTCCAGTCCTCAATTCACTTTTTGGCTGAGTGTTTGGAAGTGGAAGCAGAATTCATAGAAAATCAAGCTTTTTTTTTTTAAAGGATCTTGGTGATGTTCGCTCAGGTACCAGGAGGAAGCGAGGTTCTCTTTCCCTTGTTTCTATTGTTCCTATGTTACAGAGTTGTGTGCTCTTGGATGCATTCTTTACCATCTGTGGTGATTTGAATATGCTTGGCCCAGGGAGTAGCACTATTAGGAGGTGTGGCCTTGTTGGAGGAAGTGTGTTATTGTAGGAGTGGGCTTTGAGACGCTTCTCCTAGCTGCCTGGAAGATAGTCTGCTTCTGGCTTCCCTTGAATGGTGACATAGAATTCTCAGCTCTGCCTGCACAATGCTTCTATGGATGCTGTCATGCTCCCACCTTAATGATTATGGACTGAACCTCTGAACTTGTAAGCCAACCCCAATTAAATGTTGTCCTTTATAATAGTTGCCTTGGTCATGGTATCTCTTCAAAGCAATGGAAACACTAACTGAGAGACCATCTTTTGTATCTTTTGTGCCTTTGCTAACATGAAATCTTTCTTGGAGTCCAGTAATGGACTCCAAGTAATGGGAATGGGTAGTTTCCCGAAGTGATTTGCCTTGGAGAATTTGCACATTCTCCCTGCTTTCCTTACTCTGTTGTAAATAGGACTCTCAATATATTCTCCTTAGTTACTCTTTCTGAGCATCTCTTTGCTGCTGAGTCTTTGACTCGACAATGAGTGAATAAAGGAAAGAATTAATCACACCAAAGCAACTCACCTCTCAGAGCTCATCTTGACTGACTGGGTTTCTGGGCAAACAGGACAATATTTGAGTTTATACTTGAGGGGAATTTGGATGTCTTTATAGAAAAGCATAGTGCAGTCTTACATTTATTTGTTGAATGTCTAACTTTCTTTTTCCCTGCCTTTATAGGTCATTTCAACAAGGAGTGAAGATAACTCAAAACAAAATGAATTAGTTTGAAGAGGTGACAGATTTAGCAAAAAGAAAGAAAACAAGGAACCAGGATGATCTATTTGATTTGAATTTCAGATGAATGAAAAATGAATATGGACCATATACACACTATGTTTGGACTGGCAGTATTACCTGCAAATAATATCGTTTACATAGTACATATTTGCTATGTGCATATTCATTGGTGGGTTTAGATGTCACAGAAAATGGAAGATCCTGAAAAAAAGAAAAAACCACTGACAAAAGATTGCTGGAGGCAGAATGTGTCAAAAATCACTGTGTCCCTGAGGGGGCTACACAGTCTGTCTGTGGCCTCCTTGGGGATTGACATTATCATTGAAATACATCTATGCATGTGTGGGTCAGTTCCTCGAGGCTGTGTCTGCCAAAGGATTCAAGAAGAGAATGATGAACAATGCTTGGTTTGGATGTAAGGAAGTTCAGATTCTAATTCTACAAGGGGAGGGACAGTCATGACTCCTTTGGCACTTGCTTAGGCTGCCCCTCAACTCTGAAATCCCTTAACTGCACCCCACTAATGAATAATGATTAACCATAATGTAGGCTTGTTAGGATTAGAGTTAATGTGTATTAAGTGGTATGCACAATGACTGGAATGCACAAACATTATTTCAAGTGGGACTATAATTAGAAGTTTACGTGCGACCCAGAGAAATGATTTGTCAGTCATATAGCATGCTTGCGCCTAGAACCTAAGCATAATAAAGTCTTCATTTCTTTCTTTTTGTTACAGCTTACTGTCTTGCTTTCATAGGCAGTGCTGTTCTTTAACTGAGCAATCCTTTTTCCAGTATAGGCATGTACGTAAAGGAATAGAAATTGTGTCTTTTGATGACTCCTCACATATTATGACTCTCCCATTAGAAAAGACTTATTGTAACATTTAAACCATTCTGACATCATTGACCATGAACAAACCATTTTGAACCATGGATTCTTGTCTGTATGGAGGTAAGAGAGCTCTTAATTTTTATGACTATATTGCTTCAAGCTTTCCTTTAAGTGTGATATCTTTAAGTATCCATGGGAGAGCTTCCCCAACTACATACATTTAAAAAACTTGGTTCATTTTTATCTGAAAATCTTACTAAAGGTCCATCACTTCTCTAAATTGCTTCATATATATATATATTTTTTTGTATACAGAAAGGAATTTGGCTCCATCTCTGATTTGAAAGATCACTAAAGAAACATAGTGAGTTATTGCAAAAGTTCTTTAAGTTTTCAATTAATGTATTATTGAATTTGACAGAATGAGATATATACATTCCTTTGACATATCTGCCCGTTGAGAGAGCGTTAATATTATACAGATAATAGAAAAGTAAAACACAGCTCAAGATGTTTTTAAAGACAGAAAAAATAATTTTGAGAATCCAGTTCGTACTCTACCACCTGGTTTTAGCACAAAAGATGATCTCATTCCTGTTATATTTTAGAAGAATTTCCCACCCCTGGAGATGTATCAAAATGGCTTACTCATGTCAACCACTTCTAGGAAAAGACAATAGACAAATAATTGACAAACTAGGTTTCATTTTCATAGATCCTATCTATAACTAAATATTTTAGTTGTCATTTTTCATCTATAATACAAGATGTTGGAATATTATTTTATGCTATCTCTATTTTAAAATCTTGTTTACTCATTTATTTATTTATTTTTGGTGGCAAGATTGAAGCCGGGACCCTCTTGTGTGGCAGGCAAGTACTCTTTCCCTGAGTTACATTCTTGATTCCTTCCATCTTATGTTCTCCATATTCACCTTATATACTTATGTGTGTTTTTCATGGACAAAGCCTGGGTTTACTGCAATGAATAGAGTTCCTGCAAGCTGGACCATGGGAACCAGGGAGGGAGCAACAGGGAGAAGATCCAGTACCAAAAGATGATCTCTATCTTTGCTCTTTGGCGGAGCTGCTGTTTCTTCAAGTTAAGAGTTTCAAGATAATCCTGTTTTAATGACACATGCTCTTGTTAATATAGTGTTGGGGTCTCAGACTTATGCAATTATAATGTTATTTTAGGCCAGAGGGTGAAGACTGGAAATAAACAAGTTATTAAAAGGTCTAAAGTGGTCAATTGCACAGCTTTTGATGAAACCAAGTAAAAGCAAGATTGTAAATCTTTAGGTTTGCAATGTGGGCACTGTTTTCTATTTCCATATAAATTCACACACAGACTTGGAACTTCTGCAAAAACAGTGCACTGAACAAAAATTCTTTTAAAATGACCACTTTTTGAAGAATTTCATGAGGCCTAAACAGTCATTTAAATTAACGAGTATGTCATTTTCCATGAGAAAACTGAGCTGAATAAATATTCTTTTCCAGTGGTGCTATCTTCCTAAATTCTAGGTAGTTTCATACACGCATGATAATTACAGCCCAAATATTTGGACTCCAGAGGAGGTTATGAAAGATCAATTTTTCTTTTAATCCCAAACCAAAATTTCCATAAAAGCAGTTTGGGCTAGCTAGCATGATTTTATGGTTCATATCACTGGAAAGCAAACATAAAATTTGAAGAATGTATTTTGCAAGAGAATTATCTCTCTTTCTACATATTACCATTTTAAAGCCTAGCAGTTCAAAATGCACTTCTCAATCATCATAGTGGCAAAGTGCTTACAGGAAGAACCATGGAGGTGAAATAAATGATCACAACCAGGGAGGACCCAGAGACCTGACTTGGAATCTATCTGCCTGTCAATTTTGGTTTGTTGCCATGGAACAAGAAGATGCCCTTAAAACAAACAATCAAGCAAACAACTAAGTAGAAACACAAACCAGGCTCCCATTTATTAAAAGACGAATGTTAAACTTTGTATTTTCAAGGAAACATCTTGAGTTGGAAACATGAATAGAAAGTAATTTGAGTGGTGTGACATTTTCATAGATGTACACAGATTATCAACAAGGGCAAAGTACATTGTAAAAAAAAAATCCATTCTTTGGCTGGGCTTTGACTAATTGAAATGGTGTTTGCTCTGTGATGATGGAACAGAAATAGAAAGTGGAATGACTTGTGACACATGCATAGGACTGGGAACACAGGAGTACTCTGTGATCATAGTAGCCAACAGGGATAGGATGTGTGTTAGCCAGTGTTGTTTTAGTATGTAGCAAATATACCTAAGCTACGTAGCTTCTAGAAAGAGAGTTTTATTTTGATTCACTATTTTTGGAGTCTCTCATTCTGGACCAATAATGCCCATTGTTTAAAGGATCATTTCATAGGAGGAGCCTGTAGTGGGAAAAAATAAGCACTGACTTCAATAGCCAGAAGACCAGGGCACAAGGAAGAAAGGGAGCTCTTCAATCTTCTTTGAGGGTGAGCCCTTAATGGGCTGAGCACCTCCCATAAGATGCCATCTTCCAAGATTTCAACCACTTCCCCAAAGCACCACCCCACAGGATGATTATCAAACACGCTTTTGTGTATATCCAAGATCCCAATTATAACAGGCAGCATGTTTCGAATTTTTCAGAAACTTGGAGTATTTGATTCGTTTGATCTTAAATTATCATAGACAATTGGTAAGACAAATCACTTAACTCCAGGGATACTATTCTAAGAAGCACAATTAAAATGGAATCATTATTGGTTTTAGAAAGAACTTATTGCTTGAAAACTTAATACATTCTCATGAATTTGAGCTGTGCATTTTCCATGTACAGCAAGTAATTTGAAATAAAAATATCAGCTATTCCCCTTTGAAACTTACTTAAAAGTAACACCCAGCTAAGTGTGAGGTGCGCACTCTGTGAGAGGCCTTGTGCTAACGTGTCTTTGTCCACTTTTCTGTCTTAACATGTTAACTCCCTAGAGACATACATGCATTTCAACTTCCCTCCAGATATTTTACCTGATAAGTAGACAGACTGTGCTAAAAGTATTGATTGACTAACAGGTTGGCTGTAAAGAAAATGTAAATGAATTGGGGTTATTGTTTAATATATGCAGAGATGGAACTTTATAAGACAAAATCGTTCTGAGAATGGCTGGACAGCAATGGGATTGGACTGAATTCACTGAATCATACCTCTAACCAGTTTTAAGATGCCACATTTGCTGTTATTTATGCTTAAGTATAAAATTAACAGAAGAAAGGGAAGGAAAACTGGGGAAAGGAGAACATATATATTGTGTGTCTTGGTTCATTACATCGATCCTTTCTTCTCCTTTTCTGATTGTTCTCTGACAATGGCAAGTTGGTTGATCATTAAAGAAAGCAGCTAGGAAACATTTTAATATACCTCAAACTAAAGAATACTGATTAATTACTGATTAGTACCCATAAATTTATACAAAGAAAGACAAAAAATGGGAATGAAGGGAGTGGGGAGAAAACACAGGGTTTTCATTAATTGTAAGATTACTGTATCTAAGCTATCTGTATGTCTCATTGGTGTGGCTTGCTGATACAGTGTCTGTGCCACTCCAGAACTCAAAATTGTTTTTTGTAAACTTACTAGGTGTCTATTTCTAACTCTCAGAACCTTTTCTTCAGGTGAGGAAGCCTATGCCAAGAAGTCTTGAATTGGCAAGAAATTTTTGGCCGAAGATCAGAACAGGATCAACAGAATATAGAAATGACTATTCTTAGACACAGCAAAGAGAGGAGAGATGGAGAACAAAATTCTCAAAGACTCTAGTAGTGATGACTCTTTTTCATATGGTGAATGCAACCTGCTTAACTATTCTGCAAAACTACTCTGCAAATAGCAACTGTTTTTCCTATATGGAAAGCTCTTACTTATGCTGCATGTTGAAAAGTATATTCCCTACATTTTTTTCTTCAGCAGTTTGAGACTTTCAGGTCTTCCATTAACTTTGTCCTTCCATTTGGTGTTAAATTTTATTCAGGATAAGAGATGAGGATCTAATTTTATTCTTTTACATATAGGCATCCAACTTCCCCAGAACTATATGTTGAAGATTCACTCTAACACTCTATGCCACTGATTTATGTGTCTGTTTCTGTGTGACTTCCATGACTTTTTTTATTACTACGACTCTATAGCATAATTTAAATCATTTATATTACAAATCTAGCAGTATTCTTTTCGCTCAGAATTGCTTTGTATATCTGGGGACTTAAGTATTTCTACATGCATTTTAAGATTTTTTTCCTATTTTTTCCTATTTCTATGAAGATTATTTCTGAAATTGTGATCAGGATTTCAATGAATCCTAGTCGCTTTTGCTAGAGAGGCCATTTTCATAATATTAATCCTGTTAACTCATGAGTATGAGTTTTCACTATAGCAGATTTTTATATCTTTGGATGTGGTTATTTTAAGGTATTATCTTGAGGTTATTATCAATGGGTTTGTTTCCCCAATTACTTTCTCAGTAGCTTGCCATTGGGTATATACAACGACTACGGATTTTTGAGTTTGTTTTGTATCTTATTCCTTTGCTGGAAGTGTTTACCAGTTTTAAACATTTTCTGGTGGAGTCTTTGAGGCCTCTTATGTATCAAATTAAACCATCTGTAGGTAGAGATACTTTCTTCCTTTCCTCTTTGTAGTTCTTTTAGTTGCTTCTCCTACCTTACTAGTCTTGGTAAGTCTTCTAAAACTATATTAAATAAGAATGGAGAAGAATGACTACTCTTGCCTTGCTCCTGATTTTAGTGGAAATGTTTGATTCTTTTCTCCATTCAACATAATGGTAGATATAGACTTGTAACATTAATCTTCTGTTATGTTGATATATGTTCCTTTTATTCTGAGTTTCTTCAGCACTTTTAAGTGAAAGGATGTTAAATTTTGTTAAAGATGTGACTTCTATCCTTGAGACCATTTATATAGTTTATAAGATGTATTAATTTATGTATGCTGAACCATTTTTTTGCATTCTGAAGTAAAACCAAATTGTTACAATGATTGATCTTTTTGATGTCTTCTTGAATTTAGTTGAAATTCTGATTGGTTTTTGTCAACTTGACAGAGTTTCTTGGGAAGAGAGAACAACAACTGAGAAATTAAGTTTTGACAGACTATTCTGTGTATTGGTTTGTGGGGCATTGTTTTAAATTAGTGATCTGTGTAGGAAGGCGTAGCCCACTGTGGGAAATACTATATCTGGAGCAGGTTGAGCCTGGGTTCTATAAGAAGGGAGAGCAAGCAAGTAGATAGTATTCTTCTGTAGTTTGTTCATTAAGCTCCAGTCTTGGATTTCTACCTTGGTTTCCTTCAGTGAAGACTGTATTCTGTAAGCCAAAGAAACAAACAAGCAAACAAAATAATAATAAAAAAACCCCTACACCTTTTCTCCCCTTGTTGTGTTTGGTTAGTGTTTTATTATAGTATTATAGCAACCTAGAACATCTGTTACGTATTTGAGAATACGATAACCAATGTTCATCAGGGTGATTGGTTTTCTTTGTTGTTGTTGTTGTTGCATATTTGTTGGATAGCTTCATAAAGAGTTCAATAATTGTACCGGATGATTTTGTGTATGAACTCGACACAAGCTAGAGTCATCAGAGAGAAACGAGCCTCAGTTGAGGAAATGCCTCCATGTGATCTAGCTGTAAAGCATTTTCTCAGTCAGTGATCAATGTGGGAGGACTCACACCATTTTGTGTGGTGTTATCCCTGGGCTGGCAGTCTTGGGTTCTGTAAGAAAGCAGGCTGAGCAAAGAATGTGAAGCAAGCCTGTAAACAGCAGCACATCCTCCATGGCCTCTGTATTAGCCCCTGCCTCCAGGATCCTATTCTGTTTGAGTTCCTGTCCTGACTTTCTTTAATAATGAACAGCATTGTGAAAGTGTAAGCCAAGTTAACCCTGTTCTTCCCAAATTGATTTTTAGTCACAGTGTTTCTTCATAACAATAGAAACCCTTAGACATTAATATAATGTCCTTTCCTTTGTTAATTTATATAATAATTTACCAAACATTAGTATTAGATTTTCTTTGAGGATCTGTTTAAATTTACCAATGAAACCAGCTAGCTCTGATGATTTTAATTAGGGAGACTTTTAAGTCGGCTTCAGTCTCAGTGCTTGATATAAACGTGTTTAAACTGTCCATTTTGTCTTTGTTTAATTTTAGTAGGTCATGTACATCTTGAAACTCATCTGTTTCATTTATATTTCCAAACTTATTAAAAAATGTGTTTTCAGCTAAGACTAAATTTCATTACTATCTGCTGTCATGTCTCCTCTCTCATCTTTAATTTTATTAATGTATGGCTTGGTATTTTTGTGGTTTTTGTATTATGACATTGAATTTAAACATTTTTTTGTCATTTTGGTGATTGGTTTATTTGTTTTTATCAGTATTATAATTTCAGTTGAAGTACTTGCAATGTTGAAGTGCAACTTGGATAGGGTAGCCTTTAATACATAGTTCAGAAAACAATTCTTCAGTCCAGGAGGTTAGGTTATCTGGTATATGTTCTATATTATTTCTTGAGTAGTATATTAATTGGAAGAGCAACTACTCCTTGATACTACCTCTATGTATATGCTATACTAACCAATTAATAACAGCAATCCCTTTGACTTCAGTAACTATTAGTGGATAAACAACAAAGGTTATTATTGAGTAGACTTAGAGTTTTGGCTAATAAGAATAGGCATGGGGGCAACTTAGGGTGGGTAAGGATAAGAATTAAGTGTTAGATCAATGTTGAAGAGAGAAAAAATTGAAGACAGTAAAGTAGCTGTAAGCAAAGTTGAGATCCTGTCGAGGCCCATAGATTTTATGGCCTGTTAAAGCTATGGAGAGTTACAATTAAGATATAAAACATAGAGGGAATAAGGAAGAGAGAACAAAGGAAAGATCTAGGGGTGAGATTGTGGCTTGTGAGATGTGGCTGAGAAGTACAGTAAAGAATGCCTTGCAATAAACTGAGAGAAACATAAAGAGTAGTCTTAAAACCTGAGCAATGTGCAAACAAAAGGAAAAGCATCATGAGGCATACATGCAAGAAGAGCACAAAAGAATACAAAATAAGAAATAAAAAGGACGCTTAAGGGTGAATTGCTGCCACAGATGTGCTGCGTTGAAAGATCAACTTCTGAGATCCCTATGGCTCCAGTAAATTCCACGTGGCCCTGTGTCATACATAAGTGGAATTAATCCTAAAATGTTCACCAAAGTCCCATCAAAGCAGAGAGAATCAGAAAAAAATGACCATTCAGGCTGTGCCTATTTTGCATTATTTTTAAGGATAAGAAGAAAGAAAAATCTGGGCCCTTCTATTTAACAAGGTTGACATTTGTTTTGTTGTTCAAAATGAATGCAAGAAGTCTATACACATTACTTTTTTGCCATGTTAATTAGGTTATATTTCTGGGTCTCACTGTTTTGGTTTCTGTAATCAAGCTGTTGAAGCAAATAAACCTTAAGCCTTCTTTACATATCAATTATGGATTCCAAGGGCATAATGCCTATGGAAGTATCTAACCTGAAATGGTCCTCATCTTGTACATAGGTAATCCCTTGATTTTTATCTGAGCCCCACAAAGTTAAATTTATCTCTATCTGTGCATCATGCATATTCCTACTTGAAAGGGGTGGAGACATTGGTAAGTATTTTTTTGTGTCCAGCATCCCTCTTTAGCTGAGAGTAAGAAGACTGATTATTGCTTAGTGTAGAAGACTCTCCTAGGTGCAAATTATTTTTCCTTTTATCTGCTTTTCCCCAGGGTCACCCTTGAGAGAATTGGAGAATGAACAAAGCCACTCTGGCTAACTGGAACTACAGTAGTTTCTACCTAGTTGAAGTCAGGTACTAGTTGATTTGTTGGAAAGAAAAATGCTGATATGTCAGGGCTTTCCATCAATATTAATTAACCATGATGGTGATACTTGCCAATTACTTGATACCCAATGGACGCTGAGAATGCATACTTTCTATATTATAGTAGATATTGTTCCTTTCCATTTCCTAGACCTGTCAACATCATATCTAACTAATCTGAGTTGAGGTTGTTAAGATTGTCTTCCAATGCCTTTGTTTACAAGTGTCTCCTGATGGGTTCACAGTTACTTCTACTTGCGTGTCTGGCACTTGCTCTTGTGGATGCAACGCTTCAACATCACATATCTACTGTGGCCCCGGCTTCTGACATGTGATAAAGAGTTCCTTTGTATGAAGATCACCCAATCTCAACCAACTCAGGTTTGCTGAAAGAAAAGTCTTGGCTTTACTTGTTGAGTCAGAATGATACTAGCAATCTTGTCATGATTCTGCTCTGCAGAAGAACATAGCATAGAATCTATCTACATCTTATGCTGCAGCAAAGTGACTAAGTCATATGGTTTTGATGTTTCAGTTACTTGGTTTTTTGTATTTAACTGTGCTTTTTGTGAAGAAACCAGAGTAGAAAAATCCTGTTAGTCTTACTTCCAATAAGTCAAAACCTCTAAACCAAAACTTTATATATATATATGTATATATAATATATTATATCTTTATTATATTTATCATAATAAATTTACATTACAATCATATGTTTATTAATTAATAATAAATTGTAATATGATATAGTATACTATATATTCTTATATATTTTGTAAGTAGAGAGTATATGGGTAAAAATTAAGCAGTATTTTTGATAAAATAGAATAAAGGGTTATTTATTTTATCTCTCAGGTTTTGAAAGTTTGTTTTTTGTTTATTTTTTCCATAACATTTTAAAAATGTTATTTTCTGTATGCATTGCTTATCAGAGTTTGTCAATGATTCTTTGTCACATGATGGGGATAATAACTTTTCCTGACCTGTATTTGCCTCATTACTATACTGTAGATGAGTCAGATGAAAGAGTCAATGCTTTTTGTCTTTGTTGGTACTCTTGGCCCACCCTAAGCAGTGGAGAACATTCTAACTTGTCCTTTGAACTTTTTTTGTCCACTATCATTTTGGTATAATAAATACAACATTTGGGGCCTCTTTATGTGCCTGTGTGACTCAGATTAATAGTTTAAGATTTTTCTCAAGGTAGATGTTAAATTACTCCTAGTTGATTTTCATAATATTCTAGCAATATGTTTGTTAGCATGGATCGATAGATGGCTGAGTTAGAGAACTAACGTACTTATAATTGACTGCAGGAGTACGTAATCTAGATATAAAATTTTATACTGTTCATAAGTTACATTTGCAGTAGATAACAAACTCGAAGGGATTCCTTGATCTTGGTGAGTTAAAAAAAAAGTATTTTTGGTAAGTTTTATCTACTCCGAAGCTAAGTCAAATTGTCTTCACAAACAAGCCTTTTGCCACTTTTATTGACTTCTCTGGGAAAGTCACCAGTCATGAATTGTGATACTCTCATGACCACTGTAACTCTTCAGTTACTCTTAACTCAACTACAAAGTCTGCACTGTCTTTGAAGTCATAGTACTAACGTTCCTCTGATAGGTTCTCCTCTATTTCTCAAAGATAGTTGCTTTTCTAAATTTTCAGCTCTGGTCTCATTTGTTCAGTTTCTTTCCTCTCTTGTCTGAGTTTCAACTTGAATGGGTGATCTTTCGTTTTTGGGCACCCTGGTATCTGCTGCCCATGCATTCTCGAATCCAGGTTGACATTTTTAAGTGCTTGCTCAATGCCCTTAGCTTATTCTCTTATTAGTTTCTAAATGAAATATTTCTTTAGCAGAGTCATTCTTAAGATTGTTTTTCTCACTTTCCCAACTGTATTGTATATACTTTTCTTCTTCTGCCTCCTGTCACTTCCTGTGATTGTATCCATTCTTCACTACAGAAAGGGCCATGTAACTTTATCCCACAGTTATTTCCTATTCAGTCTGCCTCTTATTATGTGTGTACATGTATGTATGTATGTGCTTTTGTGCATTTGTGGAGGTCAGAAGACAACTCACAGGAGTCAATCATCACCTTTCACCTTGTGGTTTCTGGGGGGAATGAACTCAGGTAAACAAGCCTGGCAGTAATCAATTTAACCCCTGAGTTATCTTACTGGGCCATCCATTCTTTTAATGAGAGGATTACTATAGCCTGTTACTTCTATTTTATTTTATGATTGGTTGCATAGAGAATCCTATTTCTTTCCCTCACGTTCTATCAAGTAGAAATTTATACAGAACAGTATATTCTCTGCTCTACTGTTGATGAAGCCATGTTAAAGAAAAAGAAACTTACCTGAGCCCAGCTCCTCCTCCTTGAAGTTATTAACCCAGGGCCAGCTGAGTGTGGTGGTTTGGTTATGCTTGGCCCATGGGGAGTGGCACTATCAGGAGATTTGGCTTTTCAGAAGTGTGGCTTTGAGTAGGCAGGCTTTGAAGGATTCTAGTGCTCAAGCTCTGTCCTGTATGGAATAGACCTTCCTCCTGGCTGCCTGTAGAAGATAGTCACTCCTGGTTGCTTTACAATAAAAATGTAGAACTCTTGGCTCCTTCAGCATCATGTCTGCCTGCATGCTGTCATGCTTCCCATCATGATGATAATGGACTGAATCTCTGAAACTGTAAGCCAGCCCCAATTAAATGTTTTTCTTTATAAGAGTTGCCTTGTTCATGGTATCTCTTCATAGGAATAAAACCTTAAGTAAGATACCCAGGTGAACAGTGGGAAAGAGAAAGATCTGAGCTTGCTTCTTGTTTTCCCATCGAAATATGAGCTCCCTACAAAAAGCACAAGTGTCTTGGAATTGCCTATTTGGGGATTCACATTGGAAATCAACTAGAAGAGTCATTTCTTTTCCTGAAATCAGTAATGCAGTATCGGAGTGGACAAGAATATCAATTTGTTGTAGGTTGTTTAGGATCTTTTTTGTGTTTGTGTTAGAGTCCCAATCCCCAGAATCTCTTTCAATATAGTTTGGTCAGCTGAAAAGAAACAAATATCATCAGATCCTTTTCAGCATCTGGGAGATAGTAGGGTAATCAATGATCTGTAGGCATTATAGGAGAATGAGTGATCTGTAGGCATTATGAGTGGGTGAATGATCTGTAGGTATTATGGAAGATTATGTGATCTGCCAGTACTATGGTCTTTAGGGCTGCAACCATGAATGGTTCTACTTCATCTGATTTAAATACAGAGTAGATAGATATCCTACATCCTTCTTAGATTAGCCTGTATACTTCTTAAAATTTATCCCCAATTACCCTACAGATATCTTTTTAAAATATGCCATTGATCAGTAGCTTTCAATGCATAATAAGGAAACTGACATGAAAAAGTCAAAGTCCATTGGTGGTAGACAGTCAGTGAGACAATACAAACGACTCCTTCTGAATGTCACTCACACTTACTGAGCTGCTTTTGATGAAGAGAATGAGGCAGGTTAAGTGGGACTTCTCAGAGAAGGTTATAAAAGCATCATCATCATGGCATTTATATTGGATGTTCTCTCAGTTTTCTTGTCCCAGGGTAGGCTATGCTGATAAGAGGGTTTGTGGTTGCAGATAACCCTGTCAATATGCCCTGTCAATATGTCAATATGCTCAGAATTGCAGGACATTCCACTGACTTTGATATTGAACTTTCAGATAAAATAGAAACTCTGGCTGATAATACAGATTCAGTACATAAGAGATCTTTGAGCCAGAAGTGCCCCAGTGGGTCATACTTCAGTTTCCAAATATCAGGAACAGTGAGATGATACTGTTGGATTTCAGACCTGGAAGAGCTGAGGTACATATTTTACACACCAAAGCAAACCTGCCTTCCAAATTCTCCCAGGATCCCTCAATCCCTAACTGGTATACCCTTCCCTAACCCTGAACTTTCTAGCCCAGGGTCTGAGCTGCCTTTCCCCAAGAGGCTCTATGTTATATAATCCAGACATTTTTGTTTCTTCTCTACTTCTCCCCCTAAACCATTTTCCTTCTCTCTGGGTGTAGTCTTTCTCTCTTTCTCTTCCCGCTCCCCTCTATCTTCTGTCTTCTGTCTTCCTTCCTTGGGACCAGTGAACTCGCCCGTCCAAGAGAAGCTTCCCAATAAACCTGTGTGTGTGTGTGTGTGTGTGTGTGTGTGTATTAATCTGTCTTGAATTGACTCATTTAACTGATAGCGGAATAACTTACCAATAATATTTTGTTGTGTTAAGCCACCACATTTTGGGGAGATATTTTTAAAATGTAAACTATATCGTGAATACACCTATACCTGTGCTGCCTTGCTTTTCCTGCTTCTCTTTGCTGATGGTAGTCATAATACAGTGATTACACCCTATAGAAGTTTAAACCTTACTGTAATGAATGAACAAATGACGTGGGGATAGCATGATTCCTCTTCTCAAAAAGCACCCGATCTTTCTACAATAAATCCTATGGATTTTGACATCAGCAATGATGTTTTGGAAAGACCATATTGCCTATGACAATGTTATATGCAAATAAGTAACTACTCTTGATGGAATTTTATGTTCACCATTTTTCATGCATAAAACCTGTGAAGCTACTACTGTCTGGAATACAATGTGGCGTCAAGCCCATTTGGAAAATCTCCAAGTTGGAGTGAAGAACTCTAATGAAGACCAGTGAATTGATTTCAAGCCAACATATAACCTCATCATGTTTATTTCATTATTTCTCCCTTTTTGATGTTCATTACATCAGTCACATCTTTTATCACTTGTCTAATTAAAGAATAAGCATGGGAATAAGTAGAAAAATTTGTGACTCTCCTACCTATAATTAGAAGTCTTAGTCGGAAAGACCTTTCTACCTCAGTAACTGTTTTGATTCCAAATATGTGGGGATCATAATACTGGAAATAGTATGAGTCTAGACTTTAGGAGACTTGAGTTTTTGCCTCAGTTCTTTTACTAGTTCATCATATGAGTGTGAAAATCCAAACCCTCTTTTCGTGTCTTAGCATTCTTATGAGTAAAATGAGTGGGTCGGCCTAATGTTTTTTAAGTTTCCTTCTAGAAAACATAATACAAGACACCAGTGTTTAGCTAGAATGTCAAAAGCAGACTACCACTACCTACAAAAGATGGACCCCAAGGTTACCATAGTGTTTCAAAACACACTGTTGCATTATGTAAATTTAAATAATTTTATTATAGTATATAAGTTGTATGTAAACTGTGACAGATAAAGATGGGTTGAGAACTCAGAATGCGTCTGGAAAACAGAACATTGCTCTGACTCTCAGAGCAAAGAGGTACAAGCTTGGGAATTATGGGTCCCCATTAATGTGGCATGATCAATTGTACTGCTGACGTCATTCTGGGAAATTGACCAACAGGATTGTTTTCTAGTACTTCAGCATCCAATTAATATTTATAGTTTATTACACCTAAGCATTTCTAAAGAGGATGGGGCTCCCCTTTATTTGGTACAAGGTAGGTAAATAATAAATATTTTCGAATGAGAGAATTAAAAAAAAACAAACTTTTTTTGTGTTCCCAATTTCTGTTTAAGGACATAATAATAAAATAGGTGGACTGTAACAGTAATCTTCCTGAAGAAAGTCCAATGCATTCTCTCCTTAGAATAACAGAGTGGCTAAGTAGGGACTCTCCAGGTAGACTTAGTGAAGGCTATTACTTGTAAAGGGACATGTTTTGGAGTGTCTTTGGGCCTCTAGTTTCTCCATGCATTATGCTCTGACCACAGGGGACTAGTGTAACAATTACTTGTGTGTAAATAATTATAATTAAGTACAATCCCTGACCCAGAATATAAGTTCAATGGTTTTAGTTGTGGTTTTGTTCTCCTTTGCTTCCTTTCCAATCTTGGCCACCTTTTCTCCATTATTCTATATCTGTAAAGCAAAGTAAGATGAAATGAAGTAATACTGAGAACATCAAAGCCTAATGTATAATTGGAAGGCTACAGATGTGTGAATCATCCATGAGTTCCATTACCTGATAACATCTGGATGTGTTATATATGAGTACATTGAATTTTTCGTAGGCTCCAAATTTTAAGAATTAAAAGCCTGTCTTTAGTTTGTGCTAATTTTGTAACCTACACTGTCATTTGTTTGAAGATGATTCACTAATACTAGCTAATGGTGAGATAAGTTATTTTAGCATTATAAAATATCATGACATCACTGAAACCCATGTATAAAAATTATGTTGTTTTATGATTTAATTTGTCTCTTCTCAGAGTTGTTCATTGATCCAATTCTTTACCTGATGTGAATTACAGAGTAGAAGCTGAGAAAGGGGTTGAGAATCTAAAAGGAGTGAAATTGGCTAAGTATCCAGAAATGAGATTTCTTTAGATGAGTAAAATTTGCCATTTCTTACAAACCCCCAAACATACAAACTTAGTAAATCCTCTATGATGAAAAAGTGTTACAAAATAAATGATTCATAAGCAAATGGCACATTGTCAGTCAAAGAACTTGTTAAAAGTCACAAATTCAGATACAATACCAAGTACTTTCCGTCTTTGTACTTTTAAACTGATCCTTTTCAAAAGTAATAGTTTTATTAATCCTTTGAGAAATTCATACAACGTATTTTAACCTTAGTCATCTTACTTCCACAACTCCTTGCACAACCTCTCTCCCCGTCCAACTTTATGTATTTGTATTTTCTTTCTCACCCTCTCCTTCCACAGCCTCTCTGACCCTTAAAAATCCCATTAACTCCAGTTTGTATTGGTCTACTCCTATGAGTTCCCAGGAATGGAGCTTTATCTGAAATATGGTTGATGTTCCAGGTGTCATACCATTAAAGAAAACACTTCTCCCTAATTTCCAGTCTTGAGCTACTGACCTATGACTGAGCTATGTCCCTAGCCCTTATATGGACTTTTGATACCCAGTCATATGCATTAGGTTACTAGATCTAGACCTAATAATCTGTAATTATGTTATTAGTACCAGGAAGCTTTGGCTGATGATTAAAGTAGGGAAGACTAAGGATAAGCAACTAATCATTTATTTTCTTTTTAAAAATTCCTGTATTCCTTTATGTGTATAGTTTGCATGTTCTTTACCCATTAATTATCTTGTGCTTCACATGGTTATATTTTTATCTTTTAGTTAACACATAAAGTAATGAGTTTCAGCATGATATTTTATGCTAATTTTTGTTGATCTTTCTCCCCCACTTGTCTTCCCAGTCGTCTTTCTGTCTCACTTATATGCTTTTCCCTTTCTGTTTTCATGTCCTTTGTATTCTATTGCATCTCCATCCTTAGCATACTCTCCTCCTTCTATGAACCTCTTTCTGGATTGCCGAACTATATCTAGAGTCACATCCACCATACACACATATATAAAAATTAAATCACCACTCAGATTTCTACAATAGTTGCACCTGTTATAAAGATGATTCATTTTTCCCCAAATCGTCACCAACATTTATTATCATTTATTTTTGTTTTATCATGGTTATTCTGATCATGATAGAATCTCAGATGAACATTTCCTTGATACATAAGGATACCAAACATCTATGAAAATGTTTTTGAGCACCCGTGTTTCTTTTTTGCACAGGTGTTCAGTTCATTAGCCAAACTGTTAATTGGGAATTTTGGCTTTTTATGTTTAACTGTTGTAGTTCTTCAGGTAATCTAGATAATAAATCCTCATTTAAAATGTAACTGGCAAAAATCCCCCCCCAAATGTAGCCTATATGTTCATTCTGCTGATAAAAAATTAATTCTGTAATTAAATATAATCTCATTTGCCAAGTCTTGGATCTATTTTCTATGCTGTGAAAGTACTATTCAGAAAATTCTTGCCTATGCCTATGTCTTGAAATATTTTATCTATGTTTTCTCTAGCAATTTTAGCATTTTATGTTTTAATTAATGTCTGATCAATTTTGAATTAGGTTTTGTGCAGGTCAAGAGATATGGATCTAGTTTTATTGTTCTATAGGAGGATGTATATTTTGGTTACCACCATGCATAATAGACTGTTTTATTTGTTTTTCCAGTATATGTCTCTGATGTCTTTGTCAAATACTATATGGCTTTGCTTGTATAAATTTAAGTCTCAATCCTCTGTTTTGGTGTACTTGTCTACAGATATTTTTTTTGCTTGATTTGCTTGTTGTTTGTTTTGTTTTGTGCATGCCAGTGTTCTGTGTATTCTGTTGTCTTTGTCACTATGTCTTTTTAGTATAATTTGAGGTCAAGTATTGTGATAATGTCCAGGAGAACTCGTTCTGCTTAGAATTGTTTTGGCTATCTATGTGATCGTCTGTGTTCCTATATGAGTCTTATAATTTTTCCCCTGCTTCTCTGGAGAATGGCACTTGAAATTCTGGTGAGAATTTCATTGAATTTGTAGACTAGTTTTGGTGGTGTAAAATATTTCACATATTAGTTCTGCCAGTACAGAAGCATGGAAGGTTGTTCTATCACCTAGCTTTTTCACTGATTTATTTCTCAGCATTTCAAGTTTTTGATTGCAATGGTTCAAAATTATAGTGAATCGGATAGTTTTTATATTTTTTTCCTCAAAGAGTTTGTCATCAATACTTAGCAATGATAACTAATTTTTGTGTGTTGATTTATATCTGTAATTTTATGTAAAGAATTTATCAGATCTGAAACTTTTCTGGTAGTGTCTGTAAGGCTTTTTGAGCATACAATCATGTTGTCTACAAATAGGGATAATTTGGTTTCTTCTTTTCCTATTTGAATCTTTTTTATTATATCTATCGTTGGTGTCATTGCTCCAAATAAGGCTCCAACTACTACACTGAAAAAAGTGGAGTAGACCAACCTTGTCTCATTTCCTAGCCTTAAGAAATTGTTTTTGTTTTATTTCCCACTTTGGTCTTATGTTTCCTCAGGTTTATTTTGTTTAGCTTTCAATATTGCGCATCCTTTGTATCTATCACTAATTTCTTTAGGACTTATCATGGAGGAATATAGGACTTTGTCAAGTATTCTTTCTGGAGCTAACAAAATGATCCTGTGTGGCTTGCCTGTCTGCCTATCCATCTGTCTATCTCTATCTATCTATCTATCTATCTATCTATCTATCTATCTATCTATCTATCTATCATTATCTACCTATATATCATCTAGTAAAAATTATTAATATAGGGTTAAACACATGAGTTAAGAGAATTTGTGTCCTCAAGGCCAGGTCCTATGCTCAGAATGAGATGACCAATAACAAACAAAGTCAATGGCATTTTTGGATGTTCTTTATCTCATATCATGTTTGGTTTTTGTTTTTGTTGTTTTGTTTTTAAGTTTTTGCTTTTGTTTTGTTTTACCTTACAAGTCCTTTGAGTATAAAGTATGATTTGTGGTTTTGTGTTTTTATGGGTTTACTATCTG
The DNA here is from genome assembly GCF_004785775.1 of Grammomys surdaster. Taxonomy (NCBI): domain Eukaryota; kingdom Metazoa; phylum Chordata; class Mammalia; order Rodentia; family Muridae; genus Grammomys; species Grammomys surdaster. The sequence continues at coordinate 15,725,118 of NW_021604617.1, forward strand.
TGCAACCTTGTGTTTCTGCATATCTATGTTTCTTGTGCCCTTTTCATTTTGGCTCTCTGCATTTTGTTTGTTTTTTATGAACTTTTATTTAATTTTATGTTATTAATATTTTTAGATGGCTGTTTGTACTCTAATGTGTGTGTGTATGTGTGTTTGAGAGAGAGAGACAGAGACAGAGAGACAGAGACAGAGAGAGACAGAGACAGAGAGAGACAGAGAGAGACAGAGACAGAGAGAGATTTGGATGAGTGGGGAAGCAGGGGGGTCTTTTTGAATAGAAAATAGAGTGAAGATAAGAGATAGAGTAGTGTTTAGAGAGTGTAAGGCAAACTTGAAATCATGTGGGTCAGCTTCTCAAAGAGCCACCCTTATATGGCATACTATATTAATTAATTTGTCAATGTTTTCCAACCTTTCATCCTTGGAATTAAATCAACTTAGTCATAATGTATGATCTTTCCAGTGTGTGCCTGAATTCAATTTGCAGCATTTTATTATGAATTTTTACACCTAATGTTTTTCAGAAAAATTGTTCTGCTGTTTCCTTCTTTGCTATGTTTTATCTAGTTTTTGTCTGAGATCATTGTGTCTTATAGAATGATTTTGGTACTATTCTTCCCTTTCAGATTGGTGAAAGAGTTTGAGGAGTTTTGGTGCTTCATCTTCCTCAAAGGTTCAGGAGACTCAGTTGTGACTCCATCTAGTCTTTGGCTTTTCATTGTGGGGAATCTTTTAATGATTGCTTCAATCACATTGATTTTTATGTACCTGTTTAAATTGCTTAAATCATCTGGATCTAATTTTCTTGCTAATGTGAGTTTAGAAATGTATCCATATCCTTTATTTTTCAGGGTTCTTGGGATTTTTCAAAGCATTCCCTAATGATACTCTGGATTGTACTGGAGTCTGTTGTAACAATTCCTCTTTTATCTCTAATTTCATTATTTTGTGTTTTCTTTTTGTTAGTTTGGCTAGAGATGGTTCAATCTTATTAATCTTTCAAAGGACTAATTATTTCTTGTTTAATTGCGTGTATTGCTTATATGTCCTAATCTCTATTAGTTCCTGTTTTTTCTCTATTAGTTCTAGTTGGCTGTTGTTTCTTCAATATTTTTTGTCTTGAAGCATATCATTAGCTTTTTATTTGCATTCATTCTAACTTTTCAATGTGAGCCCTTATCACTATAAACTCTCCTTTTAGAACTGCCTTGGGTTTAACTGACAATTACTTACTTTCAGGGTTTGAAATATGTTAGCCTATGATTTTCTTTGCTTTTAGGATATCTGAGAAAAGATTTGATAATATTCCAATGTTCTTGCCATTGTATTTGAGTTGATATTTCTCCTTTGTAGCTATTAGAATTGTTTCCTTTCTCATTATTTTGATATCCTGTTCTTTTTTTTTTTCTGTACTAAAGCACCATGACCAAAAGCATCTTGGGGATGAAAGGGTTTATTTTTGCTTACAGTTGTAGTCCATCATGAAGGGGAGTTAGAGCAGGCTCTCAAAGCAGAAATCTGGAGGAAGGAATCAAAGGAACCACAGTGGAGGAACACTTCTTACAGGTTTATCCCCATAGTTTGCTCAGTCTGATTTTTTGTTTGTTTGCTTGTTTGTTTTTGTAAAACCCAGGACCACATTCTCAGGGGTGATACTTCTCACAATGGGCTTGGCCTTCCTGAATCAATAATTAATCAAGAGACTATCCCATAGGCTTGCTAACAGGACAAGCTAGTGGGGCATTTTCTAAACTGAGAATCCTATTTCCCAAATGATTCTAACTTATGTGAAGTTGATGAAATACTAGTCAGCACAACATCTCAGTTGTGCTATGCCATGGAGAAGCTGTTCACTGATCATATCTATTTAGAGGTTAACTCTTGTGCTTTCGTGTTGATTTCTTTCTTTAGTTTTGTGTAATTTTCTAGCATTTGTAAATAAACTGTGTATGCCACTTGACTTTATCTCTGATTCTTCTACTCCACAGAGTCTTAGACTTGATCTTTTGAAAGTATCCCAGACTGCTGGGAAGTGTTGGGTGTGTTAGTTCTTTTCTTTTTTTTTTCTTTTTTTTAATTTAATTTATTTTATTATTATTTTTAATTTCTTTTTTTTGAACATGAAATGCTTTTTTATAGCATGTTTTACAAGGGGAGGGGGTAAGAGGGGCCAGGTGGTGGAAAAGTACAAAATCTTCTTGGCCTGTGCCTTGAAACATGTCATGGTCTATACGGTACACTGCCTTGAATTATGATCTACCTGCTGTTCTTCAGAAGATACGGTACACTGCTTGAGTTATGGTCTCCCTGCTATTCTTAAGAAGATATGGTACTCTGCTTTGAGTCTATCTGCAGTTGCTAAGCAGGATCTTGCAGTTGCCAAGCTTCAGAGGACATTGTGCAGGTGGGGAAAGGTAGGGGGTGAGGGTAAGGGCAAGGGTCCTGGCTTCTGGCATCTCCCCCTTCTCTGTTTAGTTAGAGAATGCATCTTATGATCAATCCCAACTATGTGAATTTTGAATTTGGATGTCTAATTATGGGGGGTCTTAGACAAGTTCACAACTCCAAAACACTGATGTGAGACGAGTCACATCGATGGTCGAAGGTTTTAGGCTGTCGACGAAGGGCAACGTCAAGGGACTCCGATGTGGGTGAAAGGAGGATGAGAGCCCTGTCTTAGGCCATGTAGGCTGCACCCACTCCCAGCACCACGCACTCCTTTTCGGCTGCATTGGGTGGGCCCCTGGGAAGTGGACCTACAATAATCCCGTCATTGGGCTAACTCACAGCCATCCTAGTCTCTTGTAAATGTTCAAGTTACCAACCATTTGTCAGTTTGGGGTGTAATATTGTCATAAAGGAAGGCTCCCCAATGTTAGTGGCCATATCAAGGGCGGCCTTGGTTTAGGAAAAAGCCAATTTTTGTTGTGGTGATCAAGAGGCCAAGCTCTCTAGCGAGAGAAACGAGGGCAAGCCAGGCATACCAGGAACCCTTCTGGAGGGCATGGAAGTCTAGGGGTCGACCGTAGGGGGAGGCAGGGGAGCTGGCAGCTGTGTCAGTCTCCTGTGGAGTCACTTCTGGATCCTCTTCAATTTTCAGCTGATGGTAATGAACTTCAACAGTCTTCTTGATGGCAGCATCAACCTGGTTCCGTGGACGACAGGTTGCGGGCGACGATCTCTGTCTCACTCAGTCTTGATGTCGTGCGCACATCCTCTCAATGAGGGTCCATCCGGAGGGGTCCATGCCTCGAGCCCCACATCTGGGTGCCACTTGACCCGACTGGCGAGGAGGACTGCAACCTGCTATTCTTCAGAAGATATGGTACACTGCTTGAGTTATGGTCTCCCTGCTATTCTTCAGATGATATGGTACACTGCTTTGAGTCTATCTGCAGTTGCCAAGCAGGATCTTGCAGTTGCCAAGCTTCAGGGGACCTTATGCAGGTGGGAAAAGGTAGGGGGTGAGGGTAAGGGCGAGGATCCTGGCTTCTGGCCCATCTGGATTAGAACTTCTAATAGCAGGCATCACGGGTGATTCATTTTTACCTGGGATGCTGCGAGAGTTCAAGCTCCTGGGAGTCCCTGTTTCTCTCGGTTTTCTGGGGTTGGGTACGGAGCTGCCGCCTGTGACCTGCTCTATGCTCGGGCCCAAACCGGAAGCCTTTTCTTTTTCTATGTTCGGGAATGTTTTTTTTCTCAACTTTGCTCTGCCTCCTTAGTCTTAAGTGTTGAGGATGCTTTCTGGTGTTTTCCTTTGTTTGTTTGGTTTTGGTTTTGGAATATAT
>NW_021604617.1:15729005-15740922 GCF_004785775.1 Grammomys surdaster
TGTGTGTGTGTGTGTGTGTGTGTGTGTGTATGTGTGTATGTTTCAATATTCTTGCAGAAATTTCTTTACCATATTATTCCTTCATTCAGTTTGATAACTTTCTTGTGTAGGACCTGAACTGACCCCCAAGATATTTTAGTCTTCTTATTGTTCTCTCTATGATCACTGATCTTCTTTAAAAGAAGAACTATGAGTTATTTCTCAGGCAATTTAACTAGTTTCTTTCATCTCCATTTTTGAGGAGTTGTGATGTTATGGATATAATGTGATGAGTTTTTATAAGATACGCTTTGTGTTATTTTGATGTATTTTGCCTACATTTGGGGATGGATGTATCTTCCAGTTTTAAGTTTCCTTTTTCCCTACTATTTTGATTTATTGTCTCTTGTAACTCTTTCTGGAGGGTTGTCTTCAGTTGGAATTATATTTCTTGCTGCATTTTATAGAAAGGAGATGGCTGTAGTTCACACTAAGGGTTGACCAGCAGTTGCAATGGTGACTTGTAGTAGGATATAGTTGTGCACATCACTTGTTTATAATGGGAGTTTAGAGACAGAATTGTTAGAATATAGATTTGAAAAATTGTAGTTTGTTGGTTTATCTTAGGGCAAGAGCAGCAATATTTCATAGGGAAATAGAGGAATAAAAATAAAAGAAGGAAAGAAATGATTTACAATTAAGTACATTGCTTGGAGTTAGGAGAGGTAGTAGAAAACTTGTATACTTAGAAATGTAGAAAAGACAAGATGACTTTCATAGGTGTTGAAAGGGAACAAAAAATAGTATGTGACCTTCTTCATGAGATAGAACTTATAACAGTAGCTTAACAATTAACATATAAAATTATGAATAATAATTTAAAATGTAAAGACTAAAAGGTTGAATAAAAAGCAATGACTGCCAGGCAGTCCTGGCGCACACCTTTAATCCCAGCACTTGGGAGGCAGAGGCAGGTGGATTTCTGAGTTCGAGGCCAGCCGGGTCTACAGAGTGAGTTCCAGGACAGCCAGGACTACACAGAGAAACCCTGTCTTGAAAAACAAAACAAAACAAAACAAAACAAAACAAAAACAAACAAACAAACAAAAGCAATGATATGGTACAGGGAATGTTGCAATTTTCAAATATTGTCACTATCTTCTTATCATTGGGGTTCTAAGATTTCTTCTACCTGTGGAATGTTGTTTGGTCCAGTCTCTGCAGGTTGGGAGTCTCAGTAATTGAAACAAATTAAATCACTGAGTCCTTCCAGATGAGGATTTCTGAGTGTAGACAACTTTCTCCCAGAGTTTCCTGATCAGGTTCTCCCCTCTCCACTAGCAAGTTACATTCTTGCCTATGTTGAATTAATGATCCAACTTTCCGTAGGCATGATTGTCTGGGATGCAGGCTCTGAAGGCATATGGGAGATCAGCTCAACCCAATGAATGCCCATCCTAGTTTTTTATTTTGATCAGAATACTGCACTGGATTATGGTGGTCCTCGGCATTGGAGATTTGGAGAAGATTTACTGTCTCTTGTAATCGAATCTTCCTCAGATTCAGGTACCTTGACTATTCTTCCTTTCCTTATGAATTCCTATTATCCAGCTCCAGTTCAGTCTCAGTATTGCTTTCCAATAGGTGAGACCATCTTTCTCTGAACCTCCTAGTGCCTTTCCTGTGAGAAGCTGTCTGGTGGTGACAGTTAATGCTCATCAGGGTAGGTCTGGAAACAGCTGCTGACTGTAGCATATGCAGTGAAAGCAGCAGCAGCAGCAGTAGCAGCAGCAGCAGCACTGCCCGTGATTGAGCCAGCTCTCATCATGGAGAACTAATGCTGGCCACTGAGTCTGGATTCAGGAGAGTAGTTTCACATGGAGGCTCTTCTTTAGTCACAGTCATTAACACACTTAGATGCAATTTTAAGTAGTCCCTCTTCCCCAGAAATCCAGCAGCTAATTATTATGATTGAGGTGATTACTTTGATTTCTTAGGATTTTGTTACCCTGTAAATAGAATCTGGGTGTGAAACTAATGTGTAATTGAATGAGGCTGCACAGTCAAGATTAATTGCCCTGGCTTATTAAAGAAGTCTTAGTCAATATTGGCCTCTTCTGTTATGGTTTTGGTGGGGAATCTTTGAAGAGTCATTGGACTGAGAAGAAAGAACTGTGATGGGGATGGGGGAACCACCACAGAGATGGCACTAGTTTTTCTGACTGCTAGGAGATGCATCGTTCTGTAGCATTGATACCCATCAGTTTGTCAATATTGGGTCACCTGTAATCAAGTTTTTAGTAGTTTGTGGGAGGGAAAGTACATAGAACATCAAAAGTAGACTAGTGACTAAAATATTTAAGTTAAATTTATTTCTTTGTTCTAAAATTAACATTTTTTTCTGTGTTTTAATTGGGAAAGGTTGTTCCTTTTGTGAACTAATCAGATATAGTTGTAAAAGTCAAAATCTTAACTGTCATCAACTGTCAAAACAGAATCTTAATCTTGTCATATTTTAAAATACTTTAGTCTATGAAAATTTATGAAAATAGTGCAGGAAAGATCACCTGCTGAATTTTAAAATATATAATTTCATACCTATTCCCTGTGTCCTCCTCAGTGAAATTTTTTTGCTCTGACATATGTATGGCATGGTTTTTGCCTATGTGAAGAAGAAAGGGTCATCTCCTCAGATCTTGAAGTGACCCCTCAGATCTTTCTAAGGGTACTCAGACTTCCCAAAATACTGTTTCAGAAGCACCAGTTTAATTTAATTTAAACCTTCATACTTGTTTTGCCTCATGATGAAACACATTTTGTGGCAAGGGTTGTTTTGTGCATCATAGCTTGATCAGTATCTAATTTATCTGTGTAATAGATGTCAACAACACCCACTAGATGGAATTGTGAGAAAATGAATGTTTACAGCTGAGTGTACTCTTATGAGGCAAACCCATCCCCAGTTGAGAATCCCTAGTGTTGAAAACAGACTGACACACAGAGAAAAACTGGAAAGAGATACTGTGGAGTATGAAGCTTTATTTTATTTGACTTATTTTACAGTCTGAAAAATCCTTCTACCTTTCCTCTGTTTAAACTAGGCTTTAGCCTGGAGGGAAATGAAGGTCACATCTGAAGTGCAAAGAGAAACAGGATGAAATGATGCTCAGTTTTCGATCTCTCAAGGACCAGATCCTTGATTAAACAATGAACTTGGAAGACTGCTAGCTATCCTGTTTTACCTGGCATGGGACAAGAACCCCAAACCCTCTGGGCTGGAAGAGATATGCTTGAGATTTTGAAAAGGAAGCAGGGGTATTAGTGGAGGTGTGAGAATCCTATACATAGGGTGAGGGAGGAAGACAAAATTTTCTTTAAGTGAAGGGCCCCCTGGGTTCAGAGGAGCTTCCCAGTTACTTCTCAGCCAGTCCTGGAATAGAAGGGGGATTTGCTCAAGGATCAAATAATCCTTTTGGGGGGTGGATTTTATCATAGGAGAGAAACTGATGGAGGCTTACTATCACTCTTTGAGGCGAGGGATGCAGTTAAACCAAGAAACACAGAAGCAACTAAATATACCTCAATATTATTAACTCATACTTCCTTCACTATGCAAAATGGAGCTTAGATGGAAACTTATTCCTCTTTATCCCTACTGTCTTAATTAGGTTTTCTATGATTGTGATATAACACCACAACTGAAAAGCAAGTTGAGGAGGAAAGAATTTATTTGGCTTACATTTCCATATCATTGTTTAGCACTGAAGGAAGTTGAGGCAGGAATTCAACAGGGCAGGAACCTGGAGGCAGGAGCTGATACAGAGGCCATGGAGGAGTGCTGCTTGCTAACTTGTCCTCATGGCTTGCTCAGTCTCCTTTCTTACAAATCCAGGACCATCAGCCCAGGGATGGCATCACCTTTAATGGGCTGGGCTTTCCCCCATCAATCACTAGTTAAGAAAATACCCTACAGGCTTGCCTACAGTCGTATCTTATGGAGGCATTTTCTCAATTGGGGTTCCCATCTCTCTGATGACTTTAACTTGTGTCAAATTGGCATAAAATTATCTATTATGCCGACCTTTATATGTTCTAAGATACTGACAGTGAAATGATCTAATAAATAAAATACCTTCACTCAGTCAGACTAAATGCTTGAAAAATATATCCTTGGACTAATGCTATATTCAATAATGTTAGTGTTTAGTGACTAAAATAGCATCAAGATAAATGGAAATAAAGACCATTCAGATTTGGAAGTCTCTAGTCTACTTTTGAATGCTTCTGGAAATAAGATGGATGGATGCATAGGAATCTATACAGATGAGCGTATATGGGAAAAGAGAAATATAGTAAAGTATTAGTTACAGTTTCCATATGGTATTTTAGGCATTTACCTCCAGCCCTTATTTTTTGCATGTGTAATACTCTTGTCAACAAAACAAGGTATTAAATCACTCTCTGTGATAATCATACTTTCATATTTGGGTTGAGTTAATTATGTAGCAATAGAAATATTCAAAAAAGTTGTATTATTTTACACAATATATTTTATACATATATGTACATGACTGTCAACAAGAGAAATTCAAGTATCCATTCTGATTCCCTCCACATGGCTCCCAGCTGCTGCACAACAACTTAGGAGTGCATTATCTTCCCCCATTTACTCTTGTTTCTCATATTTCACAGTTCTCTCTGGAATTTTCCAATAATTGTACAGTAGTGTGCTGTGGTTCATCATCCTGACTTGACACTCTTTGTGGGGAGAATGTAAATAAAAATACTTCTCACTTCCATCGAGACCTTTGAAACATAAATTAGGATTCCTTATCCTAATTTGCTGCTGACAAGTCTTAAAGGCAGAGTTAAAACAAAATTCTTTAACCAGCAAACTTGCTTCTACAAGTACAAAGGAATTTCAATAGTAGCCTCAGGAAGGAATGGATGAAACTGTCAGTCACAGAAAAGAATTTAAGATGTAGAAGTGGTGGGGGAAAAACTGGTGCTTCATCAAATGGGAGAATTCAAATGTTCAGCATGTCATTGATCCCAGTACTGAATCTCAACTTCTCCAAATCCCTGGAGATAAAGAGGCTGGAGAGGTGCCTACTTTAGAACCTATGAGAATGCATTCATGCCTTCCATGTCCAATAAAATGCACATTTATCACATGTAACAATATTGAGCTTCAAGAACTATTGGTGTGCAGCCATTCTGCACACTAATAAGATTTTTAAAAAGCTGAAGTATAATTAATGTGTAATAGAATCCATAAATATTAAATATTGAAGCATAGGCCTTTTAGCATTAGTCATAAATATCTATGGTGGACTTAAGTTGAGTCATTTTTTAATAGGTTTGGGAATGTAGACCATTGATAATGTACTTACCTAGTATATGTGGGGACCTGAGTTTGATTCATAGTATCAGAAAAACTAGATGTTTTTAGGTATCTTGTTATGAACAGTGGTATGAAATGAACATCAGGCATTTTGAGTGATTATCTGGAATGGCATGTACTGGTGAATTTCCTTTGGGCATATATTCTCAGTGGTGGAATAAAATTAGTTGACTATAAATATTTTGAATTTACCTATTTTGAAAATCTTGAAGCTAGGGAGTCTTGACCATTACAAAGAAATTAAGTGTCATTGTAGTTGGGAAAAAATCAACTGCTCAATGTTACATTATGTTTCATTGTCTTCAGAACTTCCAAGATCAAAAATTCTACTCCTCAAAGGAGGAAATTAATAACTCTCACAGGGCCAGTGGCAGACTTAGCCTAGAGGACTCTCTCCTTCTAGCATTGCCCCTGTGTGTCTGCTACCTGGATATCCATTCTTAGGCATGGTATAGGGTGAGACACTGTGCTGGACTGTCTTGAGTGTTCAGTGCTGGATTCTTTTTTTTTTTTTTATTGGATGTTTTATTTACATTTCATATGTTGTCCCCTTACCCCATCCCCCACCCACCCAGGAACCCCCAATCCCCTCACACCTCCTCCTTCTTCTTTGTGGATGTAACCTCTATCTACCCCCCCACTCCCACCTCCCCACCCTCAAAACTCCCACCCCCTGGGGCGTCCAGCCTTCATGAGGTCAAGGATCTCATCTTCCATCTGTGCCCAGCAGGGCCCTCCACTCTTATATATTCAGCTAAGGCCCTGGATCCCTCCATAAGTGCTCCCAGGCTGGTGGTTTAGACCCTGGGAGCTGTGGTTGGTTGGTATTGTTGCTCTCCTCATGGGGCCACAAATCCTTTCAGCTCCTTCAGTCTTCACTCTAACTCCTCCATTGAGAACCCCATGATCACTTCAATGGCTAGTTGTGAGCATCTGCCTCTGAATATGTCAGACTCTTGAAGACCTCTGAGGAGACATCCATATCAGGCTCTTATCAGCATGCACTTCCTGACTTCCACATCAGCATCTACCTTTGGTGACTGCACATGGGATGGATACTCAGGTGGAAAGGTCTTCAGACGGCCCCTCCTTCAGTTTTTGTCCCTCGCTTTGTCTCCATATTTGCTCCCTTGAGTATTTTGTTGCTCCTTCTAAGAAGGACCGAATCACCCCCACTTGGTCTTCATTCTTTATGGACTTCATGTGGCCTGTGTGTTGCATCTTGGGCATTTTAAGGTTCTGGGCTAATATCCAATAATCAGTGAGTGAATACCATGTGTGTTCTTTTGTGATTGGCTTACCTCACTCAGTATGATAATTTCTAGTTCCATCCATTTACCTAGGAACCTCTCAAATTCATTGTTTTTAATAGCTGAGTAATACTCCATTGTGTAAATATACCACATTTTTTTAATCCATTCCTCAGTTGAAGGACATCTGGGTTCTTTCCAGCTCCTGGCTATTATAAATAAGGCTGCTATGAACATAGTTGAGCATATGTCCTTATTATATGTTCGAGCACCTTCTGGGTATATGCCTAGGAGTGGTATAGCTGGATCCTCGGGTAATGCTATGTCCAATTTTCTGAGGAACCGCCACACTGATTTCCAAAGTGGTTGCACCATCTTGCAGTCCCACCAACAATGGAGGAGTGTTCCTCTTTCTCCACACCCTCGCCAGCATCTACTATCACCTGAGTTTTTAATCTTAGCCATTCTGACTGGTGTGAGATGGAATCTCAGGGTTGTTTTGATTTGCATTTCCCTGACGACTAAGGATGCCGAGCATTTCTTTAGGTGCTTCTCGTCCATTCGAGTTTCTTCTGTTGAAAATTCTTTGTTAAGCTCTATACCCCATTTTTTAATAGGGTAATTTGGTTGCCTGGAGTCTAATTTCTTGAGTTCTTTGTATATATTGGATATTAGCCCTCTATCAGATGAAGGATTGGTAAAGATCTTTTCCCAATTTGTTGGTTGTCGTTTTGTCCTATTGACAGTGTCCTTTGCCTTACAGAAACTTTGCAATTTTATGAAGTCCCATTTGTCAATTCTCGATCTTAGAGCATATGCCATTGGAGTTCTGTTCAGGAACTTTTCCCCTGAGCCCAAGTATTCGAGGCTTTTCCCCACCTTCTCTTCTATTAGTTTCAGTGTATCTGGTTTTATGTGGAGGTCCTTTATCCACTTAGATTTGAGCTTTGTACAAGGGGATAAGAATGGATCAATTTTCATTCTTCTACATGTTGTCCTCCAGTTGAACCAGCACCATTTGTTGAAAATGCTGTCCTTTTTCCACTGGACAGTTTTAGCTCCTTTGTCAAAGATCAAGTGACCATAGGAGTGTGGGTTCATTTCTGGGTCTTCAATTCTATTCCATTGATCTTCCTGCCTGTCTCTGTACCAATACCAGGTAGTTTTTATCACTATTGCTCTGTAGTACAGCTTGAGGTCAGGGATGGTGATTCCTCCCGAAGTTCTTTTATTGTTGAGAATAGTTTTCGCTATCCTAGGTTTTTTGTTATTCCATATGAATTTGAGAATTTCCTTTTCTAACTCTGTGAAGAATTGAGTTGGGATTTTAATGGGGATTGCATTGAATCTGTAGATTGCTTTTGGCAAGATGGCCATTTTTATTATATTAATCCTGCCAATCCATGAGCATGGGAGATCTTTCCATCTTCTGAGATCTTCTTCAATTTCTTTCTTCAGGGACTTGAAGTTCTTGTCATATAGGTCTTTCACTTGCTTGGTTAGATTCACACCAAGGTATTTTATATTATTTGCAACTATTGTGAAGGGTGTCATTTCCCTAATTTCTTTTTCAGTCTGTTTATCTTTCATGTAGAGGAAGGCTACTGATTTGTTTGAGTTGATTTTATAACCAGCCACTTTGCTGAAGTTGTTTATCAGGTTTAGGAGTTCTCTGGTGGAAGTTTGGGGGTCACTTAAGTATACTATCATATCATCTGCAAATAGCGATATTTTGACTTCTTCCTTTCCTATTTGTATCCCTTTGACTTCTTTTTGTTGTCTAATTGCTCTGGCTAAGACTTCCAGTACTATATTGAATAGGTAGGGGGAGAGTGGGCAGCCTTGTCTAGTCCCTGATCTTAGTGGGATTGCTTCAAGTTTCTCTCCATTTAGCTTGATGTTGGCTACTGGTTTGCTGTAAATTGCTTTTACTATGTTTAGGTAGGGGCCTTGAATTCCTGATCTTTCCAAGACTTTTATCATGAAGGGATGTTGAATTTTGTCAAATGCTTTCTCAGCATCTAGTGAGATAATCATATGGTTTTTTTCTTTAAGTTTGTTTATATAGTGGATTACATTGATGGATTTCCGAATATTGAACCATCCCTGCATTCCTGGGATAAAACCTACTTGATCATGATGGATGATTGTTTTGATGTGGTCTTGGATTCGGTTTGCTAGAATTTTATTGAGTATTTTTGCATCGATGTTCATAAGGGAGATTGGTCTGAAGTTCTCTTTCTTTGTCGGGTCCTTGTGGGGTTTGGGTATGAGTGTAATTGTAGCTTCATAGAACGAATTGGGTAGTGTTCCTTCTGTCTCTATTTTGTGGAATAGTTTGAAGAGAATTGGTATTAGGTCTTCCTTGAAGGTCTGATAGAATTCAGCACTAAAACCATCTGGTCCTGGGCTTTTTTTAGTGGGGAGACTTTTAATGACTGCTGCTATTTCCTGAGGGGTTATGGGACTATTTAGATGGTTTATCTGCTCCTGGTTTAATTTTGGTACCTGGTATCTGTCTAGGAAATTGTCCATTTCATCCAGGTTTTCCAGTTTTGTTGAGTATAGGCCTTTGTAGTAGGATCTGATGATTTTTTTAATTTCTTCCGTTTCTGTTGTTATGTCTCCCTTTTCAGTTCTGATTTTATTAATTTGGATACTCTCTCTGTGCCCTCTGGTTAATCTGGCTAACGGTTTATCTATCTTGTTGATTTTCTCAAAGAACCAACTCCTGGTTTTATTGATATTTTGTATTGTTCTTTCAGTTTCTATTTGGTTGATTTCAGCCCTGAGTTTGATTATTTCCTGCCTTCTACTCCTCCTGGGTGTATTTGCTTCTTTTTGTTCTAGGGCTTTTAGTTGTGCAGTCAACTTGTTAGTGTGTGCTCTTTCCAGTTTCTTTTTGTAGGCACTTAGAGCTATGAGTTTTCCTCTTAGCACTGCCTTCATGGAGTCCCACAAGTTTTGGTATGATGTGTCCTCATTTTCATTGAAATCTAAAAAGTCTTTAATTTCTTTCTTTATTTCTTCCTTGACCAAGTCATCATTGAGTAGAGAGTTGTTCAGTTTCCATGTGCATGTGGGTTTTCCATTGGTTTTGTCATTATTAAAGACCAGTCTTATTCCATGGTGATCTGATAAGAGGCAAGGGATTATTTCAATCTTTTTGTTATCTGTAGAGGCTTGTTTTGTGACCAATTATATGGTCTATTTTGGAGAAGGTACCATGAGGTGCTGAGAAAAAGGTATATTCTTTTGTTTTAGGATGAAATGTTCTATAGATGTCTGTTAAGTCCATTCGGTTCATAACTTCTGTTAATGTCAAAGTGTCTCGGTTTAGTTTCTGTTTCCATGATCTGTCCATTGCTGAGAGTGGGGTGTTGAAATCCCCCACTATTATTGTGTGAGGTGTAATGTGTGTTTTGAGCTTTAGTAAAGTTTCTTTTATGTATGTAGGTGCCCTTGCGTTTGGGGCATAGATGTTCAGAATTGAGAGTTCACCTTGGTAGCTTTTTCCTTTGATGAGTATGAAGTGTCCTTCCTTATCTTTTTTGATTAATTTTGGATGGAAGTCGATTTTATTTGATATTAGAATGGCTACTCCAGCTTGTTTCTTGGGACCATTGGCTTGGAAAATTGTTTTCCACCCTTTTATTCTGAGGTAGTGTCTGTCTTTGTCACTGAGGTGTGTTTCTTGTATGCAGCAAAATTCTGGGTCTTGTTTGTGTATCCAGTCTGCTAGTCTGCGTCTTTTTATTGGGGAATTGAGACCATTGATGTTAAGAGATATTAAGGAAAAATGATTGTGGCTTCCTGTTATTTTTGTTATTAGAGGTAAAGTTATGTTTGTATAGTTATCTTCTTTTGGGGTTGTTGGAAGATTACTTCCTTGCTTTTTCTAGGTTGTAGTTTCCCTCCTTGTGTTGGCGTTTTCCATCCATTATCCTTTGAAGTGCTGGGTTTGTGGGAAGATATTGTGCAAATTTGGTTTTGTCATGGAATATCTTGGTTTCACCATCTATATTGATTGAGAGTTTTGCTGGGTATAGTAATCTGGGCTGGCAATTGTGTTCTCTTAGTGTCTGTATGATGTCAGTCCAGGCTCTTCTGGCTTTTATAGTCTCTGGTGAGAAGTCTGGTGTAATTCTTATAGGTCTGCCTTTATATGTTACTTGACCTTTTTCCCTTACTGCTTTTAGTATTTTTTCTTTGTTTTGTGCATCTGATGTTTTGATTATTAAGTGACGGGAGGTATTTCTTTTCTGGTCTAGTCTATTTGGTGTTCTGTAGGCTTCTTGTATGTTTATGGGCATCTTGTTCTTTAGGTTAGGGAAATTTTCCTCAATGATTTTGTTGAAGATATTTACTGGCCCTTTAAGTTGGGAATCTTCATTCTCATCTATACCTATTATCCTTAGGTTTGGTCTTCTCATTGTGTCCTGGATTTCCTGGATGTTTTGAGTTAGGAGTTTTTTGCTTTTTTCATTTTCTTTGACAACTGTGTCAATATTTTCCACCGTATCTTCTGCATTTGAGATTCTCTCTTCTATCTCTTGTATTCGGTTGGTGATGCTTGCGTCTGTGACTCCTGATCTCTTTCTTAGGTTTTCTATCTCCATGGTTGTCTCCCTTTGAACTTTCTTTATTGTTTCTATTTCCAGTTTCAGATCCTGAATGTTTTTGTTTAATTCCTTCTTTGTGTTTTCTTGCATTTCTTTAAGGGATTTCTGTGATTCCTCTTTAAGGGCTTCTATCTGTTTACTTGTACTCTCCTGTATTTCTTTAAGGGAGTTACTTAATTCCTTCTTATAATCCTCTATCATCATCATGAGAAGTGATTTTAATTCTGAATCCTGCTTTTCAGGTGTGAAGGGGTGTTCAGGGCTTGCTATATTGGGAGAACTGGGCACTGATGATGCAAGAAACTTTGGTTTCTGTTGCTTATGTTCTTGCGCTTGCCTTTCGCCATCTGGGTAACTCTAGTGGTACCTGCCCTCTCTGTGTAAGATTGGAATATGTATTTCCAGTTATCTTGCTTATTGCAGAGCTCCTCGGAGTCCAGAGGTCTCTGTGGTCTTATGCCCCTAATCTCCTGGGTGGAAGAACTCCTGGGACTCAGGCCACCTCTTGGATCTGGTAATCCTTCTGTTCTGAGTGCAGTGGCTCCTCGGCTGCTCTGAGTGCAGTGGGTTCTCGATGACTCAGGATTCAGTTTCAGCTGCTCTGAGTGCAGTGGCTCCTAGATGACTCAGGATTCAGTTTCTCCACAGGACAGGAGCAGACC
>NW_021604617.1:15740932-15742873 GCF_004785775.1 Grammomys surdaster
AGGGACCAGGCAGGGGCCGAAGGCCAGTGCTGGATTCTTACATGGTGTCTAACAGCTCATTTCTTCACACTTAACATTACATACACAAATATTCTGTGTATTTTATTGGATGTGCATCCGACATCCCTTATCTTCTGTATCCTCCTTATTGAACTAGCTCTTAAATCCCAACCCCCAGGTCTATATGGTGAACCAGTTACCTAATGTTCTCTGACCAAAGCATGTACACATGCAAGAATGTATGCACATGAACAAATGTAATAAAAATACAATGACTTCTTATTAAAAGAAATATATTCTGAGGTAGAATGGGTAGATGGTAGGCTTGGGAATTCAGAAAACAAATCTTGTCCACTTTACCGCTCACTTACACTCTGTCTTTGCTCTAGAATTTTATGTATACCTTCTGAGAAAGTCACATAGCCTAAGGAAAAGCTAAACATTGACTTTGGTGTGAGACCATGTAAAATTCCTTGATAAACTTGCTCATGTCTAGTATCAATGATAGTAATTGCAATAGTATCTTTTCAATAAGATTTAATTTGAGATAACACTTTGAAAGTTCTTGGGCTAGTTTCAGCTCAATAAATAGCAGTCCTAACTACCAAGCTAGCAGTAGAGGACAGACTATTATTTCAGGATGAATTACCATGATCTTTCCTGATCATTTGATCAGTAATTTTTTTTTTTTTTTTACTTCGCTTGCTTTTCGCAAATTCAGTTGTGGAAGGTAACCTGGAGAGATTTTCCCTGCAGGACATCTTGAATTATTCTGATTTTTCATTCGCTTTCAGAAGTGTCTAATTCCAGGGGAGATAACCCAGATGCAGATTATAAACTTGCAAAATGGACCTGCTCATGTGGAGAAAACCTGTGGTTTCCTGGCAGTGAACTTGGTTACACCAAGACAAGAATGGCCTTTGAGCAAGGTTGGAGCAGAATCACTTTTCTCACTATGATCACTGCACAAGCCAATGGGCGACCACAGCACAGGTGGAGGTTTGTGTTTGAGGGCCATTGAGCGTCACCCATTTCCCGAATGCATCATAATTAAACACCTGTGCTAAATAACTTCTCACGGCTCCACCATGGAGATTTGCTTGATGCTCTGCAGTTCCTGATGTTTTCCATCTTACACTTGGGAGGGTGGTCTCAAGGCTATGCTTTGGTTCCCTTAGGAAAAAAAACAACAACCAGCATTTGCCTTCCATGGAAACATTTCTCAGTGAGTTGTAGATTTCAAGGCTTTTCAAGGACACTTAGGGAAGAAAAAGTCTTTTGTAAATCTGAGAGGCATACTTATTCTCTCAACATTAGCAATGATTAAAGGATCTGAAGTAACATGACATTAGAGGGTGTTTGTTTTTGGAGACAGAATTTCTCCACTCAGCCCTGGCTGTTCTCGAACTCACTCTGTAGATCAGGCTGGACTGAAAAAATCTAAGATTTACCTGCCTCTGCCTCAGAGTGCTGTGATTAAACACGCACCATTACCACCAGGTCATGGAAATCGTAGTTCTTACTTTGCTTGTTTTAAAAGTCATCAATGCAGAAGACAGAATGTGGTGCGTTTTCAATGAAGTTAGCTAAGCAACTGAAACTAACTGTGCATTACCCCGGTGAACCTCTGTTTCTGTGCCTCATACAGCATGGCAAAGATGAAGTCTTTTTGGTTGTCACACCCAATTCACATCAGGATTGCCCTAAATATTTTTCTTTCATCTTCAACAACAGACAGCAAACTGGTTTGGCCCTAGGCTAAACCAGTGGTTTGAGTGATATCTATCTTTAGCTTGTATCTCTTCCTTTTCTAGGTAGTAACCTCACATGCTGGATGTATCTCTTGGCTCTTTACGTCATTCTCTATGACTTAAATAGTCCAAACTAATGTGTGCTGTTTGTTGAATCCCTCTCCCTCTCCCTCTCCCTCTCCCTCTCCCT
>NW_021604617.1:15742973-15811458 GCF_004785775.1 Grammomys surdaster
CCCTCTCCCTCTCCCTCTCTCTCTCCCTCTCCCTCTCCTTCTCCTTCTCCCTCTCCATCTCCCTCACTCTCTCACCTTTCTGTCATCTCTGCAAACTGACCAAGGCACATTTTTTGGAGTCCTGTGCATCAGATGAAGGAATTCATATCAGGAAGACAAGATTGTTTTTTATAATGCCTCATAGACTTAGTGTCATTGTTGAATTGCACCCACAATATGTTGGAGATGAACTTCTTGCGCTTTTCACTTAAGGAGAAATCTCGATCTATGGTTTATGTTTGGTCACTTTCCCAACAGCAACTTCTAGGAAAATGGGTTGTCTAAACTTTAATTTTGATCTTTAACATGTAACAGACAAGTGAAATGCATGGTAACAGATAAATCTTATTCAAAAATATGCGATAATTGAGAGATCCCATCAGGGAGATCATATATGAAGGTATTGGTTCCAGTAAGTAATAAACTATAGGGAATTTTCTATACTCAGAATATTCTTCTTGTGAACTTCGCCCTCTCCATATTTCCAGAAAACTTTTCAATTCTCCATTTTAGAGTAAGCTAAAGTAAAACCCACAACTGTGATTTTCCTGCTGCATTGCTGAAATTTGCTCTTTTTTGGAAGCAAATGTTCTACTTCCACTCAGAGAGTCAGTGTCTGAAATCATTCTGAAGAATTTCACATTTTTTTTTCAGGATTTAATGACCTTTCCTTAACTTCATAGAGACAGTCAGGTTCTTAAGTGGGATTTTGTCTGTTTTTGAGATTCAAACTAATATTAAAATATCATCTATCCATCTTTTAGAAAAAGACAGGTTGGCACTTTTGTTTAGAGTCAGTTTTGCTCATGTTACAGATCCTCTTAAATTTTCTACTTCTCTTTCCTTTCTTACCCCAAAACAGTTTTTTTCCCTACAATTTTGAACCTTTTCTACTATGCAAATGCTATTTCTTCTATCCTTAGGAAAAAAATATGTTTATTAGGAGGGAGGAGTTTATTTTTTCTTATTTTCTTATACCCTTTCTTTTACATCTCAACTGTAGTTTCCCCTCCGTTCCTTCCTCCTGGCATCTCCTCCCCTACCTCCTCATCTCCCTTCATCCCCAGATCCCCATCCCCAACTTCACTTCACTTAGAAAGGAGCAGGGCTCCCAGGAACATCTACCAAACAAGGCATAACACCAGGCACATACAGTCACATCAAGGCTGGACAAGGCAACCCAGCAAGAGGAAAATTATCTCACAAGTAGGTAAAAGAGTCAGGTGTAGCCCCCATTTCCGCTGTTAGAACACCAAGCTACTCAGATATAGCACATATGCAAAGGACCTAGGTCAGACTCCTAAAGCTCCCTGATCTCTGCAAGTTCCCGGGAGTTCCAGCCAGTTGATTCTGTGGGCCATGTTTTCAGGGTGTGTTCCTGATGCCTCCGATTTCTTGAATCCTTCCTCTCCCTCAGCTGCAGAACTCCCTGAGCTCCGCCTAATATTTGGCTCTGGTACTCTGTATCTGTTGCCATCAGTTGCTGGATGAAATATCTCTGGTCTCTTTGATGATGATTCTGCTATTCTGGAGGGAGGAAAAACTGGAGGTGGAAGGTTTTATGATTAGGTTGGTGTCTCAGTCTCTCCACTTGAGGCCTTGCCTGGTTACAGAGGATGGCCAGTTCAGGCTCTGTGTCCCCCATTACTAGGAGTCCATGGAGCTTCTAGTGTACTATGTTTCTACCTAAACTCAAAATGCTCTCCTATTCCAATCATTTCTCCTAGTAGAAAAATATCCTTTTTTAAATAGTCAGACTTTTCTTAGTTTTGAATCTCTTTCCTTCCTTTTATCTTAAAGCTCTGTTAGTGTTTTCTCCTGACCACATACTGTATTTACTACCTCACTTATAGTCTCTTTAATCCCTTACAGTTGATCTTATGACTTCTCCATACCACGAAGGCTGATGGATTATGGACAACTCTGCCATATAGAGATAAGGAGTAAACTTGTGTAATTGATTGAATATTCTCTTTCTTTAGTGTTTGTATTGGTTATTTTGTTTATTTACATTTCAAATATTATCTCCCTTCCTGGTTTCCTCTCTAAAAACCTCCCATCTCACCCCACCCCTACCCCTTGCCTCCACAAGGGTGCTCCCCCACCCACATGCCCACTCCCACTCCATTGCCCAAGCATTCCCCTACGCTGGGGCATCAAGCCTCACAGGACCAAGGGCCTCCCCCGACTTTGTTGCTAGATAAGGCCATCCTCTGCTACATATGCAGCTGGAGCCATGTGTACTATTTGGTTGGTAGTTTAGTCCCTGAGAGTTCTGGGGTGTCTGTTTCATTGATATTGTTGTTCTTCCTATGAGGTTGCAATCCCCTTCAGCTCCTTCCCCTAACTCTGCCATTGGGGTGCCTATGCGCAGTCTGATGGTTGGCTGCAAGTATCCACATCTGTATCATTAAGCCTCTGTCCATGCCTTTCAGGAGAAATCCATATCAGACAGACCATATGAAGGTCAAGAAGAAGGAAGGCCAAAGAGTGGATGCCTCAGTCCTACTTAGAAGGGGGAACAAATTAATCACAGGAGGTAGATAGTGAGAGGATCTTGGGAGGAAGAGAGGAGAGAAATAGGAAAAAAAGGGGAGCAGAATTAGGTGTGAGAGGAGACGGGGGAGATGTACAGTGGGTCAGGAAATAAACAGCGGCATGTAGCAATGGAGGATGGGGAACTGGGGGTAGTCAACAGAAAGTCCAGGACTCCAGGAAAGCAAGAGGCTCCCAAAACCCAACAGGGATGACATTAGCTGAAATAACCATCAAAGGGGAGAGAGAACCTGTAGAGACCATATCCATGGGCATGGCCCATGGTTGAGGGATAGGGCCACTCACCCGTCTCAAAATTTTAACCCAGAATTTTCCTGTGTAAAGGAAATACAGGGACAAAGACTTGAGCAGAGACTGAAGGAAAGAACATCCTGATTAGATGTTCTTAACTTTCTTTCATGAGATTTTCTTTCTGTCACCTCACTGTCATTCCTGGAGTTCTTCCAGTCAACCTTTTGAGCTCGTCTTTCCTACATGTATA
This sequence comes from Grammomys surdaster, assembly GCF_004785775.1. Lineage (NCBI taxonomy): Eukaryota > Metazoa > Chordata > Mammalia > Rodentia > Muridae > Grammomys > Grammomys surdaster. The sequence continues at coordinate 15,746,050 of NW_021604617.1, forward strand.
GCATAGGTACTCTTTATTCTGGTTGTCTTTTCCCACTTTACATTTGACCTCTGCTGAGCCCATTTCGGCTAATGACTTTACCTACATTCTGATGATGAGCAGTTGCGTATCAGCATCGCTATCTCAGATCTCTGTTATGAGTACTAAAACAACATAGCCAAGTACTCATTACTGTTTTAAAGATTAAAGGACAGCTTTATTAGGAAAATGAAGATGATCTACAATCTTGAGTCACTAAATTATAAAAGGATAAGAAGTATCCTGATGTCTTTGAAGACTTGGATGCCATTGATACAGACCTCATTGTTTCCTCCACTCTCCCTTTACCCTGGATTTGAGTGAAAAGATAGCTTAATTTTCCACTCTGGTCCTTTGGACCTAGGCATGACACTAAATCTTTGAAACAAGTATATTACTGCTAACAAGATCTGGTAAGAGTGAAATGCTGAGCAAATGATTTGATACATGAATATCCCCCAACATCTATTCTATAGTTTCTTGGATGTTCTCATGTTTTCATAGGCAGTCCTAGTGAGCTGGTTTGATTCATCCCAAAAAACTGGTATTATCTCTTCAAAGTGCCATGAGAGTTCCAAACTTACCATGAGTGTGTCTGGCACATTCTCTGTGCTTCATCCTTTATCATATTCCTAGTTCTCATTAAGAACATGCTGTGCATCTAGATTTTTAAATTGGATATTGAGGAGTCTTTATGTAGTCTCCAGTTTCTTTCTCCTCTTGCTACATGTAGTTTGCCACCAATCTTTTTTCCTAATTATTGCTTTTAAAACATTTAGCCTTATTGAACTCTGGCTGACAATATTATAATGTATATATATTTAATGTATAAAATAAGGTGTTTTGAAATGACTACACAGTTACTTATTACACCTACCATCTCACCTTCTCAAGCATGTGGATGGCGAGAGTACTTTGGATGGACTGTCTTAGGGCACTGAAATGTGTTTTGTCATTTTTGACTTATTACTAATATTTCCATTCAGAATTTCATCAGTGTTGTCTGCCCCACTTCAACAGCACCCTGACTGGAACATGTACCATAGTTAGAGGGAGAGAAATCAGTTTAAGAGCTTCATAGTAGCTTGGACTCCAGAGGAAGTTACTCACAAACTTTGTGGACTCTGTGATTTGAGTTCAGAGAAAGTAATACTAGACTTCCAGCTTTTAGGCTAGAAAGTGTATAAAACAAGACAACTGTTGAAGGATAGAATATGAGAAGATACAATGGCAGAGTCGCCAGTTGAGGAGATAAAAGCAGTATATGATATTGTTATAAAAAATTGGAGAGAAAATTAACCAGAGAATTTGGTGTGTGTGTGTCAGCCAGAGATGTGCCCATAGGGCATTGTCTAGATATCCCATTCTGTACTTAGTTACAGTATTAGTTGAAGTGGATTGAGAATTTTTGCATGTTGCAATGGGAGTGAAGGTAGTTTGTTTAAGAAGGTATATGAATTCTTGGGGTATAGAGTTCTAGTCAGGGATATCCAGGTTCTAGTCTCTCTACCCATGAAGGTTGTTCTTGTATTCTACAAGGGATTCGAAAAGTGATATTAAGTTAAGAATCTTGAAATGAGGAGATTGCTGTAGTATTTCATAACTGTCATTAAACATATCCTTTTCAGAGAGAGAGGCAGACGAGGAGAAGGAGATACGATAAATAGGAATTGGAGTGAGCTCTTTTGAAGATGGAAGTAGGGGATCTGGCACAAAGGACATCAGAAGCATAAGAAGTTAGAAGAGTCATGAATATGGATTTTCCAACCAGAATTTATTCCAGAGGAACTAGCTTTGTGGACTCTGTGATTGAGTTCAGAGAAAGTGATTTTAGACTTCCAGCTTTTAGGCTAGGAAGTGCATAAACTCAGACTGTTTTAAAGGCACTTAAGTCAGGGATAATTTGTTGTAGCAGCAAGAAGAAAAGTTAATAGAAAAGTCACTCATGGATGGCGTTCAGACAGAAAGATATGCATGAGGAAACTCAAACTAGATTACAGGGAGTACTTGAACAGAGGTGTCTATAGGGTAGCCAAGTCCCCAGCAATCATGGCTCAAGAAAAGATGTACGGAGACAGGAGAAAGCTGATTTTAAAAGTCCAGTATCAGATTAGAAAATTCATATTTTAAATTAAAGTAATTGGTTGAGTAGTTTACAAGTGAGAGAACGTACCCAAGCAATTGCAAAACTATGATAATTCTGCTTCAAATAGCAATAGTAAAAACAAACAACAAAACCCCACCAAATATGGAGCTAACAATCCACAATGGAAATGGTTTGCTCATATAGTCAAATTTAGGAGCAAAATGGAAGTGTGCAGTAAAATAGGAGCTGAGTACTTTCCTGGATATTGTAAATTTTCTAAATAGACACAACAGTGGTGCTAGAAATTGCTCCACACACCCCTAAATATGGATCAACGTAATTCTTAGCAAGTACAAATACATGCTTCAGAAAAATTTTAGTTCACAGTAGCCGATTTAATAAATGAATGGGCTATCTAAAGCCTTATAAATAGAAAAATTTTATGATGAAAATCTGTGTGATATTCTTCTTCAAGTATTTTTTTTTAAACAGTGTGGAAAATTCTCACTCAAAGCATCTACACACACAATCAAATTAGTGATAGATATAAGGGTTATACCAATTTGGAGACTGACCTACTTAAGATTACATAGCACAGAAACATTAGCAAATATGTTGTGATAGTTTTTAATCTCAAATATCCCTACCTGCTTTGAAGGCTTGTTTCCCAGTGTTACTTTGAAGGCTGTGGAGCTTTGCGAAGGCCTGGCTGGTGGAAGTCATTAGAAGTAGGCCTTTAGAGGTTACACTCATCCCTAGCTCTGGTGTAAGTCTTTGCCTTCTGGTTTACCCCATGTTAATAAGACACTAATGCATCCTACAGACATAGCATATTGAGTCTCCAAGCCTTCCCGAACATGGTGGACTGATTCTGCAACACTGAGCCATAGTGAACATCTTCCTGAAGTTCTATACTTCTGATAGTTTGTCATAGCAGGAACAACAAAAAAAAATGACTAATACAAATACATTTGGATGTCTGTATGCCAAGAGAAGAGGAAAACAGGGTCATCTGGAAACTGTTCAAAAGGATAACCCTTCTAGGGATTATCTTACCAGCAAGTGTCTATGTATACTATGCACTTACAGAGTCACCTGTGAATTCCCATCTTCCTATTACAATGATGGCTTATTTATAGAGAAATTTGTCACCTGTCTCTGCATCGCTTCTCCTCTCCTGTGGGTTGTTATATCCTATTGCTGTGAACCTCACATTGGCAGACTATAAACCCATCCAAAGGGAAACTTAAACAGCTTCATCATTAGTTTGACTCCATGTTTTTATTCTGCAAGCAATAAAACTATATGTCCCTGGCTAAATGTAAATAGATAAGGTTTAGTATTATCTTTCTGGAGATAAACTATAATGGTTGAGTTTTCCACTTTGAATCATTTAATGGATTTTTTCCACTTGGTGGTTTTTTATACACCAATGAAACATGTAAAGTGTGACATTAAATTGCATAAGGGTATAAGTAGCATTAACATGGTAAGATTGGAAAATTCTTTTCAGAGTTCTTTCCTCTGACGCATTTTGAAGTCAGCAAACCAAGTTGTCTTGGACAATAATGTATTTTAACTCATACCAATCATTCTAACATTGAATGATAATAATGTTGACTTATTGCATCAACATACATTAGAAGAGAGGCTAGAAAATCCTAGACCATGGGGCAGCCCTGGTCAGTGGTCTATTACTGTGACTGCAGTTTAATGGAAACTCAGCTAGCCTTTTAGCATAATGTAATATCTGTGTCTACTTTTGGTCTATGGGATCAGATTTGAATAGTTGTTCCAGAAACTCTATGCTTGACAGAACTTAAATATTTATCAGGCCCTTAAAAAACCCTCAGCAATGACTATATTAGAAAGTCAAATGTACATGTAGTATTTAAATAATCTCTCACTTTGCTAGGGCCATATTTTGGTATGAATTTTCTTTTCTTTTTTTTTCTACTTTTACAAGTTATACATAGAGAACTATAAATTATTTATCATCTTTATAATCCCAGTTTTATTGTTCAGACTTCCCTTTGATAATCTATTGTTTGTGAGTTTCAGAAACAAGAAGCCTTTCTTTAGTGGTCTACTCTTTAAATTTTAGAAAGGGCTTCATATGATGTTAATATGATCCTTGTTTCTTGACTTGGGTTGTAATGAAGTTTTGTCCTTTGTATGGTTGACAAACTAAATTTAAATTTCTATTACCTGTGATGATGTTCCTAATGGGGTTTTTGTAAACTTTCTGACTTTGGACCTTCACTTAATTACAATGTAAACTAACATGCCCTCTCTGCAATATAGGACTAAAATACATTGCTTATGCTCAGGAAACAAAGCTCTTCTGGTTCTTGATTAGTACATAGTCCTATGTGTCCAGTGGGAAGGCATATTTTATTTTATTGTTTACTTTTTACTTTTTTATTGACTATTTTATTTCATTTACATCTCAAATTTTATCCCCCTTCCTAGTTTCCTCTCTGAAAATCCCCCATCCTACTCCCCTCCCCCTTGCCTCTACAAAGATGCACCCCCAACTCCTGGCTCACCACCCTAGCTCATCCTCTACACTGGGGCATCAAGCCTTCATAGGACCAAGGGCCTCCCCCCACTTTGGTGCTAGATAAGGCCATCCTCTGCTACATATGCAGCTGGAACCATGGGTCCCTCCATGTGTACTCTTTGGCTGGTAGTTTAGTCCCTGGGAGCTCTGGGTGGTCTATTTGGTTGATATTTTTGTTTTTCCTAAGGGGTTGTAAACCCCTTCAGCTCCTTCAGTAGAAGGTGGAAGAAAATAATCGCAGGAGGTAGAGGGTGGGACAAACTTGTGAGGAAGAGGGAGGCAGAGGGATAAAAAGGAGACAGGGTGCAGAACAGAGGGTAGCCACCAGAAAGTTCCAGATGCCAGGAAAGTAAGAGGGTCCTAGGACCCAACGGGGATGATATTGGCTTAAATATCCAACAAAGATAGAAAGAACCTCTAGAGGCCGTATCCAGAGGTTAGGCTTGGCCCTCCCAGTTGAGTGATGGGGCCACACACTGATCTCCAAAATTTTAACCAAGAATTGCTACTGTCCAAAGGAAATATAGGAACAAAGAATGGAGCAGAGACTGAAGGAAAGGCCATCCAGAGACTGCCCTACATGGGGATCCATCCCATATACACATCAAACTCAGACACTATTGCTGATGCTAAAAAGTGCTTGCTGACAGGAGCCTGATATAGCTGTCTCCAGAGAGGCTCTCCCAGAGCCTGACCAATACAGATGCAGATATTCGCAGCCAACCATCAGACTGAGCACGGGGACCCCAATGGAGTTAGGGGAAGGCACCTTTTATTTTCAAGCTACAGCTTATGTATGTGTTTGTTTGCTTCAGCAGTTACCAACCCACCCTTTCCCCTTCCACGTCTTGTATTTCCCCTCTCCCTGAAATTTATGAGCACTTTTTACTTATTGATATAAACATATATAAAACCTACTGGCTCCAATTAGCATTAATACTATGTACACGTGTTTAGGGCTAACCACTTGGCATTAGATAACCTATCTGGGAGCCTGTTCCCAAAGAAGACTGACTTGGCCGTTCTTAGTAGATATTCACTGTCTGTAGCTCTCCATCTATATGTGAGGGACTATAAGATTTACCCCATTCACATTGGGATGTCAACTGGCATTATCATTGTACAGGTCTTATTTAAGCAGCCATATTGTTGAAATTCCACAGGCACATCTCCCTGTCTTATATAGAGGGCTCTATCTTACAGCTGATATCTTGGTGCTCTGGAATTTTACTCTCTCTCTGTTCAGTCTTCTATGATTATTTTTTCCAGTGCCTTAAGTGTAGGGGTTGTGCTGTAGATGTATCAGTTGGGAATGCATACCCTACGGTTAAACTTTTTCTGCATTTTTAGCAGTTGTGTATTTCTGTGATAGTCTACCTGCTATAATTCTTTGTGGAGAGGTGAGTACTCCACTGACATGTGAATATAAGTATAGGTATTTAGAATTAGTTGGGAACTATACTGGATTAGAAAAGGAGTTGTAGTTGGTTCTGTTTTAGTGTCTATGATTTCACTAGATATAAGTAGTTGGTTAGGATAACTCTCTCCTATTCAGTGAGTCTTAAATTCAACTAGAGGTCTTTTGGTTACTCCCACAATATAAATGTCACTATTGCATTCCTGGGTATATTTTACCATCCTGGCTGTGGTTTTAGTTTGTAAGCTATAGAGCTACATAAAACTATTAATTGGAATCTCCTAATTAACTAAAATATTATCAATGGCTTAGTTGTTCCAAGAGTTAAATATTTAATAAAATGTAGTCCTTTTTGTGAATTGGTGTTTTTTACACCTTAGATTCTCATTGCTTGTGTTTGGAAGCAAACACTACTGTTCATTAGCCATATGTCTCATACAATAGCCTTGCTAGAGGGAAGAAGCAGCAATCCTTTATCTTATAGTAAATATGCTGCTTTTACCCCCCTACAACAAGCTGCCTCTGCCAGCTCCTTGGACAGACATATGAAGATGTATCACACTGAAGATAAATTAAAGAAACATTACTCTGTACTTGGTTAAAATCCATTTTTTTCAAGAGAAGCATGGTGTTTTTTAGGTTATATATGATGAGTGGTTCTTTTAATCTGGAATCATTGGGCTCTTTGTATGCATATGAATTTGTTTGGAAGTCTTCATTTTCTTAGAACACAGCTAAGAAGAAGTTCTGTGAGATAAAGATAATAGTAAGTCAAATGTATTCAAATTCTCAGATATCTTCATTCCATTGAGTGTGGGGATTTACCAATAGTGCCCCACAGGCAGAAGGCAAACCCATTGGGGAGGGAGGGATCTAAAAATGAATATACAGAAGATTTTGTAAGAGTTAGAATACCTAGTTACATTTACCAAGGAAAGAGTTTAATTGGATTTACAATAAAATAAATCTCATGTTACTGAGATTTTTGTTTGTTTTCTGAGGGCTGAATATGCAACATCCAAATAGAACCTTATGCCTCTTCTCCCAGGGGATTCTGAGCAGCTCATCTAGAATGGATTTGTGAAGTTTTCTTCTCTTTCTACGTTTTTTTTTTTTTTTTGTGGTGAGTTTTTATCATCATTGAGTTTTCTATCTTGTCCCTGCTTCTCTTTCCAGCCTTCAACATCACACCAGTTTACTGGAACCTTTACAAAATTAGGTTCAAAGAATACCCATTCTTAGAAGAGACTGTGGGAATGAAAGAACAATGACAAGCCAAAACTGGGATCCAGCTCAAGGGGAGGCTCCAAGGCCTGACACTATTACTGATGCTATGGTGTGCTTACAGACAGGAGCCTAGCATGGCTGCCCTCCAGGAGACCCAACAAGCAACCAAATAATTCAGATGCGGATACTTACAACCAATCAATGGCTGAAGCTGGGGACCCCTATAGTTGAGTTTGGGAAAGGCTGGAAAAAGCTGAAGAGAGGAAGACCCCATAGGAAGACCAGCAATCTCAATTAACCTGGATCCCCAAGGTCTCTCAGATACTAAGCAACCAACCAGGCAGCATACATTAGCTGATATGAGACCCTCAACACATATACAGCGGAAGACTGCCTGGATTGGCCTCAGTGAGAGAAGATGCACCTAAACCTGGAGAAACTTGAGATCCCAGGGACTGGGGAGGCATGGTGGGATGGGTGGGGTTGGGGTGTTGGGGACATCCTCTTGGAGGAGGAAGAAAAGATATGGGATGAGGAACAGTCAGAAGGCAGACCAGGAGGGAGATTACAACTGGATTGTAAAAAATTATTAAAGGTAATTTGAAAAATAAATAAAATTAGGTTTGCCTATAAAAAATAAAAAAACTAAACATAAAAAAAGAATGTCCATTCTTCCATCCAGTTGCCTCCTTCCCTTTGCATCCCATGATTATTTAGTTCCCCTTCTAAGTGGGCTGGTTTGTGGCCCTGAGCACATGTGTAGCCTTGTATGGCTTTAGTGGGAGAGGATGTACTTACTGTGGAAACATGATGCCCCAGGGAAGAGGGATGCCGGTGGGGGTGAGTGAGGTAGGAGTAGTGGGAAGGTAGAGAACCACTCTTTCAGAGGCCCAGAGAGAGGAGGAGGAGGAGTGAAGAATGAAGGAAGGAAGAAACAGAAAGAAAGCAACTTTTGGAATGTAAATAAATAAAATAATTTAATAAAAAATAAGAATGTCCATTCTTTCTGAAAATGGCCAAAAAGATATGGGTGAGTTAGAAATTTTGTGAATAACACATCCTTCAGAATATTTTCAGTTTTCAGCTTCAAATATTTTATATTTGGAAGCACCAATTCTATTTAAATAGATAGAAGATGATATCACCTATGTATGTACAATGTTCTTGGCCACCTCACTGCAAACAGCTCATGAAAAGTCAAGGTTTTGGAAGTAGTCTGACCACTCAATGCATCTGCCTTCCTTCCTTGAGGTTTGGGTTGCAGACTGAGGACATTTCCATTTTCCACGAGAAATTCTGGCTTTGCCTCACTTGCTTTCAACTTTCACCTCAGGTTCCTTTAAAAAGTAGGTTTAAGAGACACTTAGCCAAGGTATAAGATCATTACCCATTCCTTAACCTAATGTATATGTTAGAAACTATACTGTGATTGAAGGCTGATACAGGGCATTATGTAATATAACCTGAAGGGTTAGTACTAGGAAATAAGATGAAACAATGCTCTGACATATGTGAATTAGGAATTACATAGACAAGGACAATGGCATCAATGTTATGGCTTATCATGAAACTGAAAGTCAATGGAAATATTTTTAATCTCTCTCTGGTCATATTCTTTCTTTTCTTCTTCCTTCTACTGTTGCTTCCAGTCTTTCTTTTTTAGAATCTTCTTGCAACTAATCTTCTAAGACTCTGCAGGAGCTCTATTCTTCTTCTATGACTTTCTTATTCATGTGTTACTTTTTGAGCCCATTGCTTTCTCATTCTCTAGCTGTACCTCAATACTGTCAATAATCTTCTTCTGGGCAATAGAGCTCTGGAACTGTTGTTCTTATTGATTTTCCAGAATGTCATATTAATAGGCTTTCTGCGTATGATGAGTTAATTGGCATCATGGGACTACCTCAGAATATAAGTATGGGAGGACAAGAACATACCTCCAAGCAGTAGATTACTTATGGGATTTGAAATTCCAATTCCTTTTTAGATAATATTTTTGCTTCCTAAATGAAGATGTAGTCCATCAACTGGTGTTCGATAATAGTGTACACAATTCGTCTTCCTGAAATTTATTTCACCCTCCTCAAACACATGCACAGACAAATTTTTTGTCTCATGTTATTTATGGTCAGGTGTTTGACTCTTTGACTAATCTCAACTTTAGATTCGTATCATCCTGCTTGGGCCCTGAGGCCCACTTTGCAGCTCTTTCTTTACCATTTAGAGTTTCTTTGGCTTTATAGACAAAAGCAATTTTAGAGACACAACCAGGACCACAGGTCAAAACATGCTCTGGTCTCCAACTCTACAAGTAACTGTGATTTTTTTAGTTCCTTATTTACTCAAATTTCTTATCCACACACAAAAACAATCACAAGCAGTAGTTAATTTTCTCACCAACTCATGGATATTTCCAGAATAATTTCAATGGCTCCTAACATAACAGCATTAGCTAATTCTGGGTCATTTGCTTCTGTAGACAGAATCAAGATTCCTAGTTGAATAAGTAGCTCAAATGTTTTCTTCTTCAACTGTATGGTTATTTTGCCAAGAAGAGAACACTTGAAAGAAAAATGTACTGGATTCCAAGCAATGGATATTTGCATATGTAGAAATGTTTTAATATCACTACTGAAGATATTCAGAAAGTGATGAATGATTAGTAGGTTCAGGTAGTCATCGTTCATGTATTGAAAATGGCCACATTTGCATAGTGTTATGGACATGTGTTATAATACTCTGTCCTCTGGGCATGGCATGGTTATTACCATCTTAAAATCAGAGTATCTATACTCAGCTACAGGAGTACATCACAAAATTGGGCACACTTAACATTTCTTCAGGGAAATTGGCTGAGGAGATGATTGATTAGTTGGGTCATAAGGCTTCTTGCAAGGCCAAGCACAAGATCCTTCTCACCGGAGATAATCAAGCAATGAACAATAATTCAGGAGAACAATTCTCTTTTACAATGGTATAACAACCTTAAGTTGCCCTTGCTTCTGGAATTAAATAAGTAGTAACTCTTTAAGCTTGATTTTTTTTTTACCATTTATTATTTTGCTAGCTAGTGTGAAGACATATTTATGTATTCAAATCTCTTTTGGAAACCTTTGATCTACAATCTCTCCTGCCTGCAAAATATGCTAGAGCAATGGTGGCACAAAACTGGTCTGATTTAACTTAAGATCCATTCCTTAAGATGGAACCTATTCTTGACACTACTTGAGTGACCAAGAACCAGAGGTGAGAGAACCCAGATACCTAGGGTAAAACCGTACTGTTCTAGTATCAATTGAATGAGACCCAATGTTACTCTGCAGTATAGCTCAGTGAATAACTCAGTCATCATTAGAGAATCTTCTTCATGCACCACACTGAAACAGATACAGAAAGTCCTTGAAACATACAGTTCTAAATGGGGTGTCTCCATTAAATTCTACCCCTCAAAGCTCAGAAAGCCCCACAGAAGAGGAGACAGAGGAAGTAGAAAGAGGGTAAAAGACAGAGGGGATAGAGGACACCAGGAAAATACAGGCTTCTAAATCAGCTAAATAAATCATACCTAAACTCATAGACATTGAAATAACATAAACATGGCTGACAGGGATCTGCACAAGATTATCTTAATGTATCTTACAGATTTTAGTTTAACATTTTTATGGGACTCCTGAGTGTGTAACTAAGTGTGTCTCTGATTCCTGTTCTTATCTTAGGGGTTCCTTTTTTTTTTCTATCCAACTTTGATATTATGGTTTTTGTTTTATCTTATAATTTATGTTTTATTCTTATTTCTTAGAAGTCTTCTTTCTTTAAATGAGAGAAAGGGAATGGATCTGGAAGAGTGGGGAGGTGACGAGTAATTGGGCGATGGAGAGGGAGGAGAAAAAGTAGATAGAGTATTTTGTATGAGAATAGACTCAGTTTTTAATAAAAGAGGGAAAAGATCTCTTTTGTAAAAGTCACAGAATAACTTGATGAATCTTTATTGTTACTCTAGCAGACTGATTTTGTTCAAACTAAAACATATGAGTTTGGATTATTTTATTTTATTTAAATGAACTAAATGTGTTTTTAATTAATTCTTTTATTTTTGAGGTAACATTATATGTCCCATCCTTTCTATCCCTCCAAACTCTCCTTAAAGTCCTCCTTGCTTCTTTTCAAATTCAATGCATCTTTCTTCATTGTTGTTAGAAATATAATACATAACAATATATTATATAATATATACCATATAATATACACATATTGTTACACACACACACACTCACACACACACATATATAATTAGAGGTAATAATTTAATATTGGATAATAAATTGGTATGTTCTTCCCTAGGAAAGGCTGTTTCTCCCAACCTCAGGATTTTTTAATTGTCTTTACCCAGGGCTGGTGAAGTTATGGACCTCTAAGGAGAACCTTCAACGAACACCTTAGTAAACCAACATGGTCACTAACTATACACTAAATATATGTCCTTATACACACAGATAAGTGTGGTCTTCATTTCTCATAAAGAAAAGTTCACTTTACACAGTAGACCATTTCAGAAAACAACTACCTATCAAATTCAAAGTGTTGGATCCTAATTGCAAGGATACATCTACAATACAACTTGCTTTTTTTTTCTGTGGCTTAAATAATTCCCAGCTTACTGGTCAATTTCTACCTCTTTTTCTACTCAAATTTTAATACACAATTTCTATTCCTAAATTCTTAAACCACTAATATAAAGAATGTCCCAATTTCTTGATAAAAGTGTCTAATTTCCCCTTTGTTCTTGGGGAAATCGAATCCTGATCCTGAATAAGTTGTTCTTTGTGACTGGGAGAAACCGGCTTGCTTACCTTTTGGTTTCACATCTTTGGCTAACTCATCTTAGAGCTGTTTCTAATGGCTGAATTCGAGTGGAGATGTGTGTTTGCTGTCAACCGTAGTTATTGTCATCTCTGCAACAGTCCAATTCATTTGACAAAAAATTTTCCTCCTCAGCCTCTTCAAAATTATTATTCCATTTCTGTCTAGAATTGATCCTTTTTGAAGTAGCTAGTCCAAATACCATTTGATTGGCTTCAATTTGGGAAATATTTTAAGAGTTATAGAACAGTTTGTAAGTAAATTTTAGATTTCTTTATCAGAGTTATATTTGAGTAATATAAGATTTATTATTATTATTATTATTATTATTATTATTATTTTGGTTTTTCGAGACAGGGTTTGTCTGTATAGCCCTGACTGTCCTGGAACTCACTCTGTAGACCAGGCTGGCCTCGAATTCAGAAATCCGCCTGCCTCTGCCTCCCAAGTGCTGGGATTAAAGGCGTGCGCCACCACCGCCAGGCCCTAAAATTCTTTTTATATGTATTTATTTTACTTTATATGTATGTATTTGTCCGAATGTATGTATGTATGTATGTATGTATGTACACCATATGCGTGACTAGTGCCTAAGGCAATCACAAGAGGGAATTGGATTTCTTATAACTGAAGTTACAGACAATTGTCAGATAGCACATGGGGCCTGGACATCAAACCTAAGTTCTCTTCAAGAGCAACAAGTATTCTGCACTGCTGATCCATCCCTCCAATCCAGTAACCAAATGTTGTTTCTTTTGAGACAGGATCTCTTTATGTAGCCCTAGCTGTCCTTGAACTTGCTATATAGACTAGAAGGTTAGCCTTGAATTCATAGACCTCTGCCTGTTTGTGACTTCAGTGTGTTGTGATTAAAGGTGTGCACCACCTCTTCCAGACAGTAATACTATTTTTTAAAAATTTTTATTAATCATTCCATTCATTTACATTTCAAATGATATCCAACTTCCTGGTTACCCCTCTGCCATCTCCCCATCCCGTCTGTCCTGACCCCTCCCTTTTGCCTGTATGAGAGGAGATGATTAAAAAGAAATGGTATCACTGATCCATTCATTCCTTTCAAATATGTGTACATACTAGAGAGCAGTGAATAGGCAATCAAAATTGAGTTCTATGGTTAGACAGTATGAGATTCAGTCCTGACTTGGTCACTTAATTGAGAATTGGCTGATCTTCCTTCTGTTTTTGCACCACTTCCTCTTATCTTTCAAATTCTGGTAAAAAGAACACTTACTTTATGTGAGCATTAAGTGAATTAATTCATCTAAAATGTTTCATATTGGTCCTGGAAAACTAAGTGTTCAAAGTGTTGGATATGATTTTCAAATTAATAAAATATATATCATACCTTCAAGGAGAACGTAATCTAATATTAGACAATTAATTATAGCTCAAAGCGTTACTATAAGTCAGAATTGGCAAGGCTCTGGGCCAAATCCTATCTGCTTGCATTTTTTAAAAATAAAGTTTTGTTGGAACACAGCCACACATTTGTTTGCATATTACGTATGGCTGCTATCTGCACTAAAATGACACAGTTGAGTAGTTGCAACAGAGATCATGTGACCTGGAAGGCTTAAAATATTTGCTATCTGGCACTTTATAGAAACAGGTTGCCAAGCCCTATTATAAATCATAATAAGAGTTGGGAAAAGTACTTTGTAAAAGTTCAAAGGTCTGGCACTTTACAGAAACAGGTTGCCAGGCCCTATTATAAATAATAAGAGATGGAAAAAGTACTATGTAATAGTTCAAAGATGGCAGATAATTTCTTACTGCGAGATCGGGGAGATGAGAGAAAGAGGTGCATTATTCTTGATGGACCGATTTCTATTATGCAACTCCAAGAGATAAGACATATTCCTGGGTACAGTTTTGCCAAAGTTATTTCCCAGAATATAAATCAGAGTCAAGAGGATGGTCTTGGTAAATAATACAGAGACTCGTGTTTTATACTGAAAATTAATATTGCTTCAGCAGGAAGCAATTTCCAAATATTACAGTCTGTGACTGTCCTGTAATGCCAAAAGAGAGGTTATGAGATATTAGTGAGTGCTTAACAGTGTGGCCTAGATAAAATATTGTTATGGTGTTTTTATTAAATGAAGTTGAAATAGTGTAATAAAATTAAATATGTAGTATTTTTAAATCTTTTCATTAATACTATTTTTCTCTTTTGATTATGCTGAGGATTGAACCCAAGGCCGTGTAAGTGCTAGAAAATCTCCTTTCAGTGATCTGCATCCTCAGTCCTATTATTAAGTGGTTTTTATTAAAAATCGTTTTATTTAATTAAAATATAATAAGCTATTTCCCTCTTCCCTCTTCCAACCCCTCTCATGTCTGTCCCCAGAACTAGGTTCCTCCTAATTTCATGGTCTCTTCTTTAACCATTGATGTTATATATGTAAACTAATAAACATGTAAGAAATTTGTCTATGAAGTCTACATTTTACAAAATCCTTGACTTTAAAGATTTATTCTTTTCTTTTTAACGTTCTAAAGTGTGCCATTTCTTCCTGTATCTCACTGCTAGGATATGATATTGACTGTCAATGACTACTTTTTCTTCTCAGTCTTGTCAATATTTAGTTTTTTTTGTTAGACCTTTGAAAGAACCGATGCTTTAATGTGTGTTGAATTTTGTTGGATGCTTTCTGTTTTTACATCTTCAGGTCTTATTTCTCTTTTTATGCAGTGTCGTTGAGGATAGTTTTAGTTCATTACTTCTTCCTTTACAGCAGCCATATGGGCTGCTACAAGTTTTCTCTTTCATATTGCTGAAGCTGCAACTCTCTTGGTTGGATATGTAATAACATCATTATGTCATTAAAATATATTCTAAGTTATACTGTGAACCCTTCTTTGATCTATGTCTTATTGGGTATGTCCGTATTACTTTCCAAACCTACAGAAGTTGTTACTTGTGTGTATCACTAATTTATCACTTTATTGGGCAGAAGCTGGAGCTTATATACTGTTTGATGTTGATGTGTGTGAAATCAGTTTTGTTTTGCTTAGTGGTTACAGTGATTTTAAATATTTCTATTATATAAAAAATATATAGATAAGTGAAAATTTTTTTCTCAAGTTTTGTTTGAAACATTTTCTGTACATCGGAATCACACATGTTTCATTTTGAGTACTATAATATTTGTCTTTAAAAGGAACATTCAGCTTCCTTATATTTACTGCTATTTTTTTACTATTATACTTGGGATATCTGTAATTTACATGTTTTATTTTACTCATTTCTTATATTTTTTCTATTCTTGCCTTCATGTGGAATAATCCAGTTTTTCTTCTGGTTTTTTTGTTTGTTTGTTTGTTTGTTTGGTTGGTTGGTTGGTTTGTTTTGCTTTTTTTTTTTTTTTTTACATTTCATTGAATATAAGTACCTCTTGGTTTAAAGGTTGTACTTCTCATTCTATGTCCATTCTGGAAATTACAGAATGCATATTTAACTTGTTAAAGCTAACAGTTAATCATTGCTTGACCTTCTATGCTAACAACACAAGGGCATTTAACTACTCTCATGCTTCTCAGGGCTCAGATTGTTACTTTTGTATCTTTTACTTCAGTGTGTGAATAAAGCAGCAAAGCACTGTTGTTTTTATTTACTTAATATTTATTTCTAATTGTCCTCACTTGTTCCCGTTTCTTTTGTTGCTTTCTTATCACCTTTCATCTACAAGTCCCCTTCCTTTTTCCTTAAATACATGTACTCTATGCCCTTCCTGAGCTTCCCTAGTGCGGAACACTGCATTTGGGGGTATAAGAGAGAGCCAAAAGGACTTTGTCTCATTCTTCTGGTATTTTCTTTATCTGTTTCATTTTTCCTGGTATTTTCTTTATCTGTTTCATTCATCTGGTATTTTAGTGGTTAGCGATTATGATTTGTTGGTTGTTCTTCAAGCCTATTGGAAAGAAGTCCTTCAGATGATTTCTGGCAACTTTGTTCTTTCCCAGAAAATAACTCATTTCTCCCTTGTTTTAAAGTGATCTCAATGCATTTTAATTTTTATTTCTTACAGAATGCTGTTAATGTCTTGTGTGTATCTCTTTCAGGAAGCTTTGTTATTTGACTGACTATGATTTTTTTTTTATGTAGCTCCCAGAACCCTATGTTTCTAAATCTGTGAATTTTGACCTGTCATATCTGCAAAATTCTGACCTTTGCTTCTTCAGAGGTTGCCTCTGCTTCATGTTGTCTGGCTACTGCATTCTGGGATTCAGGGTAAATTCACATTGAGTATTTTAAAAATCCACTTTTATCCATCTTTTTTCATTTTTCAATCCCCCTCCCCCCCAGGTTTTAGACAACTATTCTAGTTTTCTAATTGTCTCTTATGTCTAAGAAAAAGTAAAATTCAATTTTGTACTTTAAATTTTATTTTCATTTTTTTATTTTATCCTTTTCCATGTTTTTGTATGCATATATACATAAAAATGTGTAAATATGTCTTTATATATGTATATGTAAATATGCACATAAGATAATGCATATATATTTTAAATACTTGTTAGAGCCCAGCAGATATATATTTTGCATATTTAAATACAAAAAACATAGTTTCAATGCTTATTTAAGTCTCTCTTAAAATTTAGTGTTTCTTTACATAATTCCACTGTTTTGGTGTTCCTATTTATTTTCTGTGGCCAATGTTCTTATGTTCTCTTCCTGCATCCATTTGTTTACAATACTATGCCTGAAGTTCCTTATATTTTTGGTTGTGAGCCTAGCCTTTAACAGCTGAGCCATCTCTCCAGCCTAATGCATGAAGTTTCTTATGCAACATAATGTGAGATTAGTTATTGGGTTCCCATTACTTTCTGGCCAGTCCCAAACAGTGTTATTGGGTTGAGTCTAATTTACATGGCATATGGCTTTTCTTTTTTTTCTTTTCTTTTTTTTATCTGAGGTGAGATTTTATATTCCAGTATCCACTGATGGCAAGGTTATGATCAGTCATGACTGCCCTTCTCCATGTAGAATTACATCAACTTAAGTGGGAAGGTGGGATCGTTGTTCCTCCAAAGAAGTAGCCAGACTATGGATGAGACTCTCTGGTTTGCTTCCTCACTTTAGGGAAACTCAGCCTGTTAACCACCCTGTAGAGACCCAGCCAACTCAAAACCAGAATTCTCCAATCCAGTCAATGCCTCAAGGCCAAGATCACACTCCTGAATTCTCTGGGTAAATAGTTTTACTTAGATTTAAGTGCTAATTTAATAATAAGCTTTGATGCCTTTAAGAAGATTGGGAAATATATTATTCTTTTATGGTCACAGATGTTTCTTTAAAGGAGGAGCCAATGTAATGCTATTTATAAGTTTGCCGAACATAGAAACTGCTATCTTCTGTTAAACACTTTATTTTCATGCTTTGTTCATGTGTAGCCATTTGTTCAGAATGAAAGCATGGTAATTATACTTAGTTGGGTTTGACTGATAAGCATCTTATTTATTCGATTAATGGGCTTATTTTTTAACAGATTAAAGAAAATGTTGCCTAATATTTGGCAGATTATTTTGGTTTCATATTACTTTTATTTTATATGTACAGATGCTTTTGTATACGTGTGACTATGTATCAGGTGTGTGCCTGATATCCTCAATGTCCAGAAAAAACTATTAGACCCTTGAAAACTGGAGTTACAGAGGGTTATAAGCCAATACATAGGTTCTGGGAATCAAATCCAGGTCTCGTAGAAGAAAAAAAATGGTACACTTAATGGCTGAGCTATCACTTCAAACCCCCTTTTTATTTTAACATAATGTCTTAAAGCCATGAACTATGCTGATTTCTACTATTAGCACTATTGGAAGCAACATAAACATTAGAGGGCATCTTAAAGAATCATAGATGGGAATCTGATATCAAAAAAAAAAAAAGAAATGGAAGAGTACTGAAGAATGTGGCTAAATCACCTCTTTAGCATCAATGATGGGATTACAGACTAGGGAGACATAGCTGCTCTTGGCCAGAGGTGCTTAAGTACTTCTTCCTAGGCCTGTTTTTCTCACCTTCTCAGAGTTGTAGACTGCCTTTTAAAGTAAAATAATTTTTATGAATTTTTAAACACTTTCATCCTTTGTCTTGAGTTTCAGTGTTGAAAATTACATATATAAAGTGGACAACTAGTTGGCTATGATGGCGCTCATTTGTGAGTCTAGCATTTTTGTAGGCAATGGTAAGATGGTGAGTCTGAGCTTGTCAAAAGGAAGGGTTAAAGAAAGTAAGGGAGGAAGGAAGGAAGGAAGGAAGGGAGGGAGGGAGGGAAGGAGGGAGGGAGGAAAAAAGGAAGAAAGGAAAAGTAGAGAGGAAGAGAGGAGAAGATAGAAGAGAAAGAATTTTCACAACCAAACAATTCTTCAAAGTCAGATTGATAACCAATAACTCAATGACTGTGGCTATGAGAGACACTTACATGGCCCTATTGATAAGACACAAATAGGTAGGACTGTCTGAGCTCACGTCATTAGAATTATTCATTCACTCCATGGCTCAGCTTCTTCGTTTGTCAAGTAGGACTAATAAAACCATCTATCGTGGCATTGTGAAGATTAAATGACTCCGCGTAAGAAATGTTCCTAGAACTAAGTCCCACAGTTGGGGAAAGCTGGATGAATGCTTAAAGGGTGGGAACATTTCACAGTCTTTGGGGGTGTGTGTGTGTGAAGATAACCAATGGAAGCTGTACGAAAATAGAAGTGCTTCTGGGAAATGTGACAACACATTGACTATCCTGAAGCTGAGAAGCTTCAGAGGGTAAAGGGCTCTAAGGATGAGAACACAGTTTACTATGAGTTGGGAATGATAGAACATCTTAGGACAAAACTATATGGGCTGTTTGTTCATAACCAATTTCCCAGGGCTATTGTGTTTTCTCTTCTTGAACGGATCTGTCCTTCAGTTAAACAGGCATAGTATTCTTTTTCGCAAGCCAAGGAGTATACAGAAGGATTTTTCGTTTAACCAAGGACTATATTAAGTAAGGTTGAACATGAATTGTTATTGTGCCACAAGGGGGAAAAACTGATTCAATTTGATTCTCAAGTGTATTCCTACATTGAATAATAATGACATTATCATTTAATTATTTAGGCATTAGCTTCATTCACATGTGTAGTTTGGGACCATTTAGGAAAGAACATAGAAAGGATAATATTCTGTTTTTATTGTAGAACCCCACTGTTAAATATCTCACAGGCTAATGTTTAATCTCATTCTTGGTCTTGCACAGTTCTTGATAATAATTAACCAGAAATAACTACTTCCATACGTGAGAGTTGGGGACCCATTTGCATTTGTCATTTCAATTTCCTTTCTCAGGAAGTTAAATGGTTAAAACTTCCAGATTTAAATTGTGCATGAACAACCATAAAAAGGACAGGCTCATGGAAGGATGGAAGTCAGAAGCTCTCTGGATTTTTTTGGTAATGTGAACACAGGTTCTTAATGTTTCTTAAATATTTAGAGGCTATACTTAATTACATGTTTCTTTCCAGTATTGGATAGCCGGAATATTTGCCAAAGAGTATAAGAGTCTTAAATTCCTTTACAAGGAGCATTGTCCCTATTTCTGGTAAGTCCCAAAACACATACATATGAAGACAACTTGATTAAGAAAACCTGTAGATGGGCCAGGGAGCAGATATCTGACACAAAGGTTTTGCGTATTTATTTGTTCCATATGACTGATACATGAGAATGCTACACATGTGTAAAACATATAATTGCATGGGTTTGAAGTTAAATATTTACTCATAGGAATATCCATCACACCCCATGTTGATTCATGTCCTCTTTAATATTGTCACTATTAATTACTCCCTGCCTCTTAAAAAATTTTGAGCACACATTTCAGTATTTTTAGGTTTAGGTACTACCCTATATAATAAATCTCGGAAATTCCCTCATCTTACATAATTCAAACTTTATATGCTTTGGTCATCTCCATTCTGACACCTACTTCCTGAATATTACTATTCTCTTGTTCTCAGAAGTTTGGCTGTTATAGATTACTCACGTAAGTGATAATATATATTTTTCTTTATTCCCCCTGTGTTTTCCTCAGTGAATATAATGGTCTTTAAGTCAGGTGATATTGATATTGTAAATCACTTGATTCTCTTCTCTCTCTCTCTCTCTCTCTCTCTCTCTCTCTCTCTCTCTCGTTTTTTGTTTTCCATATGAAGTTGAGAATTGTTCTCTCAAGGTCTGTAAAAAATTGTGTTAGAATTTTGATGGAGATTGTTTTGAATCTGTAGATTGCTTTTGGTAAGATGGCCAGTTTTAGTATGTTAATCCTACCAATCCATGAGCATGGGAGAGCTTTCCAACTTCTCATATCTTCTTCAATTTCTTCGTTCAGAGACTTGAAGCTCTTGTCATACAGGTCTTTCAGGTGCTTGGTTAGAGTTACACCTTCTTTAAACTCTAATCTGTCTCTGTCTGTCTGTCTGTCTATCTGTCTCTCTGTGTGTGTATCACAACTTTTACATCCGTATTTGATGGACATTAAAGGTGATTATGTCTTTGTTGCTTTGATAATGTTATGATGAACAATGCAGCATAACTAGTTGAAATACTGATTTCAGTTACTTTAGAGAAAATCTCAGAAATGAGATTGTTGATTACCTGCTAGTGACATTTGGCTTTTTATGAAGACCCTCTGTAGCATTTCCATTTGTCTCTACCAGTTTTCCTTATTCAAAACAGCAAGCCAGGTGATCTCTCCATGTTCTCATAAGGAAGCGTCATCTTTGGATGCTGTAATAATACCAGTTTTAACAGGTGCAAAAACCCTTTCCACAGTTTTGATTAATTTTCCCCAATGGTTGGCAATATTGAGCTTTCTTCATATACCTATTTGTGATTTGTGTGTTTCCTTTGGACAGATATCTACTCAAATCCTTTGACAATTTTCAAATTGCATTATTTAGAATTATTTTTTAAAAAATCGTTGACTTATGGGAGTTTTTTTTATAGGTCTTGAATGGTAAAAATTTAAAAGGTACACATATTCCTCAGTGTACTATGGGCTTAAACCTGTTGGACATGTGGCAAATGAAGAGGCATTTCATAATCTTAATCTACCAACATTGCAGATTCTCAGCTGAGCTCACAGTAGAATATTGTTGTTTAATTTTTATTCATTTAAGAATTCCAGGAGTTAAAAAAATATGTTTGCATACTATGCAATGAGATTTATTGTGGTATTTCATACATGTTTGTCATTATACTTTAATCTCATTCATCTCATGCTGCGCAATTGTCCTTTCTAACTGGATAACCACACAATCTGAAATATCCCCCATTTTGCTTGTGTATTGCATATATTGTGCTACTTTCTCAATTTTCCTCCATTGAGGAGGAAATTAAGACCTCCATTTCCCCTCTCAGTGGTTCCTCTTTACTTTCAAAACCCAGACATATATATACACACACATAGACACACACACAAACACACATGCACAGACACATAAATACACACATACGCATGCACAGACACATGCACACATGCACACATGCACAGACACATGCACACATGCACACATGAACAGACACACACATACACACATGCAACACATACATAAACACACACACACACAGATCCACATGCATATATGCATAGATACACACACATACACACATACAGACACACACACACATTCACACACAAATACACACAAAGAGACACATATGCACACATGCACAGACATACACAGACACACACACACACAAAGATACCATACACGCACACGCGCATACACACACACACACACACACACTTAAATCTAGAGCCCAGATATGATAGGAAATGAGGTTTGAGGTTTTTGAGCAACCACTCACACTGAGTTTAATAGTGATTGCACACATTTACAAGTAGAAAAAGTAGAAAAAGATTCTTATTTCCCCATGAGCTCAGTAGTATTTATACCATTATTCTCTCAGTAATACCCATTCTGATTGGGGTGAGAATCTTAAAACAGCTGTAATTTGGCTAAAGATACTGAATACTTCAGATATTTATCATTATTATTACTGTGTATTAATATTTCATTAATATGTTACATATCTATATTATATAATTAAGAACATATAATTATATAATTTTTTCTTTTCAGAACTCTATTCATTTATTTTTACCATTTATTAAATTGGTTATTTACTTTTGATGCTTCATTTTTGTAGCTCTTCCTATATCCTAGGTGTTAATCCCACCAGACGTATAACTGGCATCATTTTCCACTTCTGTGGGTTTTACATTCTGATTGATCCTCATTACACCAATAAGTTTCCTTTGTTGTACAATTATAAAATATCATGTAATCCTATTTGTCAATTCTTAAGATGATTCTCTTACTCTCTCTAACATAATTAAATTGTATGTTTAAATCATTATTATTTTAAATTTTAGCCAATTCATATATCTATTGTGACCATATTCACTTCCCATTATCCCCTCTTACACTCTCTGATACTTGTTGACTTCCTTCTTATTCTCGACTGGTCCCCTTCCTACGTCCCTGTCTTCATTTGTTTGTACAGGGCTTGAGTTGGTACCCACAGTGGCTGCATGCTCATGACTGCAACTATTATGTCACATACAATGGACAGTTAAGAGCGTTCCTTCCTATCTTCTGGCTACTTTCTGTTCCATTTTCTATGATATTCCTGGGGCCCTGAAAGAGTTGATGTATGACAGATATTATCCATTTAGAGCTGAGAACTCAGCTGCTATGCATGCTTTACACTTCGTTCGACCAGTTGTGCATCTCTACATTATCTGCTGCCCACCTAAAATGTAGACTCTCTCACACAGCTTATGAGTAGCACTGATCTACTAGTGTCCATGTAAATGTCTGAAGGCATTTGACTACAAATGTAGCTAAACAAACCAACAAAACAGGAGTGACCTTCAAGTCACAGGCTTTTGACCAAAGGAGCATCAGGCAAATAGCCTTCGTGTAGAGAGGACCTCAAATCTAATAAAAAAGTGATTGTCAATTCCAAAATGCTAATGCCATGGATTGCACCAAAGTGCAGTTCTAATTATAGAGGCAGATCAGTGTTATCGAGAACTAAGACCAAAGATGCATAAGACCATTGACATTTTCTCCCTTGTCAGCTAGCACAGTGTTTCTGGCACTATTAACAATTACTTCCAGCTCACTTCTAGCTTCATTTATCTGTGTCCAGTATTCAAGATGTAGAGTGTAAGGCCCTATTGAAAACATGACTGTTACACTGAAATTTTTATTTTAAAACCCATGGCTTCTGTTGTCCATCTGTGGGCAAAATGTTCCTTTGTTCAAACTTGTATAGCCACTTTGGAAATGTACATGAAATATAAATATAGATGAAGTTTTCATAAAAAAGTTATCACTGGAACCATATGACCCAGCAATGTCACTGCTGGACAGATGTCCAAAGGACTCTATATTCTATGACAGAGATACCTGTACATATATACTCATTACTGTTTTCTTCATAACAGCTATATAACAGAATCAGTCTAGATGTCCCCAAAATGATAAATGCATAATCAAACTTTAATACATATATACAGGAGACTTCTATTCAGCAGTAAATAAAGTGAAATTTGAGGTGGTCTGTTTCACCAAACACTACAATTTGAGATCAGGCATTGTGATGACTCTGGAGTTGTGCTTTCATTTAGGATTGTTTTGTTTATTCAGGATCTTCTGTGTAGCCACAGATTTGGGGGATTGTTTGCTGGAAAATATTTAATCGGGAGTTAAATAGTTTTAGAGGTCCAGTTCATTATGATCAAAGTGAGAAGCATGGCACCATCCAGGCAGACATAGTACTGAAGTAGGAGCTGAGAGATCCGGATCTTGATCCAAGTGCATGCAGACAGGGGAGATTAGCCTACAGACAGCTAGGTGGAAGGTGACAAAACCCACCCCCACAGTGATGCACTTCCTCCAACAGGGCCACACCTTCTAAAAGTGCCCTGGGCCAAGCATATTCAAACCACCACAATCCCCAAGAGGAGTATAGCTGGATGGTGAAGTACATCTACTCCAGTCTTCCTAGGGAATTGCAACACTGATTTTTCATAGTAGATGTACAAGTTTGTCCTCCCATGTCCTTAATGGTATGAGCATGAGCTGATCTTAGTCATTCTAACAGGTGTAAGAGGAGATCTCAAGGCAGTTTTGATTTCCATTTCTCTGATGACTAATGATGTTGAACTCAGTTATTTGAATTTATATAGGAGGGCTACTGACTTTTGTGAATTAATGAATCCATCTACCTTGTTAATAGTGTTTATGAACTGTAGGGGTTATCTGGTAGAATTTATTGAGTCACTTATTGACTTTTTCCTTTCTAATTTGTATCATGTTCATTTCACTCAGTTGCCTCATTGCTCTAGCTAAGATTTCAAATACTATATTGAATACGTATGGAGAAAATGGGGCATCCTTGTCTTGTTCCTGATTTTAGTGGAATTGTTTTGAGTTTCTCTCCATTGAAGTTGATGTTAGCTTTTATGAAGCTTGCTATATATTTTGTTTATTATGTTGAGGTATTTTCTTTTGTATACCTCATCTTTTCAAGGCTTTAATTATGAAGATGAGTTGGAGTTAGTGAAAAGCGTCTTCTGTATTTAATGAGATAATCATGTGGTTTTTGTCTTTTACTTTCTATGTTTTTATGATGGAGTACTTTATTTATTTACATATCTTGAATGATCCTGCTATTCTGTTGTGTATTTATATGTTTTGGGTATCAGGGTAACTGTGGTCTTATAAAATAAACTAAGAAGTTGTTCTTTTGTTTCTATTTTGCGGAATATTTTGAGGCATATTGGCATTAACTATTCTTTAGATTTCTGTTCCCAAATCATCTGGCTTTGGGCTTTTTTTGGTTTGGAGACTTTTAATGACTGTTAGGGGTTATATATATGTTTAAATTTTAAAATGATCTCGATTTAACTTTGGTAGGTAATATGCATCAAGAACGTTATCAACTTCATTTAGATTTCCCAGTACAGAGTTTTAAAGTATGTCCTTATAATTTTTTGAGAATTCTTCAAGGTCTGTTATGCCTTCTTTTATTAATTTGGATATTCTATCTCTGCCTTTTACTTAATTTTGATAAGGGCTTGTCAATATTATTGATTTTCTCATAGAGCTGACTTTTAGTTCTTGGTGGTAGAAGAAATGTTTTTGGTTCTTTCCCATTTAGGAATGTGTTGGCTGTAGGTTTCTTGTATATAGTCTTCATTACATTTAGATTTACCTTTTATTCTTCATTTCTTCAGACGTTTAATAAGGAAAAGGAAGAATTGTGTCAAATTCTCTTCTGAATGCATTGCTATAATCATGTCATTTCCAGTTTTTTTTAACCATTTATGTACTGTACTTAACACGAATTTGTATATGTTGATCCAAGCTTACACTTCTTGCTTGAAACTGACTTGACCATGGTGGTTCATTATGTGTCCTTGAATATGAATTTACAGAATTTTACATTTTTGTCTATGTTTATGAGGGAAAGCGATATAGAGTTTTCTTTCTTTCTATTTGTTTTATTGTACCCCATTTTTCTGTTTTGGTATCAGAGCATTACTAACTTTATAGAATGATTTTGGTAGTATCCCATCTCTTTGTACTTTGAAGAATGGTCTGAGAATCATGGATAGTAACTCTTTTTTTGAAGCTTTAGTACAATCTGTCCAATCCTAAGCTTCTCTTTATGGGATGATACTATGTAACTGCTTCAGTCTCTTTGCTTATTATGTTTCTGTTTAAGTTGTTCACATTATCTTGAGTTAGTTTTGGTAGATAGTATGTGTTTATAAACTTACCAATCTCTCCTAAATTTTCCAGCTTTTAAAAATATACATATGAAAGAATTCTCTAATGATCCTCTGGATTCATTAAAATTTGTTGCAGCATCTCTCTGTACTCTTCATTTTTATTAATTTAGGTCTTCTGTTTATTGGTCAGTTTTGGTTATAGCTTTATTAATCTTTTCTGTCTTTTCAAGAAACCAATTCTATTGATTGAGTATATGTATTGTTCAATAAGTCTACTGGGTGATGCACCAAGAACATTTTTTCACATATTCTACTCCAACAAACTTAAAGAATTTAAAAACAGAACATGCACTGAAGATTTGTAAACAATTTCCACTCTCTCGTGAAATTAGGGACATGCTAGACAAGATTCTGGACTAGAAGCACCTGTTGCCCTTATATCTGAAATCTCTCTAGAAATCTAACCTTTTTCTGTGAATTAGTACTTACAATGACACACAACTAAGCTGTGTTTTACAATACAAGAGACACTCAAATAAGAAGAATTTTATTTTATTTATTTTAAGCTTTATATTACATAAATTTCACATATACATGTTTTAAAATAAATATACATATATCATAAGTATATAATGAAATGATTACAGTCAAGCCAATTAATATGCTGAACACAAGCTTTCATTATTTTATAATAAAATCACGGATTTTAACACGTTTTTATTCTACAGTATAATATTAACCATGGTGTTCTCCCTTATTTTAGGTCTTAAGATCCATTTGCATACATGAGACTTATCTTAACTTCCATGCCTCTTTTTTGAATCTCTCCTGATATCCATACAACTACTGTTAAGGTTTATCAGCTTCCATGAACCCAACAAAATACAAAATAATATTTTGAATTTATATTCTCTCATTATGGATTTAAAAAGCTAGGGAACTTCTCACTCATGTCTCAGAGCTCTTTGCCCCATAGTTCTCCAATGTCTTCTATGGACAGGAGAGAGATGAGAAATTATTAACTTGCAGGTTCATTGTGTGAGTGGTTATGTGGGGAGAAGGGAGTACCACACAGCAGCTTCTTCAACCTTTGCATATGAATTCTTAGACAGGCCTCTTGTTTTATAGGGGCTGACCTGTGCACTGTAGAATATTGTCCTACCTTCTTGCTCTTCAGTCACTCGACTGAAGTAATCCCTCAGCTAAAGTGCTAGAAAATGTCTCCAGTGTTGCTAAATTTGCCACAGAGAGAAGAAAATCATCCTAGTTGGAAGACAATGATTTATGGATGGAGTAAAAATAAAAATAAATGATCGCTTTTACAGTAGTCGACATAGCTAACTCTGAAGAGGAGTCTTAGCTACAATCTTTAGAGAGTGTACTTTGCCTAAAGAGTTTAGCTGCCCCTGAAAGACAGACAATACTGTGGTAATTGCCTTTTGTAATATATACCTGTATGTTATAAAATTTGAAGGCTCTGTTATCCTTTCCTGGATCCAAAACTATGAGATTCTTCCTTTCTGTCAATAGCATCCTGTCTTATTTGAAATACTGTGGTAGCAGAACATATCAGCTTATGAATGTTAATCAGTGAAGTCAGACACTAGTCCTAGTATGTAAACTTAGGCAAAGGATTTCACCTCCTTAGATATGGGTTTCTATATCTGAAAATGAGATTAATTTTAATATCTCCAAGCTCTAAAATTATATGGTTTTACTTCAGTACTCCCACTCCAATCACTCTATTACTGCCAGCTAGTCTGAGAGCATTATTATTCTGCCATGCATGTCACCAGGAGTAATATGGTAATATTGGTGGTATCAATCTTATAATGTTAAAAAAATTGTTCTAATGAAGCAGATTAAGGCTACTTACAATATATGCCTCCTTGGGCTTGGAAGGACTAGGGAGGAAATGATCTACTTGGATATGAGAAATGAAGTAGCCAGGGCATTGAAATCCATAACTCACCATGGTTAATGAATCTTCCATTCCCTAACCCAAGACCCCAGGCAAAAGATAGGCGTTGGTACCTATTAAATAAGAGCTAGGAGAAAGGGAATTACAGTCAAAACCCTCTTAAGACATTTTCAAAGAAGCAGTCATTAAAACTTGGAAACCAGGAAATCTTCCTTGGAGAGAAATGGAAACTCACAGGTACGGTGCCATGCAAATGTGACCATTTAATAAATACTGCTGGATGAGGAGGATGATAAGAGTAAGTGCCCGCTGGAGGGAAAGGGAGAAGCAAGAATCATGAAAGGTGCAGTTACTATCTGTGGTTTTCTTTCTTTTTTCGTGCAGAGTACGTACTCTGGGAAATACCATATGGCTTGATAGAGACTCATAATGGATCATTTTATTTTGTTTTACAATTTTATATATGAGATTTTTTGATCGGTGTAGCTCTATAGGCATAGGGGACATGTTTTCATTTTAGGTGGAGGAGCTGTCTTTTTGTTAAATACACTCTCTGAAATAGAATGGGCAGGACTTCCCTTTTCCTATCTCACCCATTACTCAGTCCTTACCTCTTCTTCAATGGCATCAGTGAAGAAACTCAGAGTGGACCAATAACACAAATGAAAAAAAAAAACCTCTTAAAATACCCTTTAAGAATATGTTAGACTATTTTAAAGAACATTTTAGAATAAAATATTCTTATAACATCAAACCCATCTCTCAGGAGATTTTGAAATTGTTTGTGGACACATGCTACTCTACACTTACTACTCTACAGAAGAAGAGATACAGGTGAATGTTAGTATTCTGTGCCATATCATGCTCTGTGGTCAACAGGTATTCATATACTATAGCCAAAGTTTTTTCAATTACTACATACTCCTTCACACCTCAGATCTCCAGGTTTTAGTCAAATAGGCCATTGTGATCTTTAAACAGGAATATAAAGGTATATCTTCCTCACCTCCACCTAATATAAAATATAAAGGCAAGAACAACTTGATGAGAATGTAGTTCCTGTCAGAGTCTCATTCACTAAGAAGCAAGACTGTGTCATGCAGAGATCACCACGCAGAGAGTATCTGAAGAATAGGAGGGAAGGAAGTAGTCTAAAGATAATGGTCATCCAAGTTCATGATGAGTCTGGAAGCTCTTCAGATTCATAGCAAAATTAAGGCGAGGAGGCTAAATCTTTCTACCCTAGGCTGATCAGTTTGGGGAATTCGATGACATGTAGAAAGTAGCATAGCATTGAATATGATGTGAGCAACAGTCTTTAGCTGAAACAATTATCAAAAACTATCATTTGAGGGCAATAGTCATGGCTGATGACATTTAAGAAATTAAACACTTTAATTTTTTGTTGGACCTAAGAAGTGCATTATAGTAGCCACTATAAGCTCCTATTTGACATGGCACAAGGCAATAGCTATTGGTCCAGTCCAACACCAAAATTTTTGTGTATAGTGGAGCACTAGAGGCTGCTTTTAACCATAGAAGTAGTTTGATGAACTCTTTGGGTTGTGATCTCTGGAAGTAACTTTCTACCATTTCAATCCATGGTTCTCTGCTCCACAGATCTTTTACCTTGTATATTATCATGTCTACACTTCTAAAATTCATAATGGGAACTCTTTCTTCCTTGGTGCTTTATGTGTTTAGAAGATATCTTCTGTTTTAAAAACAGGAGGTTATTTTAAAATTAGGGGCTCTAAATATCTACTTAATAGAGCTTTTAAAAAAATAATCCATCCATGAAAACTTAAAATATGTATGACTTGTTTTTGTCTGATCAGTGCAAGGTAGCATCAATAATACTTAATTTTCTTTCCTGAACATCAACCTCAAATATGACTTATTTTTCTGCTTTTCTACATCCTGTATCTATTACCTGTCAACATAAAGGTACCTGCTTTAAAGGTTATATAGCTCTAGTGGAAAGACCAACCCATTGCCCAAGGCTAGATATTAATGGCCTTTTATTTGTCAAAAATTTATCAGTCTTTCCTTCTTGCTTCCTGGGGTCTACAAAATGTTTTCTACTGGTCTTTTGCCATCTTGAATTTTGTGCTCTGATCCACTGAATCCTGGATAATGAAGCACATTTCTTATGACTTAATCTCTTTTTGAAATTTTCTTGCTATATATAATCAACAGTAGCAAACACACACTGGTATTGAACAACCACCACCTTTAGAACTTCCAGCTTAATACATGGGCTCATTCTCATGTATTTCAGGGGATAGTCTTATTACATGTTTTATTTCTACATGACTTAAGATCAATAGGCTGCTATATCTGTTTTGATGCCACGTATTTCACATGTTTAAGATATTTGTTATGACAGCATTCCATTTAAGCTAGCAGTTTACATGTTTTCCATAAAAGGCTAACCACTGTAGAACACTGCACCCATGATCTTTGTGACTTAATACTATGAAACCATGCATCTTGTATATATCGGCTGCATATATATAAAAAATGTATCTCCTAATCAATTTATGTACTTAGTCTCCTTCCATATTTGGGCACTTTTTTCAATATTTAATTTTTAAGATCCTCAACTAAGGAGAAAAAACAAACAGAAGATGGGGTACAGGAAATCCAAGAGAGGAAATTACATTTAAAATGCCAAACATTCTTTCTGTACACTCTCTATTTCTTGATTTCTGTTGCATGCTTCATTACCATTAAGAAGGTTTTAAAATGTAGACATAAACAGGGTAATTTTTGTAGGAAGTCAATTCTTACCCCTAGTTGTGTTGGAACAATTATCAGAAATAAGATAGTAAAGATCTGTGTGCAACTCTACTATAGAAATAATAAAATCGAAAAATAATTTAAGTGACAGAGGTGAAAGAAATGTGGATCTGGTAGAGATGGAGGGTGCACCAGTATAAACTGAGAAAGAAGATGTGTAGAAATGCTAAAAATTAATTTAGGAAAAGAATGCTCTAATTGTCAAGGAGCAACGCTTAAAGTCTAAAATGTCCAACACTTCATAGTGATCAGAACAATGAGACCTTAGGAGGGAGACCAATATCTGACATCAGAAGGAAGATAGCTAGAATTTTGACACACACGTGTGAAAAAAGCATATCTGTTATAAACAAAAGACAAAAATGTGTTTCTGTGCAATGTCAAAATTATGTTTGCATGTTCACAACAACCATTTTTATAACAGTTAAGAACTGGAAATGATCCAAATGTTCACCAGTAATTGAAAGACAAAGTGTGTTGTAGAATGTTCGTAAGTTGGAAACTCACATTGTAAACACAAATATAATCTCAACATTGACCAAAAAACTCAGATATAACATACTATTATTAATAAATAAAATCATTTTAAAAATGTATCTCGAGGTATTAGAAAGCAAAATTCTGGTTATACATAGAGGCAGACATGGATTCAA
Organism: Grammomys surdaster; assembly: GCF_004785775.1. Classification (NCBI taxonomy): domain Eukaryota; kingdom Metazoa; phylum Chordata; class Mammalia; order Rodentia; family Muridae; genus Grammomys; species Grammomys surdaster. The sequence goes on from NW_021604617.1 coordinate 15,777,414, forward strand.
GGCAACATAAAGGGACTTTTGAGTTCTACTAATATTTTAAATTTTGAGTAATTGTCATCAGGTATCCTAAATAGAATAGTTAGTCCCCAGGAAATGTCAATTTCTTTTTTTTTTTTTTAAAGATTTATTTATTCATTATGTATACAGTGTTCTGCCTGTTTGTACACCTGCAGGCCAGAAGAGGGCACCAGATTTCATTATAGATGGTTGTGAGCCACCATGTGGTTGCTGGGAATTGAACTCATGACCTCTTGAAGAGCAGTCTGTGCTCTTAACCTCTGAGCCAACCCTCCAGCCCGAAATGTCAATTTCTTAAATCATGGCATCTGTGAATTTTATCTTGCATAGCAAAGGAGAATTTGTAGCTGCTGTTGAACTATCTTGAGAATGGGAGAATCTCAGTTATCCAGATGGGCCCAATGTCACCACAAAGGTCTATATAGGAAGAATCAAGTAGTTCGGAGTCAGAGACATGACAGTAAAATGGAGGTTGGAATGATGTCCTTGAACATGAAAGATTGTTGAGTTAAGGATGTGAGTATTTTCACAAATCTAGTCATTTCTTCCCCTAGACCTCCAGAAAGAGCTCAGCTTTGCTACCTACTTGGCTTCTATTCTGAAAGCCATTTCTGGGTCTTTGATCTGTACAACTGCATCTTCATAAATGTTTCTGCTTTAGCCACCAATTTTGATCATTTTTACAGCATCAGAAGGAAACTAATATGAATATCAAAATTGCAAAATATCATTGTATATAAATATAAAATTATGTGGATATATATTCTATTTGAGTAAAATTTGTACACAAGCTCAAGGATAAAATGAGGGAGGAATCATTGAATAGGACAATTAGACAGTCACTTTAAGTGACTGAAACATGTTGAAAGTGTCTTCTTTAGTCTGACAAATGTTGGTACAATGTTTTATGTAAAAAGGGAGAAATTAGAGAAGTTGTAGGTTAAATACTAAAATTAAAAATACACTCTAATATCCTCTAATCTTATGAGCAGGAAAGAAATGGCACATTTACAATCTTACAATCTTATTAAGGAATATTGAGATTTTTATTTTATTTTTGTGATTATAATACAATTACAATATTGTTCCTTTTCTATTCCTCCCTCCAAACTCTCCTATATAACCCTCCTGTTCTCCTTCAAGGTCATGGTCTCTTTTTTCACTAATTGTTATAGCTTGCATATATATATCCCAATTTTTAACATATTATTTCTGTATAGTGTTGCTTGTATGTATGTTTTCAGAGCTGACCCTTTGATCTTTGTTACACTCTTCCTGGAGATCATTATAGAAATGGTTAAAAGTCTGTTTTCCTTTTTTTTCTTTCTTTCTTTTATTTATTTATTTATTTATTTATTTATTTATTTATTTATTTATTTATTCACTTTACATCCTGATAGCAGCCCCCTCCCTCATTTCCTTCCAGTTGCACCCACACGAGTATCTTTCCCCATTACCTGTCACCTTCTCCTCAGGGAAAAGGAAGTTCCTCTTGGACATCAATTTCCAGCAGGATTAAGCACATCCTCCACCAGTAAGGCCGGAACAGGCAGTCCAGATATGAGACAGGGATCTAATTGTAACAACAGAGTCAGAAACAGCCCCTGGTCTGATTTTTAGGGGACTCATATGAAGCTGTACATCTGCTATAAATGTGTAGTGGTCCTAGGTCCCACCTCTGCATGCTCTTTTGGTTGATAGTTCAGTCTCTGTGGCCATGCCATAGGCCCAAGTTAGTTGACTCTGTAAGTCTTCTTATGGCGTCCTTCGCCCCCATGCTTTCCTTACATATGAAATACCAGAGAATTCTGTCTTATTAACGTCTGTTTACACAGTTACTGCATTGAAAAAGCATGCTTCAATAAAATTTATTTCACAAGTTTATAGACTGGATGGTTGAATGTTATACTTATGATTGACTTGGCTTAGCTTTGCTAGGTTTTCTCATTTGTCTACAATCAACTGATTCATCCAGCTATGGCCAATGGCTTCAGGAGAGATGGTTGATCTCTACCATGTTCTCTGTTAACCTATCAGAAGCTGCTGTCGATAAATCTCCTCAAGGAGACAAGAGTTTCAATAAAGCAAGGCAACTTGAGGTCTAAGTTACAACACACATTCTCAGGCCCTTCTTTTTACCCTTTAGCCAATGCTAAGTCCTAAAACAACCCCAAGTCCAAAAAGAATCAGTCACATGGCAAGAGGGAAGGATCTAGTGAAAATAATATTTTAAGTTTAAATCAGCATACTGAAATATTATTTCTGTTGTGGCCAAAGATAGATCATGAAGAGTACATGTTTTCTGGCTGATTTCTTCATTCATTTATCAGTACCCCATCATAAGCTTCTCTTAGGTTGGTTTCTTGGCCACTGGACAGTCAAGATGTAGAACAGCAGAGAAATGCATGGTTTGAAATATCCAACAACTACTGACTTGGTGTTCTAAAAGACCAAGCTTGAATGCCTCTGTTGATTTTAGAGCAGGATAGTTTACACATTAGTATCAGTTATAAATAAAAATAATAGTCAACTTTGAATTTACCAGTAGATAATTCAAATTAAACTGAAGAGATTCCAGAGATACCCAGATGCACCAATCATCAAGACCAAATGCTAGCATTTCTGATACAGATAACAAATTGCTGGTATGCTTTGCTCTGACTCAGTTTCTTTGTACATTTAGAAAAGCATCACACTGACCTAGAGCACAACACAATGGAGTGTCACAGAACACGCTTGAGGTCACAGTGTCTCCACCTTCTCTATACCTTTCTTACTTTGACTTTTCTCTTCGAGTGGAATATACTCCATATTGATATTCAATATGGATGCTGAGCGTGCAATTTATTATGTCAGCCTGGACAGTGCCTGTAGCAATGCAGGTTTTTATCGCTGTGGATTCTCCAGCGCAGGCTGCTTTGAGTATCTGTGTGTTAGCAAAAAGTTCGAAGTCGGATGGATGCAGAAACCACGAGTGGACAAAAAGGCACCTTTAGAAACTACAAACCAGCAACCAGAAAGCCTTTTAGCTGTAAGTCAGCAGACTTTTATGTCAAGCTTGGCTGACTAATTATTGCTTATAATTTGCATTAGGATTAATTAACTAATTAGAGAGGAATGTCTGAAGGCAAAGTTATGGCTCTGCTTGTCAAGCTGAGGACTTTAATTATTCTGATATTTTTAATTATAATCAGCAGCTGAATGAGTATTACATTGTCAGCTACTGTCACTGAAAGTAGGCAAGGGGGCTGAGGAAGTGGGACCTTGCACTGTTCCCTTTACTAGCTGCACAAAGATATGGTCAGGCTACCACAGAAATGAGACCTTCCAATGGCAGCAGTCTTTTCAATTTGAACAAAACTGTGTGAACCATGTTTCAGGTTGGCTTGCCAAGTGAGACCAAGAACAGTGGAATATTCTCTGAAGCAGAATGAGGAATCAGCCTTGTTCCCACACCTCCCTGCAGCTGGCAAGACACCTAGCCCAATGAGCATAGTGGGTTTAGCCAACTTACCAGTGTCTTCTGAATGCTAATACCAGTTTCCTGGCTCTCTTTAACACATGTTTATTTAAAAAACTGGGCTTCTGTGGCTTTTGGTTTTTTTTTTCTCTGAATGGCACAATCTGAGTCTTGGTATACATGTTAAAACTGCATTTAGTAGTTAAAAGCAAGTTGATAAATATGTTTATCATATTGTCCATAATCAGTTAATAATTGAATGAATAAATTGAAGTGTGTTGGTATATAATATACAAGAATCAGAAAATATGGAAGTTTTAGTATATCAGCCAATTTTCCAAGATACCTTGGAATTTCTGCTAGGTTATTATCAAGTTAAGAAAGCACTGTATCCCAGAAATGACTTTAAAACAATTGTCAGAATAATCATGGAAGTGAATGTTCGCAAATAATTTGTCAAAAACACACAGTACAAAAACATTGTGATTGACTTGAACAGCTAAAAAGCTTTTTACTTGCTTCAGATAATTACCATAAGCAACCTCTAAGCTTAAGTGATGTTAAAGGTTCCAAATCACTCACAGACTGGCAAGGTCCTACACACTTAATGTCAAGGCACCACACAAACACTGTGCTGATTTTCTTTTGTTTTCCAAGATGCCCAGGAGTGCATTCACAGATTCTCAATCACACTGACAGTCTGGAAGCATCATCGGCAATGTATTCTTGGAGAATGTGGTTTAGGAACCAGGGCAGTCATTTAGCATTTCACTATTGCTAAAATGTTCTGTGGTTAGCTTGTCTCTGTTTCCTATCTTTGTACAATGGGAAGCCAATGAGGAAATATGACTGTTAATAAAATCATAGACTGTTGAGACCCAGAGGAGGGACCTTTGAGATGGGCAGCATTCTGTGGTTTGCTTTGGAAGCTTGAATAGCTATTTAGCAAATACTTGCAAGGTCATTATCCTGAGCTGGGCAATATTTGAGGCCTGTTCAAGTGACCTAAAGCATCCTTATGTTGCTGAAGCACAGATATTAAGCAACTTGCCCAAGGTGGCACAGCTAGCCCATGGTAGGGCTGGCAATTGAACCTTGACCCAGGACGCCATGCTGGAAGCAGCTGTAAATACATCCCATCACATGTTGGTACTTGGGTCATGGCCTCTTTATCTTTTCTGTCTTCATCTGTCAGTGTGGATAATGATAGGACTTGCCTCATGAAGTTGTTGAGAAGATTCAGTGAGGTCAATGAGTTGAAATAAAGTATATTTGTAACATTTGATGTGCAGTTAGATAGCAGGTGCAAGTTCTAAGTTATTTACATTAAGGAACCAAGGATCAGAGATCAAGTGACTAGTTCAGCTTCTCTACATCAGTAAGCGACATAGAAGGAGACCTTGAGTCACCAGAAATTGCAGGGTTCCCTCCCTGTCTCCTCATGGTTGTCAGGATTACTAATTTGTCTTCTAATTTGTGCTTGGGACATTGTCGTTTGGAGGATCAGGAGGCAAGTGGTTTCATATTCTAGTAAACACTAATTTTATTTTGCAGTTGCCAGGTAATTTTGGCTAATGTTCAACTTCTTCATAAAAAGTTGACTACTCTTGGTAAGTCCCACAGGCAATTCCTCAACAGTGGGCAAGCTCAGATGACAATGTTCAGAGTTCTTTAAGTGTAATAGTGAGTAAATAATGTCACATCAGCAAATGCTGCCACTATCTCAGAAAAAAAATAGTATGACTGTAAAGGGTTAAACCAACTGACTTCTGGATCTGTGATAGAATCCAAGCCCAACTTGTAACTGTTGTTCAGCTAAATTAAACTGCCTTCTAAATATCTGTGAGTATGCCCACAAACAAAAAGCTTCTCCCAGTCAAAGCTTCAACCAGAGAAGCTTGTCTTTGTAATGACAATGAATCCAGACCCATGGCTGCCCTAGATGGTGACAGTATGTGATGATTGTGGGTTCTCCCCCAGATCACCTCCTCTAAGTCTCAGAGAACTCTAGAAAAGATGAGGCTGGAAGATTGTAAGAGTTGGAAGATAGACAAATTGTAGAATGCTGTCATCTAGTTAAGACACAATTGCAATCATAAGTTCATGGCAGCTGTGGACCTCCAAAAGACTGGTCATGTCACAGTTAGTCATGAAGTGGGAAGGGACTTATGGGCACTGCCCTTTATTACTGAACCTTTGGCTACTGATACATTGTGGGAAGAGGAGAATTGCTGTTTGTTTGTTTGTTTGTTTGTTTGTTTTTGTAGTTGTGGACCAACTGCTGAGCCCACCAAGCTACAGTGAATAGCTGTAAACCCATAACCACACAGACAGTCCTATTAAAACACAGTGGATTATAAAACAGAATAAATAGACATCAATGTGAAAAAGAGAATCATAAAGAAAAGAGGGGAGAGAGGGGGTGGAAAAATAGAGAAGAGAGTGAGTAGTAAGAGCAATCTGGGCGCATTGTCTACATGTATGAAATTACTGAAGAATAAATTTAATTATGAAGGAAAAATAATTTTCCAGTTCATTTTCAGGAAGTGAGAATATGTGTTAAAACCTCATTATCAACAGCTTAAATAAAGGCAGGGTCCTCTCTGTTTGTCAAACTTAACTTATTTTTCTCACCGTTCAAAATATGTCTTTTACTACAGTGGAGATGTGACGTAAGCTTGTTTCTCCAGGGTTCAGAGTACCTCCTCCCACAGCCTCCTATTTTGATTTTATTTTCTAACATTTCCTTCTTGGACCATTTGCCTCAGTGCCACTACCACTTCCCATGCTTGTAACAGCCCATTTTTAACCTATGTTCTTCATGAGTCATTGTCCTCCCCCTGGACCTTTGAAGAGAAATGTCATTCATGCCCTACGCTAGGCACACGTGAACACAGAAAATCTGACACAGGGCACACCTCAGTTGATGTGCCTGATTATCATGAACACAGAGAAAGGGAAGCTGGTTCAGGCAGGAGATGAGTCTCTCAGAGGCTATTGTTAAGACTGCAAAGCATGCACTTAGTAGGGTAGAGGCGGGGAACGTGGGAGGGTCATCTCAAAGGTGGCAGTTGGAGCTGCAGGTTTTCTCAGATGGTTATGATTTGGACTTGGCTTTACAAAGGGCCCTTCTGCTCCAAAGGAAGCTGTATTCGCCAACAGGACTCTGCTGAGTGTTCTTTATTAGAGAACATCTGTGGAGTATTTGAAGTACGCTGCTTCTCTGCAAAGAGTGTCCACGTTTTTTGCTCCCGCATGCCATTTACATCACACTGTCTCCTCTACAAAATTTGTTTGAAAACAACAAAAAAACTCAAACGGGCTGCTTTATTTCTTCCTAACCAGTCAGCATTCTTTGGCTTGAAAGGGCTTTCATCTCCGAGGCTGCCGTTACCCACCCACTGCCCCCACCCCTGAGGAATCAAAAGCTACTTTGTCAAGCTCAGGCATCAAAATGAACAAAACCGTAATGAGACTGTCAATGTTCAATGACTAATGCAGGTTTATTACCATGATGCAGATACAGGAGGCAAGTGCGGACATACCTGTAATTGTTTCTAATAACAGTGGGCAGATTAACGTTACTTTGTCTGATTATATGATTAATGTAAATAGAGCAGAAATAAAAAAAAAACAGTGCAGAGAGACTTAGAAAAAGCAGAAGCACCAGAAAAGAAAGAAAATAATAAGAAAAAGGCTTTATGCATGGTTTGGGTTGTATTGTTTGTTATGACTGGGGTTGTACAGTGAGGCAGAAAACAGAAACGTACTTCTACAAACAGGATACTAAATGGGACCAAAAGCTCTCCGTACTCACACGAGAAGAACATGAATAACTTGGAGACGGCAGTGGTTTCCCCCCAAATGCTAGCTTTCCTTGCAATAGAAATGCTGAATTCAGGACCAAATCATTGATCAGGCACGGCAATGAAGGAAATGTACTACAACAGTGAAGGGTATTTAGTGAGGTTGTCTTTGCTAGGGTTCCTATTGTTGTGATAAACACAGCAACCCAAAGCAACTGGGAAGGAAAGGGCTTATTTCAGCTTTTGGTTGCTGTGGATCATGTAGGGAACTCACCGCAGGAACTCAACTAGGGGTTTGGATGTGTGTGTGTGAGTGTGTGCAGGGCCCCAGGAGGGAGGAGCTACCACTGACTTGCTCTTCATTGTTGGGTCATTTTATATACTTATATACTTCTTATAAGGTGATTCTTACACTCAGGATCACCTGCCCAGACAATGGAACTACCCATGATGGGCTCGCTCTCATTTCAATCACTATTCAATACCCTACAGATTGGCCTACAATCCCATCTTAGGAAAGCATTTTCCAATGAAGATTCCCCCTTCGCAGATATGTCAAGTAGACAGAAAACAAGCATTGGGGATATATCTGCTTTAAGGTTGCCAAACAGTAAGTTTGGCTTGTCCGTAGGAATTATCACTCATGAGATTGCTGGCCATTTTTAGTAGTCAGCATCTTAGGCTTTCACGCAGAGGCGATTTCAAGGGCTATTCATGTGCACAGAATTGTCTGTCTATACTGTTTGTCACCTTGTGTGTTGGCCAATCATCTTTGCATCCTTGGTTGACCACTGTGCCATCAAGACCTGTAGATTTCTGGCTAAATGAAAGTCACAAAAAGTATGTAATGTGTGATTCACATAAGTTTGAAGATATGAACTTATGCCCACCAAGACTTCCTCCCACCACTTCTGCAGGACATTCACACTGTTCCAGGTAGCGGCTACAAGAGCACTGTGTTTTAAATGACTAAATGATTAATTTTGAAATCACTTTTTGCATATGGCAGTTCCCTCATACTCTGGATAAACTTCAAGATGGCAAGAGTGCTGATCTTTCAAATTTTAACTTTTCTTGTACTACTCCAAATTGTTCTTTATATCAACACTGGGACTCAATGGATTTGAAAAATCACTGAAAGTGACACATGAGACTTCTGAAGCCTACTTCTTCATTTATAATGCAACAGATTTGGTCTCCATGAGCCATTCTGTGGGGATACAGGATTGACAAAAATAAAGTTATTCTAATATGAACAGCCAGATGACAATATGTAAGAATAGAAGAGTTTTTCCTTCATGCTGAAATAATATCCATCCTAATCTATAATGCTAAAACAGCATTTTGTTGCTGAAGTGATGACAATAGTTGTGCGTTCTAACATATCATTATTATGACAAAATAATTCGTTGGCCTGTGTCAGTACCTCAAGTCAAATACAAACTATTTTTACTTGGAGGAAATCTGTTAAGTGTATTGGGAAAAAAAATCTAGCTATAACATCCTGCATACGTTAGCTTTTTAAGCAAATTGAATCATATCAACTCCCCAAACATGGTATAGGGTGAATATATAAGTAGGTTTCAGATGGATTAGTGAAATCGCCATAGGCAGAAACCCTGATGCTGCAACTCAAGAGTCGCTCACCTGAAACTAGCAGCGTCTGCAGCTGAGGCTGGGGCTGCTGGCAAAGCAGCTTTGTCTCTCCCTTCAGGAGATCATGAGGGTATGGAGCATACAACTGTGTGTCAGGGGCCGCAGCCACATTCGCTCCATCCTGGAGTACTTAACAAACAGGACCCCCGAAAGTACTTGCAATCCTTTGAGGAATTCCAGGGCCATCGTTTAGAAACATTTCATCTGGTTGATGGTTATTTCAGGCTATTTTCTATTCCCCATGGAAAGAGATGCCCTAAATAATGACAAGCATTCATGTTTTTACTCAATGTATATTTGTTCAGTAGGACATGTGTGCTGTTTCTACTCTGTTAAATTTTAAAATTTAAACGTATTTGGCTTCTGAGGAATCTACCTCTGGTAAGAGAAATGAATACTGAGTAGTACTATAATAGCTATAAAGGAAATACAGGGATGTTGTGAATGTGGTCAGATTTGCACATATCCAGAGTAAGTTTTTACGAGATGAGTCATATGCAAGCAAGGCAGGCTTCATTAAGGAGGTAACATCGAGCTGGTTGCTAATACTGTGCAGAATGATTCTGTGTTGTGCAAAGACAGGAAGAATGAAGGCACATAGAACTGATTGGATTGTGGCTAGAATATCAGACATAGCTTTGGGAGCAGTAGCAAGAGGCAATGCTGTAAGAGTTGAGGCTTTTACATTGAAGGCTTCACATTTTCCCATGGGTTTTCATCTCCATGAAAGAGAGGCGGTGAATTAATCTGCCCAGATTACCTCTGTTTTCTGCTCCCCTCGTGACTCCTGTAGGTTCAGAACTTGGATAAGTCATGAGCTGCTTCCTTTGTATAATAGAAGATGGAATTATTAAATATCTGCATTTAATAAACTTGTCTCCATAAAGTTGCCCAATTATCCTAATAATCTTATAATCAGACATGTATAAATTAAATATTCTATATAGATTCTTTGACTTCAAATAGCTTCTTTTGTGTAAGATCCTGTCCATCATATATGAATAAAATTTGGATTAATTTAATGAAGTTGGTGGCAAAATATGTTTTTTTTTTTTTTTTTTACTCCTTACCAACAATGGGATACTGCTAATTCACAAAGATGGGACCTTGTCATCTGTAGCTGGGCTACCAAAAACTGCCACCAGCTGTCTGATGGTGCCTGGCATTCATAGAGGCCCACGAAGCTGGGGAGAAGAGAGCAAGAGATAGGCAGTTGCAAGCCCTGGAGAGGCATACCAGAGTCAAGGGATTTGCATAGTAAAATTGAAAGCATATTTGCATTCAGGAATCAAACGCATGCATTACCACTGTCCTGGAAATAGGCTGACTCAGACCATACGACTAAATAAAAGAATAATGTTTACTCAGAACTGATGTACTTGTTTAAAAAGTTAATGTTTTAAGCTTTCTGCCTTCTAGCAAAACATTGCTAATCTAATTAGAGTGTTCCAACCCCACTTGGCCTGCAAGCAGGCCTGCAGTGCATCGAGTGCTCACCAGACAGGATGGACCCCAGGCCCTTTCTCTTCAACCCCTTAGTTTAAAAAGTTCAGCTCTATCCCCATTCTCCTCAGCAAGTGTTTTCTTCTCATTTCTTAGCCAGCCACCAGGCACATTCTAGCACTTTACACTCTTGACAATCCCAGAAAGCAACTTTATTTGGGTGATAGGTCCTTCCCTCTAAGACATTCTTAGAGCACCATGTAGCAGATATCTAATTGCAAAGGCATAGAGGGTTTAGCAGCCACAGAGAGGGGGGGGTTATATCATTAAGCCTATTCCAGAAAGCCTCTTTAAGGCTCACAACTCAGACTTCAGCAAGTTAGCTTTTTCAAACATTTTCTCGTGGTAAAGCTGGCTACCTCTTATAAGAGACTGGAAGGTGGACAGTGTTAAAGGTTATGGATAATAGAGTTGCAGATAGAGGTGGAATCAATTATACATAATCACATTCTAAATCTAGCTTGCTTTTAGTCATTCAAGATGCAGGAAAAAGTGTTACTCAAGTCATGAAATAAAAATATAAATGCAAGATAAGAAAGTTTCCCTGCAATTTGCACCAAAAGGGAGTTAGTTATGGCTGGAGATGCTGGATGAGAATATGAGGCCAGAGCCCTGCTTTAGTACCTTCCAATTCCCCCAGTTGCTAGCTTTGTAGATGGAGAAAAATGGAGCAGTTTAGTATTAAGCGCAGTAGTGGTGAGAAGTCACATTGCAGAGTCCACACCAGTGTGTCTATTGATCCCTTCCTTACTCTCCGTGTACACAATCCATGAGAAGGCACTTTGTGACCATGTGATATTCTCAGTTCACAACAAGAGTCAGAGACAAGGAGTGGTCAATTGACTAGCTGATGACATTGAGTTATTTTAATGTCAGAAGTGTGATTAATAAGCATATTCACCAAAGTCTGAAATGTCATTGTTACTCAGTGTATGGAGTCTCTGATGATTCTCCTTCCTAACTTCCCCTGAAGTAAAAATCAAAGGGAGATGAGAACGGGGCCATTGTTGCTTCACCTCCTTTCTGCTCTCCATTTTGGAAAGGTTGTTGAATACTTATTTTGGGTTTATTATGGGCTCATAAAAGCCATAATTAAATATTTGGGTCTCAGAACTCAATATCAGACTCTTTTGATGCTTTCCATGGGCTCAGAAAAATATTTGCCACCCCTTGATGAAAGTTTGAGTCACCTGCTGGGAACATTTGATACTTTTTTTTCTGGCTACTTTCTCCTCCTTATCTAAGGACTGCCCTAAACTATGACATTCACTTGGTTATACATGTGACCAAAGAGGCATTTAGCTCCTGTGTTTACTTAACCATAAGGTAATGTTGAGCCAATGTTCTTCCACAGAATGAAAACCTGGCATTAAGTCTTAACAGCTGACACTCAATAATGACTGTATGGGCTGTTATGTACTTAAATCAGTAGTTTTCTAAAACCAACACCTAGCAAGCAATGCAAAACAGCGTATTTATTGTTCAACATAACTAACTAAATTTCCTCAAGGTTTGATTCAAGCATAGTAATCTTGAGTGGGATTCATTTTATTCATACTTAGTTCATCTCTTCATGGATTGTTTGAGTTGAATTATGTTACATCTTTCATTGAAGAAAAATAAAAACGAAACAGAAGTTGTGATCCTATTTCCTACCCGATTTATTAATTAACATCTCTGATTAATACTGATATCATCTTGTGGATCATATGCCATATTACACAATACTCTCATTGTAACTCAGAACTCAGCCATCACCCAGTTGCAGTATAGGGGAGATTATATCACAAGTAATGTTTACAGGGTACTAACAGCCTCATAAAGATAAACATCAGAAATTCATTTGAAAACCTAAATCACTGTGTTAGTTCCTAAGTTTCCACAAATGGCTTCCGTATGTATCTGTCTTTGTGTTGGTGTGTACGTGTTTACCAAGACTTTCAGCAAGGCTCATCTCTGACACGTTTGTATAAGGGTGTGGCAGTGGCCCATGAACAGGAAAGCCTTAGTTTCATGTGGCTGCATTGCCAGATAACATAAAGGAAATTAACTTCTTTGTGAACCAAGTAGCAGTGAAGTAAATAGCCAAAACATGCCCCAAGATAAAACATAGGAAGGTGTTTGTGTTTGTCCAGTGTTTGATTATCCTATATGGAACTGACTTGGTGAGATAACCTTTCAGCTTCCCTCTTTGTGTTCCTAATTCCAAATCAAGAGAAACACAAAGTTCATGCCAGACATTCAATGTCTGCACTTACCTACTGGAAGGGGCTTCAGAGGTTCAGAGTTACAGAAATTTTCACTTGGTACTCCCTCTATCATGTGCTAACTATTAAATCTTGGACAAGTTATTGACCCTTGTTGAATTTCAGTTATCTGATTGCCAAGTATTAAATAATTACACATACATACCTATTCTAGTGCTTAATACTAAACAAGTTAACAATAAAGTTTAATTACTATGTTATCTGCCACCTTAGAGGACCACCTACAGTCTTGTTGCAGAAAACACCTATAAAAGTGCAAGTGAACATTTTTGGCATAGCCATTGGTCCATGCCCGTAGATTTCCTGGGATAGAAAATTGTAAAAACAAAAAGAACTGTATTCTTACTCAAGGTGCAGGTGTGAGGTTCTCATTTAAATGCCCATCTCATTTTTGTTTTCCATTTCTTTGTTTTGGCATACACTGGGTAGATGGGACCATTTCCAAAGCTGAAATGTCTAGATTTGGTCAAGAGTCAAAACTTTGTAGTTTATCTTCTGATCACTCAGGTTATTCCGGGAGACTAGAGACCACCCTCAGACATAGTTTTGGCATTCAAAGTAGACCAGCATCCCCTGAAGATGAGCACCCAGGTACAGTAGTGTATGTCTATTGATGTATAAATACACAAACAGGGATAAAGCCAGAATTCATAGCTGATGATGAGTCAGCCAGAAGCCCAGAGGCCAATCGGACTATGAGGTACTTCTTATGTACATCCCAGACATCTCTAGGCTGAATTATTGATAGAATTACTATAGATCTAAGCATCCTTTAGCAGGTAATCCACATGAAATTAAAAATCTCATAGCTGTCCATCAATTTCAAACAGAACTCGTGTAGAGGAACATCACACCACACATTCTGTAGTGTAAGCAAGGCAAAGATTCACACTCCCTTTAGAACTGCAGCTCTCAACCTGTGGGTTGCAAACCCGTTGGCAAACCTCTATCTTCAAAACGTATTTACACTATGATTCATAACTATAGCAAGATTACTAGCTACGATGCAGCAGCAAAATAATTTTGTGGCTGAGGGCCACTACAACAAGGGGGCCTGCATTAGGAAGGTTGAAAAGCATTGCTTTAGAAAGAAATATGGGCCCAGGATGAGAATCTAGTTGCTGACACCAGTTGAGCTAGTGATGGCTTGGAATGTGAGAGGTGGTGCTGGCATGTTGAAATGTGGGTGTTTTAAGGAAGGAATACCGAGGGCAGACTGCCGCTCAAGTGGTTGAGTCAAAGAGTCTCCCTTTGAGTATGTATTCTCTATGGCCCCTTTGCTCTGTCTTCTCATTTTTCTATCTCTGGTTCTCGCTGTTTTACTCTAGGATCTTTGATTGGTGTGTGGCTCCATTTCCAACGGGAAACTTTTCCTGTGCCTGTAAACCTACCAGCTGCAGCTAATATGGCTATGTTCGTGAAATTATTTTTACATTTTTGAGTTTGTTAGACTCATCTCTGCTGCTTGAGAAAGTGGATTATAAGCTAAACTTAGGAGTTATGTGTTCAGGTACGGAGGGGTGGTGTCTATCTGAATGTCTCTGCACCTTCTACATTCCTGATGGCGTTCAAAGCCAGAAGAGGGGTGTGGCTCCTCTGGGATTGGAGTTATAGATGGCTGGAGCTGCCATTTGGATGCTGTGAATGGAACCTGAGTCCTGTGGAAGAGTAGAGAGTGTTCTTAACCACTGAACCATCTCTCCATTCCTAAATCTTACTATACAAGGCAGAAGAAAAACAGGACATATTTTTTCTTAATTATCTTCAAAGAAATATTTCCAAAATTTTCCTTTGACCCTTTCTCAACATTTTGTGAAAATTTCAAGAGAGTCTTGTCTGCTTTGATGATTAGGTTTGGGTTTTTGACACCAGGTTAAAAGATCTACCACCATTTGCTAGGACTTTGGCAGAGATCCAATTTGTGTTTTCCAATATGGTCAATCTTCTCCATTTATAAGCTCTTAATGAGCTCTTGAAACATAACTACTTTAACTGAAGAGTTTCATCTTCACTTCAGATTTTAATTAATATAAATTTAAATAGCCATGTGTGGTTATACCCACTGTATTAAGCAGTGTAGCATTAGGCCTTCTGGGTATCTGGCCATGCACATGAATTACATGAACCCTGCCTTTAGACAGCCTTACTCACCTTTCAGAAAGTGAAGAATTAATGACACAACTAATGGGAGAAATGTTGATAACTAGCAGCTTGTAGGATCACCATGCAGCCAGATTCAATTATGCATTAGAGTAGGATTAAACTGGTTTATGAAACCAATTGTCACTCTTCTTGTTATAAAGAATTAGATAAAAACATACATGGTCAACATAAGAAAACTTATACCATTGAAATCCAGAGTTACTACAAATTAGGAATCCCCAACCCCTACTCTAATCCCATAATCCAGTTCTTAAAGCAACATACCCACAGTTAGATGTTTTACAAAGAGATGACATTTATTCATAATTATTTGTACTATTAAGTATGGGTAAATACATTAAACATTGATTTGGGCCATTTTCATTTTCACCATTTTCATATTATTTCGTTACTCATTTCCTCTCTTTCCTGATGTTCACAGATGTGCAGGAGCATGTGATTCTGCTGCTTCAGAAAATCTGTGTCCAAGGAGGATTGTGCATGGTCTTCATTTTTTACCCTTTCCTCCAAGGGATCCTGTAAGCTTTTAGTTCTTCTAGATTGCTGCTTTGTTTGTTTGTTTGTTTGCTTGCTTGTTTTGTTTTTCCTAAGAAGAAAGGAAGATGATTACTGCACAAGTTCCCCCTCTTTTTTTCCCATGTCCTTTATAGGCAGATGCTTTCTTGTTAATCTTATGATCTGTAAAGTGTTGCAAGCTATTTCCAGGTATTTTAGCTGGTTTCAAAAGGTTATCTATACATGTTTTTTTTTCTTTTCCTCATTATTTTACTCTTAAGATAACAGAACTAAAATTTGAAGTCTCTCAGTCCCATTGTAGCATGGGACTTGACAAAAAAAAATGTGTATAAATGGCATAACTTGAGATCCATCCCATGGACAAGCACCAGTCCCTGACACTATTAATGATATTCTTTATGTTTGAAGACAGGAGTATAGCATGGCTGTCCTTTAAACATCTGCACTCAGCAACTGACTTAGACAGATGCAGACACCCACAGCCAAACAGTGGATAGAGCTTGGGGACTTTTATGGAGAATAGGAGGAAGGATTGCAGCCCCTAAGGGGATAGGAATGCCACAGGAAGACCAACAGAGTCAACTAATCTGGACCCTTGGGGTTCTCAGAGACTGAACCACCAACCAAAGAACATACATAGACTGTACCTAGGCGTCTCACACATATGAAGCAGTTGTGCAGCTTGGTTTTTATGTGGGTTGCAAACAACTGGAGCAAGGGCTATCCAAAAGCTTTTGCCTATATGGATATTCTTCTAGCTGGACTGCCTTATCTGGCTTCAGGAGAGGAAGCACCTAGTCTCACAGAGACTTGAAGTACCGGCAAGGGTGAAAACCTAGCAGGACCACAACATGCTCATAGGAGAAGGGAGGATAGGGGAAGGATTGTGGAAGGACATGACAGGGAGGGGGTAGTAAAAGAGATGGAAAGTAAGTAAAAAATTAATTAATTAATTAAAAAACTCTTAATGATGGTACCAAATAAAGACCTTTTTGCCTCTGCAGTAAAACTATATTGACCTGATTGTTAATATTGAGTTGTATTGTATCAAATTCTCATCTCTACTAGCAGGTTAGTTCTAATTAGCTTCACCACTATGATCCCAGGTTGGCAAGCTCTAAGAAATTCTAACCCTATTGGATTTAAAACACTTAATAGCAATATTAATGCATTGGCATCTTTTCTATAAAGAAAATTCACGAAGAAGTCTGGCTTATAAAAGAGAAAAGCTTAAATAGTTATGCATTTGATATTTGTAGCAAATCTCCCCAGGAGTGGAAAAAATATTTCAATATAAAGGTTGAAGAGATTTGTTTCATATTGTAAATACAGTATTATTATTCACTGATATTATATATTCATTCTATTTATAAGCAATCTTTATAAACTATGTTTTCTAGTTTAAAATCTGTAAATCTTATAAACATGCAAGGCTTGAACATTATATACAAAGGAGGAAGCAAGCTTTATAAATGCCATTTATATCTAGCTATCAATCTATCATCTATTTATTTTCTCTTTATCATCTACCTATCTATCCATCTATTCATTTCGTTTCTGGGCATTGAAGATAAAATCTTGCACATACTAGGTATACAATGTAGCACTGATCTATATCTTAGCTCTTTTTAACTTTGTCCTTTGCGATGTCTTACTCAGTTTCCCACCCAGGATTTGAACTCACTCTGTCTCTCAGGTCATGGTTGAACTTTTCATCCTCTTACCTAAGTCTTACATAGAGCTTGCAGGCATCTTTCACCAAGCCTGAATCCTGCTGTTTTCACTTTTATTGTACATATTCTTACCATGTAACTTTCATAAGAAGAAGCCAGTTTATGGGATAAGCTGTGTGACCTCAATATTGATGCTCAATTATTACTACAAGTGCAAACCCCATATTTTTACACGACTCTCGGGGACTTCAGATTAATCCTCTGGGGGAAGAAATTACCCAGTAGCTTAAAAAACATTCCATTACATCCCTAAAATATAAGTCTTAGGAATTTGCAATATACATATATGTATGTATGTATGTATGTATATATGTATGTATGTATGTATGTATGTATCATGTCAGAAGGTCTGAATATACCTTTCTTTTGATATACTAATGATATTGTTTGTCTTGAATGGGCAATGCTTTCAGCAGATAGCTGGTCATGCCATCTCATTACTATGAAAATAATGACTTGCAATCAACGATGTAAAAACCAAAAGTATTGCTATAGTTTTCTAATCTTGATTGCTTCTGTGTATTAAACCTATAGCTCAGACTCACTCAGCTGGTCACTCAGGGTGATTTTATTGACGTCCTTGGACTCAGAGACCAGAGGTTCTGTGCTTCATAAGGGTCTAAGAAAACGTCTGAGTACAAGGAAGAAAATATATTGATCTCACAATGCAAAAAGGAATACTGCTTGAGGAAATGGGTAAGAGTTGAATCATCTCCCGAAGGTAACACAATGCTAACTAATATAGTGCCACTTCTCCACTGTTATATGTCAATATAATAGGCTTTAAACGAAAAAAGAACAAAATGAATTATTTATTCTCCATAAACCTCGAGATTTGAAAATGTACAAAACCCTTTAAGACAACTTATAGGTAATAATATATCTAAAGTCAAATGTTGATTTAATATAAGGTTTCTTATGAATTCATGTGAAACTGCAACAAGAAAGATCCAGGAAACGCTTTGAAAAGTTTCTATATGTTTAGCAATCAATTCAATTCAGCAGTTTCATTATTCCATAACATTTCTCAGAAAAATTATCTATGTCAAATATTGTCAGTGTCAAAGTTAACTTAGAAACACTTAAGAGTAAAAAATCTTAGGGCATTTAATAACTCATTGATTCATACGTTAGCAGAGACACAAAGCTGGTTCTGTGGAATAATCTAGTTTCTACAAGTAGATGTCTGTGGCCAGTATGTAGAAACAGGAATATTGTCCTTACTAGACAGTTTGGGTTTCTTGACTAATTTCTATAATAATAAAATAACTTCTCATGTCTTTCTATAATTAAATATATTCACCTTGCTTCCTGGTTTGTATCAGGGATGTCTCTAATAGCAATCACACTTACATAGTGTTTCAGAAGACACACAGATCTTCCCATTTCTCCAGATAGAATTGCTCCTAGGGATTTCAGGTCCTGTGTTCAACTACTGTGGTTAGGATGCGTTAGACCAATCAACTCTTTAAAATTGCAGAGGAAACTGTACATGTGTGGCTGTCATTTTCCACACAGAAAGGCATGAGTTCCATAATTTCCTTAAAAGAATTCACCTATAATAACAATGATAAAGAAATTATACCTTACAGTTCTTTGTAAAAGCTAAACTACCAGAAGGTATGGCCAGGATGGCAGCATCCTGAGCCTCACCAACTTGCCTGCCTCCTTTATTTCATCAGGTAAAAGCACCTGATAGGGCTTTCAACTGTGAACCCTGTGTCTTCTAGTAGTGTAGAGAAATAGATGTGTTTCTCCATGTGTTGGCCAGGTCATTAAGAACACTGCCTATCACAGGATTCAGAGCCTTTCCTAAGAAGAACCACGAGAAAATTTCTTTAAACAGAACCTTTAAGAAAGGCATCACTTCTGGTAAACAGATAACTGGTCCTGGTCCCTTGCTGCTGCTGCTGCTGCTGCTGCTGCTGCTGCTGTTGCTGCTGTTGCTGTTATTGTTGCTACAGCTGTTCCTTCTACTTCTTCCTCCTCCTCTTCTTCTTCCTTCTCCTCCTCTTCCTCCTCCTCCTCCTCCTCCTTTTCCTTCTCTCTCTTTTATTTTATTTTTGTTTTGATAAAAATTCTACATCCAGTTGCTAGGGTCCAAAGCTACAATTGTCCATCCTGTGTCATTCTT
The DNA here is from genome assembly GCF_004785775.1 of Grammomys surdaster. NCBI lineage: Eukaryota > Metazoa > Chordata > Mammalia > Rodentia > Muridae > Grammomys > Grammomys surdaster. The sequence continues at coordinate 15,796,670 of NW_021604617.1, forward strand.
GGGTGATGTCCTAACCCACTGAAATTTAAATTTTTAATTGTATTTTTTCCTTTATATATCATAAATGTCTTTTCAAAGTAGATAAAGAAAAAAATAAGCATACAAATGGTTCAATTGAGTTTCATTCAACTGATTACTCCAAAGTAACAGATGTCATTTCCTGTAAAGTCAATTCTCAAATCCAGGCTTCTCAGAGGCTGGAGTGTCTTTTGCTAGTTGCTCATTTAAATGACTCAAAATTGCTAATTGGTAAGCAATGCAACTTGAATATAAATTTGTGGGAGAGGGATAGTGGCTCAATGCTGCACAAACCTCCTAGTAAAAGGTCTCTTGGAGAATGTAGAAAACTTAATTCTCTTGCATATAAATAGAATTAAATGCAGATTTCTCTAAGCCACTTTACTTTGGCAGAGTCACTATGGCGAAATACATGGAGCATAGATTGACTGAAGAAAGAAAGACAGCATTTTTTTTTTTTTTGCCTTTGAATAAGGGCAGAGACTGTGCTTCAAACTATTCCACTGGTTTCTGCTCAAATCCATTTGGGGTAAGAACAGAGAGAACGGAGGGGACTGTGGGAAGAGTCAGTTGAAATCGCGTGCACAGGTTGATGTTCCAGTTTTAAAGATTGGAGTGAAGCCATCCAGAGATTTGGCCTCCTATGCTTGTGATCCTACGAAATTTCCCAGCATTAAAGTTGTGCTTCAGGGAGTAGCAGAAAGCAATGATTCTTGTGTCTGTAAATAAGGCCGTTGCTATGTGTGAGTGGCAGTGTTCCATAGACATTAGCTATTTTCACTTTCTTGTGGTCCACCCATGAATTATAAAGCACAAGAGGGTGGTTTCTCTTCCAGGAGAAAATAGCTTTTGGCAGGACTTCCTGACAGTTGAGCCACGGGACCTGCCACCTCATTCATTTTGCTTTCTCTTTTATCTTCCCAGAAAAGTGATTTTTAAGGAGGGACAGAAGCTGAGCAGATGAATCGAAGGATGCCCAAGTGTGTTAATATTGACCTTTGAACACCTGGGATAGCCAGATATAAACCAGTTGTAACAGAAATGAGATGGGCTTCTAAAAACATCTATGCTCACATCGAACTTGGCTTCTCCGCAACTGTCCCTCCATTTCTTCCAACCCTGCAAACAAGCTCATTGTCAATACCACAACACTTGATTGTAATCCCTCATTTTTATTCAACCTATATGACTCAAGAACCGATAAAAATCCACTGTTTGTCTCTTCTATTCCCAAAAGAAGTAATCAATCAACTCCCAGTATATTCCTTAACTGGGAGTATCTAATGACCTAATCATTGGACATTCCACGTGGATTTCAAAATAACGAAGTTCAAATGTTCCAACAGACCATGCTGTAGCTACTGAAAAGAAATAGAGGCCTAAGAAATACAGTTGTTAGAAAATGAGCCACTTTGTCATAGTTCCAGATGTTTTTACTTCTATTAATTGATTTAGATTTCCATATATCCTCAGGAACTGGGTGCTGCAGCTGTCACTATCTTGCAGACAAAGAAGTTGAAGCCCAGAAGAGCTAAGGAGCTTGCCTGTGTTTGCACAGTTATCATGAGATATGGTAGGACTCACACCTTAGCTACTGTCCCAGATTTTTCCACTGAATGAGGAACAGGAAATACTTAGTGGAGAGGAATTATTTTGATAGTTAGTGGTGAGAATTTGCTGAGGCTAATACTTTTTCCGAAAAGGAAACAGAGTAGAAATGAGGAGGCTGGACTTCAGAGTAGTCTACAACTCACTCAGGACCAGAAAAACCATGCATCTTGTAACTTGGGGTCAAAATATGTGCTTCCTTTCTCCATGTCTTTGCCCCATCCTTCAAAGCACAAGCACAGACAACTAGTCAGTGTATTTCACTGATAAACATTTTTTTCTTTCCATTCAACTATTTTTTTAAGTGGGGGGAGGTTATTCATTTGTTTTGTTTTAGATTTACTTATTTATTTATTTTATTATATTATTATTATTTTTTAATTATACAGTGTTCTGAGTGCATGTATGTCTGCAGGCCAGAAGAGGGAATCAGATCCCATTACAGATGGTTGTGAGTCACCATGTGGTTGCTGGGAACTGAAATCAGGACATCTGGAAGAGCAACCAGTGCTCTTAACCTCTGAGCCATCTCTCCAGCCCCAAGACTCCTGTTTTTGAGGAAGTTTTATTACTGGAACCTCCTACTTGGTGACATGAAAATCTGGGAAGAAAAGAGAAGACAGGACACAACTAGTGAACCCTGATTGTGAGATTTTTTTTTTTTAGTTGTGTGGAACAAGACAAAACTCATAATTCTGAAATCATCTATTTTCCTATCTATACACTGGTACTAACTCATATTGATGGGATTTCTTATGAGTCAGACATCATAATTCTCAAGGACCTACGAGAAACAACACAGACACAACTTATTTCTAGAGAGAAGAGAAATGGTGCATTTAGTAAGATTACTAAGACATTTGTGTGCATGTTACCCAGAGAGAAGCATTCAAAGGTTCAGACCCCTAAGGGACAGAGCATAGAGCAGGGCTACTTCTATTGCCCTATTTCCTTCCTTTTTTTTTCATGGCTTTGGAGGGGGTGTGCATGTATGCGGTATATGCACACGTATCTCTGTAGATGGGTACACCATGTGTGAGCTTGATGTCCAAGGAATATGTTGGGTGTCTTATTCTATCCCTCTGCACCTTATTTCCTTAAGACAGGATGTCTCACTGAACTGAGCTAACCTAGTGCACAGCAAACCACTGAGATTCTCCTCTCTCTAGACCCATAGTGTTAGGGTACTTAACACCTCTACTGAGGTCTCTAGCAATAATGCTGTGGCATAAAATCCAATGGCTAGGTCACTGAATGGAATAGATTGGTGAATAGCTCTTTATCAGCTCTGTGTGGGTTTCATCTTCAAATGTATTTATAATGTTACTCAGCAAACAAGTCGAATTCAAAAGCTTTTGAGTGTTGACCTCACTGAGGAAGTCCAGGATAGGAACATCCTGATTTGAAAAAGTTCAATGTCTCATCCACATTTTCTCTCTCCTATACAAGGCCTGTGCAGACTGAATCAGAGACAGGAAAAGAAGACATCTAGTTGAAGTCTCCACAGAAGGCTTTGGGGTACAATTTGGTACCATGGGACCTATCAGCAAACCTGCAGTTCAGGGAGATGTGTGGTTTGTGGACAGAGATAGCTCTTTGTGTTCTCCTTCTTAGAATGTAATACCATGAAAAGACTGGTTTGAGTTCAGCCTTCTATACCACAGAGAAGATATGGTTCCTAAAATGTAGAGGGCAGAAATTTTATTTCAATAATCCAGAAATCATAAGACCCTTAACAAAATGGAAAAGACTTCTTTGGAGATATTGATAAAGTGCCATGATAAAATGGATAAAGTTCATAAAATGAAGAAACTTTGCCTTTTAACACCCAATTCACTCTCTACCCCTTTCCAGGCTACTCTAAACTCATTCAAATGCTGTCTCAGGCCTGAGGCAGACAGACTGTTCGGATCTCTCCTTTAACATGGATTGCTTTGTGGGAGCCCAACTGGGAGAAAAAGAAGCAGGGGAGCGGAGCTATCTTAGTATAACTTCCCCACTGATGCTTCAAAAGAGAAAGACAGACATCCCCAGTGAAAGACAGACATCCCCCTGTGAAAAGAGAAGGCCTTCCCAATGCCTGTAAGATATGATGGATAGAAAAGCCTTCTTTGTTCAAAGACTTAGTTCCTGGCTTCAACATTTCCCCAAGCAGTTGAGTGTAGATAAAAAACAATATCCTCTATTTCCTAGGTTGGTGATGCTGGAAAACAAGACCAAGAGAGAATATGGCTTTTTTTTTTTTTTTGATAGCGATGCCTGTCTACCTACCAATTCAATCCCAGAGCCCATTCAGAGACAGTTGAATTCAATATCCATCTGAATACTGAGCCACCTTGGAGTATGTACCTAAATGTATGGCTGAATATGTCTGCAGTGTTCAAGGTAAGATCTTCAGTTGCAACATCCCATCCAATCAGCATCAAACCTTTGATGATTAAAACCCCACACTAACAAGCAGGAAGCAGGTATTCAGAAAAATAGCATAGATTCTTAAAGACCATTAGAACCCATGTTTAGGTAATTCCCCAATGTGTCTCTTTAGGAACTCTGAGGTTGCTTTCTTCTGAGCTCTAATGCTTAGAATCCCTGGAGTCAAGGGTTACTGAGTATGATTTCTGTGTAACAGGGCTGGGCAGGCTACTAAAGTGCTACACAAGGAAAAGGTGATGGTTGAAATGGAAAGTGGGGTGGCGGGGCTGAGATTCATGCTCCTACCGAAGATGATTTATGACTCCTTTTCAACCTGCCTTCTTTCTTGCTTGCAGGGATATAAGTGAGATAATCATAGGATTATAGTGATGAAATGAAACTCCTAAAGCCATCCAATCTATCCCCCTGCCTCCAGGCACCGGTTCATTTAAACTAGACAATTTTCTCCTTTTGTTTAAAGAATCTTAAAAGGAGGAATTTCCAAATCCCTTAAAGAAACCTATGACAGGGGCTCACAGGTCTCACAGTGATTAATCTTTTGTGATTAATTCATTTTCAAGCATTTATTGAGTCCCTGTATCGTTTTCTGTGCGGAAGTGTGCACACGTGTCCATGGTGGACATGCTTCAAAACTCAAAGCCCAGTGAAGTTGGTTTTGACATTGAAAATTCCATCTCCATTATTAGCATCTTCTGCTGTTATCAACTGACCAGGACTCTCTAGAAGTTACACAGGCACCCTGATATGTGAATTATTTTCTATAAAGTAGAAGAGTTATGGAAACCTTTATGGTGAGTGTCAGGCCAAGGAACACAGATTCTTAGTGGCAGAAGCTACAGTTGATAAAGAGTTTGGAAGGGAAGTAATCCTGATAGATGAGTTTGTCAGGGTGTTAGAAGTAGGAGGAACTTCATCAGGCTCCAGAATGGCAGAGAGCTGGGGTTTTGGAATAAAAGTATACAGCAGAGAAATGCTAAAGTAGGATTGTTATTTGCCAATCAACCATTGAGAAGCCTGGTTGAAAGTCCAGATTAGTCAAATTATCTAAAAGGCTGTGATTTCAGGATATATGGTTTCTGTGTTTATATAACATCTGTATACACACACAAACACACACACACACACACACACCACACGCATACACACTTATAAGCTTTAGAAAGGAAAAAATTTAGAGGAAAAAATACATAGTTTTCTGTACTTCAGGTCTTAGTTTTGTTGTATTAAATATATAGCCAATATACCATCCAGAGGCAGGAATTTATTTCACTAGTATTATGGTTAACTTTGAATGTCACCTTAGCTGAATTAAAGAACACATAGATAACGTGAAGGCAGAGTGAGTACAGAAGCTCCTCCTCATCAACATGGGTCCTGAGACCTACATGGAACAAAAGGATGAACGGATTCTCACTCTCTTGCTTGACTATTCCCATCTCATCCTGCCCTCAGTCCAGTTTGGAATGGAACTGCATTGCTGCCTTTTCTGCTCCTGAAACTCCTACTGAGCAGATCATGGGGCTTAGTCTCTGATTACATGAGTCAGTCTCATATGAGGAATGACTTATATGTAATTCCATGATCAGACTGGCTCTGTGTCTTAGAAGAACTTGAACCAAACCTACAGATGTTAGAACAAGGTTCATAAAAGGAAAGTGATTGAAAACTTGAGATTTTATAGATCACATCATGTGAAGTAACAAGTGTAGAAATTTTGAGAAGCAGTGAATTTAGTGTCACCTGAAGTTATGGAATAAGGTGATGTAGTTTTAAAGTAATCCGGAAAATATAGGAAGAATGTAATCTAAAGGACTATTATAGTCTTTTGGGGGAAGATGAATTGGCTAGAGATGGCTGCATTAAGATGACTAAATGTTTGGGAACATGAGAAACTTGGAGACATCAGATTCAACTGATACCAGGTAGAGAGTGGAGCTGCTTTAGATACAGGTGGGTATTTAGCTTGGGTGTGTGGAATCCAAGGCAAAATTGATTCCCTTGAATGGCCATGCACAAGAGGATGCGGGGACAATATATTTGGGACCACGATGAGAGAGAGAGAAAGGGGGGCGGGCTTTGAGATTTACTAGCAAGATGCAACAATTCAAGCATGAGGAAAAGCTGCAATGAGGATGAATCTCTTCCAAGAATGAGGTGGAGATATCAAGAAGAATAGTAGGAAGGAGAACAAAAATACTAGGCTCTCCCTGGAAGTAGAGGAGATGGCAGTGCAAGGAACTGAGGGAGGGAAAGGAGAAAGGAAGGGTGGGGCCTATTAACCCCCAGACATTAGGCTTCTCACAGAGACATGAGTTTGAATACCGACAGAAAAATCCAGATGGTACTTTCATTTTTGTTTACTTTTTGTTCTGAGTATTATTTCAAAGAACTTTTGTGTTTCTTCAGACAAACAGAAGAGTTATGATCCTCAGCTTTAAAAAAAAAATAAGAGAGAAAAGATATATTGCAGACGTTGTTCTGATCCAAATTAATATCTGAAAGCAATATGCTTTCCTAGGTTTCTGTAGGTTGTTAATTTCTGTATCTGCTGCCCAGTCTTTAGAGAATCCAAACGCTCATTTAATAACGACTTAAGGTCCTCTACGATCGAGGGTCTGTGCTAGGCCGTAACTCTGCTGTTTGCTCACCTACAAGCCATCCTATCAATGGCTAACCCCTGTGTCCCCTGGACCAGTGAGGCTAGCTACTGGCTGAAGCAGCTATGGACTCCTGCTTTGCCTCCACAGTCTGTTGAGACAGGATAAATCGCAATTCTTTGCCAAACAGTGTAACTCTTGATTTCATAAACAATCCCCAAGTGAATGACAACTGTAGCCCAGGAAGACATCCTCCCCAAGGCAGATTGTCAGGGAGCTCGGCGCTTTGCTCCTTTCCCTGCAGAGATCATCTGTTGGGATCAGGTGGGTGTCTCCTCAGAAATCAATACCACGAGCACATCTAGGGCAGGAGAGGACAGCAGAGGCTTAGCTTATTCTCGACGTTTCTTTTTATGCTGAGTTCTTTAACCTTTCAAACAGAAAGGCTGCCCACCTGCCTTGCAAAGGCAAATCTAGTCTGCTAGGATTTAGTACAGATTTAATTATTTACCATGTGGCTCCTCTTCCTTCGACAGTCATTTCACAGGCAAGCAGAGTTTAGGAAAATCACAGTAGCTTCTTCATTGCAGATATCTCTCTTCATCCCCAGCTCTGTCTCTATGACAGCACTGTCACAGACAGAAGCTTTTGTATTTTGCATTTCTTCATGCATGCAGCCAAATACAGAAAGAGGAAAGGAGGAGGGGGGGAGCCTTTAAAAATATTTACCATCTTTTATTTTTTTTCCTTAGTCGTATGAAAATTTTCCGTCCTTTTGTCCATGTAAATGCAGAATTATTCTTCTGCAAGTTGAGGTGGTGGCAGTTCCTGAACACAGTTATATTTTGCAGATAACAGGATTAGCTTGGATGTGGGTAATAAGTTGGTGGATCTCCCCCCGGCCATTTCTCAACACTGTGAGAGCACTAATCCTTTATGCTTTGATGTCTTCTAGTTTTCCATCAGGTGCGCCACGGACTATTTGTCCTGGGGCAGTCCTCTCTCTTATAAGATCTCATAGTGTCCTCATTAGCTCTGCCTATTTACGCAGCCAGCCTGTTGAACTCAATTTATAGTTTATGTGATTAATTCCCAAAGTACAGCAAACCCTAGCTCTGAGGCTCTCTATTATATGACTGCATCTCCTTTAAGGGCAAACACAAGCTTCAGCTCTTTTGCTATATGACTGCCTCATATATAATACACTAATAATTTTACTCTTGACGACACATTAAACATCTTTCTATACACTTTCTTTATAGCACACAGCTCATAAAGAAGAGAATGTTCCACACTGAACTATAAAGGGCCAACTCTATGAAAGTCATTTGGTTTTGGGGGTTTTGGGGGCTTTACAAAAAAAATTATTTTGGCTGAGATTACCACATGGCGCTACCATAAGGATGAACAGCGAACTGGCAAGTCACGTTTCTGCACAGCTCTTTATCTACTGAATTATAAGTTTGAAAAGGCTTAAGAGACGGTGTGGTAGCACAAACCCATGGGCTCCTTTTCATCTTTAGAATGCAGGCTTGGTAGATAAAAGGTTTAAGTGTGTGTGTGTGTGTGTGTGTGTGTGTGTGTGTATGGAGAGAGAGAGAGAGAGAGAGAGAGAGAGAGAGAGAGAGAGAGAGAGGCAAAAGACAGAAAGAAGAGCTCAGATGTACAACAACCTCTGGCAAGGTGGTGATTTTTTTTCCTGCAATAGGATAAAATACATGGAGAAGTCACAATTGATTTGATGTTCTAGAGAATAAGTACAGTACCCGTGGTTCTCATTGCATCTCGGGGGATGTGGCCTAAAAACACTTGGCAATGAATAAGAGATGTTCCCAGTCACTAGGAGTATATGATATTGCTACTGGCACTTAGTAGGTAGCACACAGGATTGCTATTGAGGACTCTATAAGTGAAGCTTTCTACCAAGTAATTATTCTTTTCTAATATCAGTACCGTGGAGGTTGAGGAAGCTGGAATACACCCTGGAAGACAGAAATTGAAGCATAAAACTCGATCATTACTGTGCCTGAACCCAGAGTTTAAAAACCATGTACAAATTGTTGGTATTTAGCACATGCCTTGAGTTTTGAAGAGAAAACAAAGTGGGCTTATTCCATCTCTGCAGATTGTTTCCACTGTTATTTCGTTTTGTTTTCTTCCTACAATTCGATACGTAAAAAAGCTAATGGACTGGTGAACAAAGCAAGTGTAAAGTATGATTGAATTCCTAGACCTTTCTCCTTGGCTACTCTGGACATATTTCATAGGCTAAGATTTGCCTATGTCTTGGAAACTGGCAGTGGATTCTCCATCTTATAGATTTGTTATTCTTTAGTGCTGCCTTTAGTTTGTCTCTACCCCTCCACCATCCCTCTGTTGTCCCATACAGTAACATTAATGACCCATAGAGATTTACTGATGTACGCACCCATAGTTTTTCTTTCTCTAAGGCTATAATATTCATTTATAGATGAAGCTACTTAAGCTGTTAGGTCACTGGACTCATAGGGACTCAAGACTGAACCGTCAACCAAGGAGGTTTCATGGGACAGATCTAGGACCTCTGCACAGTTGTGTAGCTTGGTCTTCTTATAGGACTCCTAACAGTGGGAGCAGGGGTTGTCTCCGACTCTGTTGTCAGCTTTTGGGACCCTTTTCTCCTACTGGATTGCTAGTCCAGCCTTAATAGGAGAGGATGTATCCAGTCTTGCTGTAACTTGATATGCCATGGCTGGTTACTATACCTGGGAGGCCTGCTCTTTTCTAAAGAGGAACAGATGGAAACTGGATGGGAGGCAGGACAAAGCAGAAGTGGAGGGGAGAGACTGGGAGTAGAGGAGAAGGGAAACTGCAGTAGATGTTAAAAAAACGTTGTAAGGTCACTAAAGCAACATAAAAACCACCTAGCAAATGCTCTAGTGCTATGATAGCAGAGTTTAGGGCTACATGGCTCGCTCATCACTTGCCTAGTTGCCCTCGCCTTGATTTTAGGGAAACTGCAAAATCTTTGAAACGAACAATTTTTGATGTGAATTTCATACACGTTCACAGTTAAGCATTTTCCTATCCCTCAGTATATTCCACAGTCCCCCCTCACAGTTTCCTGTCTTTCTCCTTTTATTTCTCTCTCTTTCTTTTTCTTATTAACTGTGTCCAACTGGTGCTGCCAGAATGTTCATGTGTTGGGGGCCATTCACTAGAGGGGACAGTTAGGGAATCATCCTTAAACACATTCCATTTGCCATTGTCTGTTTCTTATTCTCAACACTTTAACCAAACTTCAAGTTAATATTTTTTATATATTTTAATGTTATAATATTAATAATATATGACATTATATGTTATAACATAAACATATATAAATGTACATTTGCATAATATAAAATATATTTATAATTACACAGTATAATATAAATTATATCTTATATTACATAAAAATTATAATATATATTTATAACATATACACACACACACTAAAAGTCAGTAGATAAATGCCCAAATACTTTTAGGATAGTGTGCCTTTTTAAACAAGCTTGTGCTATAGTTTGTCCATAGACTATATCTTAAAGAACTGTTTTTCCTCCATATTTTACTTCTATAGTAGGAACTTGGTGAATTTACCATTGCAATGATAAGAGTGTATATATTTACTGGGTGGTGTATGACATTGGGAGTGTATCTTGCCCAGGAGCCTAAGTGCCAGACCTGACATCACACACTCGAGTGTTGCCTTCCAAAAATCCCACCAAACCTTTCTTCAAAGACTTTACATCTCGGTTTCTTACCATTGTGGATTATCTGGCTTAGGGTATCTTATCTTGTAGAATGCTGGTAAGAAAGATAAAAGGGCAAAAATGTTCATGAGGAAGTAGAGAGGATCATTCATAAAACATACTGTAAAGTTTTTATGAAATTCCATAGTACTATAATAAATTGGCACATGACAGCTTCTACTTCTAAAATTCTTTGATTTTTATGATGCTAAACAGAGAATGATCACAATCTGTAAAAATTCACTTGGTAGCAGAATGTCCTTAGGCAGGAAGTGATTCTGAGTAAGCGATGGTGCATAGTTTTGGTTCCATTTTTCACAATATAGTCAGTTCTTGACTTTTCTCATAAGTAGAAATTGGAATCATCACACAGTATTTTATTGCAATTAATGACAAGGATTAGACATTTTAATATTGGAATCAGCTTATCATTTCCAAGCATAAAGAGATGATGGATAATACTGATGAATCAAAGTCTTCCTGTATCCTAGGAATCACGCTAAGTTTCCAGAGTTCACAATCCCTGCAATAAACCAATGGGATGGATGTGGTTATTGCCACCCATTTACAGATGAGTAAACTGAGGACTGTGGTGGCTATTTGATTATACATATTGTGAAAGGCGGGGAGGGGACACCACTCCAGAATCTGTGTCTGTTATCATTCCATTTCATTTAATACTTATATAAACCAATTTGTACTCTATTATGGAACCACACTGGATTAAAGCCTCTTGAATCTCTTGCAATGAGCACCTCATGTGTTATATTTTAGCCTAGATTTAGAGATTAGCACTTGCACACCAGATCCAGAGAAATCGGTACAGAGAATTTTTTGTGATTCATTCTACTACTCATGTAAACTTGCAAAGCGCAAACTGTCCCCAAATATTTCAGTGCTGTGAAACCTCAGCAGTATTTTGTGGAGCAGCAGTTCTTCACGGAGGATGGTGATGTTGAATCCATTTGCCCTGTGCTCAACAGCTGTGCTAGACACTGAATAAAACTGAATACAGTATGTGGTATTAATAATGATAACCAGTGAAGATTAATTATTTACTTTTCTTACTTGACATCCTTACCAACCCATCTCCTTAATCTCCTTCTCAAAAATTCCTTCAATGTTCTTTCCAGCATAGCCTAGATGTATAGAAATTAGGTTGTATATTACTTCTGAACCAGAGAGCAAGGAGAAGGGTAGGGAAGGAAGCATAAATGGAGGATATAATGAAAGGAGGGGGAAGGGAAAGAAGGAGGGAGGAGGGAGATTGGGAAGGTAGGAGGAGGGAAGACAGAGATACACTTAGAGACAGAGAGAGAGACAAAGCACAAAGATGAGCGAACACAAAGGTAGTGTCTTGGGGCATCTGCTGCCAGTCATGGAAATGATTGGTTGTGAAAACCAGTGGCTGAGTCAGTCAAACTCTCCGTGATGTTAAACTCTAAACATGGATTCCCCAGACACCTGCAGTAACAGACTCAACTCATGAAGGATCAAAAGAGATACTGAATTGAGGAACTGTGACTTTCAGTCACCAACCGTAGCTCAGTAATTGGGGAAGAGATTGTGTTAGAGCTCCTGCTTATGGACAGGTAAGATTTTATTGAAAATAAGAAAATATGCAGCAGGTTTAATGCTATTTGCCTATGTGATGATGGGTAGCGAGGAGAGTAAAATGAGAAAACTGAATAGAAGTGTCCAGAGAATTAAAGTCTGAAGAACCATATTAAGGAATCAAGTAAGTACAAGAGACAATATTAAAACTCAAGAGGGTCAGAGAGGGCCAAAGCAATTGTGCCATCAGTGGTGACTGTGATTCTCTAGATGGCAAACCCTCCCGAAGAAAGGAAAAGGAGAATAAAGAAACTAATAAACCCTCTCTCAAGCTGTGTCTGGGTTTGGTGTGGGTGATGACATAGCTATCCAGGAAGTGCCACATCAGTTAAGGCTGCCCGGGCAGTGAAGATAAGGACAGAGGACAGAAAGGCATCAAGAATCGATTGATGATAAGAGGAGGGTTAAAGTGAAGAGGGGATTTGACAGAGATACAGTAGGCAAATGGACGCAGTCAGAGACAAGACTGACTGGAGTATCTTACAAGACTCCAGAGTTCAGAGGTCACTAGTTTAGATTTTAATCCCAGCTATTTATGAGATATGAAGCCAATGGCTTGACTTATCAGTGTCTGAATTCTTCTTTCTAGGGAGAGCGTTGCGATAGGAACCAGCTGTCAAGGAACGAGGTGGAAATGTAACAGCGCTCTGAAAACTTCTGGCCTCTCCCGTGCCACTGAAGCTACCCGTTTTGGCTTAACTCTAGAGTAAACTCCAAATACGTCTAGCAGAGCCATTAGTGAGTTAACAAACAATTTTCTTAGGACACGTTTGGAATTGGACTATGGTCATTCAGAGAGACAGCAGGCACCTAAGGATGGAAGGAAACAGATGGAGCTTGGAGGTGAGAACTGAATTGATATCACTTCCACACCTCCCTCTCTCGGTTTCAAAACCTCTCATGTCTCCCTACTCCCTCCCTAATTCATGACCTCTAACATGCACGTGTGCGAGCGTGTGCACACACACATACCTCTTACTGAATCTATTTAGTGTCGTTCACATGTATATGAGTGCCAACCATCTGGTATCTATAGACTAATCCATCAGAGAATTGGTACTTGGAAAACTTATTACCCTCTCTCAGCAATCATTGATTGCTTGTAGCTCCTCATCTAAGGGTGTGGACCTTCTGACATTTTCTCCACCTATGTTGACATACCAACTGATGTCATCATTATGCAGGTCTTGTTTAGGTGATCAAATAGTTGAGATTTCATAGGTGCAAACTCCCTGCAATCTAGAAGATACTATTTTGCATCAGGAATCCTGGTCTTCTGCCTCTCGCAGTCTTTCTGTCCTTTCTTTCACAGTGGTCCCTGAGCCTTGGGTATAGAGGCTGTATTGTATATGGGTCAATTGGGGTGGCTGTCCCACAGTCTCTCCACTCTAAATAGTGTGGATTTCTGTAATGCTCTCTGTCTGCTGCACAAAAGAGCTTTCCTTGATGACAGAGAGGAATTATACTTATCTGTAGTATAAAGCTAAGTACTTAGAACACAGAAATTATACAGGTTTAAGAAAGTGCCATTAGCAGGTTCTCCTCTAGGATGTGTGAGCTCTCCAAACACAGGTAATTGTCTTATAGTGTGAAACATAAATTTCCCTCCTATGGAGCAAGTCCTAAATCCAACTAAGTATCTATTGGCTACTCCGAAAATACAAGTCCCACTACCTACCACCTGGTATCTTTTCAAGACAAGTTAATATTGTGGCTCTCTGACTTTAAAGCTAGGTAGGACTAATGATAAATTTTCTTCCTTAGTAGTTTGTGTGGCATCAGAAGATCTTATCATCAAGTACTCAGAGAGGAGTTTTGCAGGCCATACTACCATAATTCCCCCAGACCCTTTGCTAGAGTATTTTACTGCATTTACTATGTTATACCTTCACCATCCACAGTCCAGCTGCAGGGCTCTACAGGTTGTTGTGTTCATTCACGTAGCTAGGATGCAATTTTCCTGCTCATTCACATTAACCTAGTGATTCTTAAAATGTATTTAGTCTCCCAATACTCTGTCTGTAATAAATTCTTTATGTTGAAAACAAACAGTCTTATCACAATAATTTGACATTCTCTACTTCCTTCAGGTTGAACACCTGTAGGTAAACAAGATATGGAATGTTTTGATCATTGAGAACGATTCAAAGGTGCTTTTTCAACTTTCTTGGCATAGCGAAACACCAGATGTATATTGCTTAAAAGTAAAAAAATAGATAAGCTTAGATGTATTTCCAGGTAAAATTAATTTGTAAGTCATGTCACTGAGTGAATGATGTTATCAAAATCATCTCCCTTAAGTGCATGGAGAGGGACTCTATTAACTTATTTTTTTAGGTTTATTCATTTGGCTTTAGAGATGAACAATGATATGCTTGTGGCAAGAATTTTATGCTTCTTGAATATAATAAAATTCAAAACCAAAAATTGTGCCAGTTCCCTAACACTTGGTCATTTCAGAGTTAGTGGGCTCAATTGTCACTGTGAGGGAGAGAAGTACAGGGTTGAGTGTGCAGATTTTGGGATCACACTCTAATTGTATGAACCTTAGAATTGCCACTTAATTACTAGGTGTGTGTGTTTGTGAAAATTATATAACTTTTACTGTTCTAGTTTCTTCCCAAAAATTTAGCTTGCAGTTTTACTTCAGTTTGAGCAGTGTGTGTGTGTGTGTGTGTGTGTGTGTGTGTGTGTGTGAGAGAGAGAGAGAGAGAGAGAGAGAGAGAGAGAGAGAGAGAGAGAGAGA
>NW_021604617.1:15811468-15843121 GCF_004785775.1 Grammomys surdaster
AGAGAGAGAGAGAGAGAGAGAGAGAGAGAGAGAGAGAGAGAGAGAGATTCTATTTTTTTTTTGGATTTGACTTAAGTGTTTTTATTATTTCTTTCCTTGTGCTTTTGTAGTCTTCATTAAGAGCTTTATTCATATCCTCTATAAGGTCTTAGAATTTATTTCTAATTGTTATCTTGAGGTCCTGACCATGTGTCTCAGCTGCATTTCTTTTCTCAGGGCCTACTGTAGTCAAGTTACTGGGTTCTAGTGGAAGCCTTTTGTCTTAACTCTTCATGTTCCCGTGTTTGTACAGATGCCTAGGCATCTGGGGTTAGACTGATGATTGTGATGTTTCTAGGTGTTAATTTCTGCTCTTGTCTTTGTTGGGTGGGTATTCCATTTCTTAGTTTCCGTTGCCCTCTTTGGTTCATAGGAAAGGGTGATGCCCGTGGGTTTCCTGGTAGAAAGTGCTTCTGCAGGTCACTGGATGACAGAGAGGAATAGCTGTGGGCTAAGAGTAAAGGCTGAATTCCTGTACAGTGTCGCCACTAGGAGCTCCTGGTAGAACGTGTATTTCTGCCTCCACTTTCTTGTTTTAACAATTCTGATAATAGTGGTATTGCCATGAAAGTTAAGCTAGTACACATGAAAACATTAAAGGCTCCAGATGAAAATCCTCAGCATCTGCTACTAGTCTCTGCACCTCCCACAAAAAAGCTAGCATCAACTTGTAGCAATACATTGCTTCTTAAGTGCAGTAGCTTACCCTTAGAACCCATGGCTACATGTAAGATTTAGTAATTCTGCATTGAGGTGGCCATGTTTATAGGTGCTCTGATTTGCCAAGTGGAGAAACTCTGCTAGGAATTGACAGGAACACAGAAGCAACTATATCCTGCAGGAATCTAGGTAAATGTTTTTTTTTATGAAAGGCCACTTAGAGATTTCATCTCACCTCAGTCAGAATAACTGTCAACACAAAAAAAGAAAACCATGAATGCTGCTGGGGTTATAGGGGAAGAGAAACATTTCTTTGTTGTTGGTGTGACTGTTAAGGAATACAGGCACTATGGACATCAGAGTGAAGTTTCTAAAACAAAACAAAAACCAAACAAACAAGCAAACAAAATCTAAAAGCTAAAGACACAGTTACAATATACCCAGTTACACTATTCCTGAGCACATACCCAAAGGACTTTACATCCTACCATGGAGGCACTTGTGCAGATGTATTTCCATTGCTGCTCTATTCACAACACCTAGGAAATGAAATCAGTCTAGACGTCCATCAGCAGAGGGAACAATAGTGAAAATACGGTGATTATACAGAAATTGAATTCTATTCAGGTGTAAAGAAGAATAAATTCTGACACTTGCAGGAAAATTGATAGAACTTAAAAACACCATGGAGAGGCAGGTAAGTCAGACTTGTAAATACAAACACCACATGTTCTCTCTCTTGTATGTAGAGCATAGCACCTTATTTTTATATGTGTAGAAAGGGGTCCATGAGAAAGAAGTTGTAATAAAGAGGGTGGGGAGCATATTAGAGCCACCATGGCCCTAAAATGGAATGAGGATTACTGGAGTCGAAGAGTACTGGGGCGAGGTGGGGGTGTGGCATGTGGCTGGAGCATCCAGCAGATCCTCTGTAAGATACACCTGTCAATCACATTAGAAATACCAGCAACTCTCATCCATGAAAGAGTGTCCTTTTCAATAGCCTGAACTTGTTTTCCAATCTGTGTGGACCTAAAATAGAAGAGAGATGTCAAATACAGAAATACCTTTCTGATCACGGATGCTTTGGTCTGGGTGTGCTGCCCATCTGTAGAGCAAATGCTACAGTTGCAGAATGTGGGTGACCCATGAGAAACTAAAGCAGGGAAGAGAGCGAAGTGAAGACTCTAACTTCCAGTCAGTAAATTCCGCTGGGGGAAAAAACAGCTTAAAGACCTATATTCTTAAGAAGAAAATCTGCTTTCCATAGATTTCTTGAATTCTATGAAAAAGTAATTTATGAGAAGTTGTATCTTATAATTTTATATTTTTTGTTACATTGGCTTTAAAAATTACTTTAGCAAACTTATATGAATTTTTTTTTTTTTTGCTATTTCTCTTCTTTAAATTCGTCTTGAAGTCCTAATCCGAACACTGTATTGTAAAGTAAACCCTTATAGTGCCAACTGTGGTTTTTCCAACCACGACATATTTATTAAATATTGCTCTCAATAGGCAAGAAATTTAATTCCATGTACTAGGAAAGGAGTGGGCACATGCATACTTTTATAAGATTTTCAACCTGGGTTGAAATAAACAAGGTTGAACTCCATATTTAACAAAATTGCCTGCTCGGTTGCATAGCCATGCTAAATAATTATTATATAGGATTATCAAATTTACATTTTTCTTCTTTTGGGGACTCTTTTCTGAAGTCATCACTAGATAAAAAAGGACCTTCATTTGCAGAAAAGCAAGAATTTGCGTGGAAAAAAATGAGCAGTAAAACTGTATGCTACTCAAATGTACAATATTATTTTACCATTAGAATTCAGCATTTATAATAGCTAATGAAACAATAAGCAATATTTTTGAGGTTGGGAAGGCAGAAGAAGGAAAATCAAATTTGAATTATGATGATATGCTCGTCATTGAACCTATTAAATCCACTTGCCCTTAAGACTTCTTGCTGTTGTGGAAGGCATTTCAAGAGGTTGTAATTAGGTTTTTTTTTTTTTTTCCTCTCTGCATTTAGGCTGTAGCTTTATTAAATTATTCATTATAATATACCAACTTTAAACTCAAATAGTGTATAAATATAAGATCATGTAACTTCAACACAGTATTAGAGCCTTAGGACCTGAACAAAGGTGTAAGTTTTACTCCATTATTTCCTGATATTTTTCCTCTTGCATTCTCCATGGCTCTAGGTGCGTGTAGTGCTACAAATTAAGCATTTTGCATCTTTACCAGTGAAGCTGTATACTTTCCACACACCTACTGACTGTATAACCAAGAGACAGAGTTGACTTGTTGAATGACTGTCTGTTTTACTAAATAAATCAAGTATGCAAGATTTGTTAAAAAGAATTTCTACTATTTGCGGGTGGGGGTTATAATATAATCACACTGAATCTCCTGTCCCTTTCCTCCATCTAAATAATCCCATAAACCCTTCCTTGATATCTTTCAAGTATATGGTTCCTCTTTTCACTAATTGTTGTTGCGTTGCTACAGAAACCAAGAAAGTAAAAGAAATGACCTCAGAGGACACAGAAGTAATAGCAGGATAAAATTGATCTGAAGGGGGAAATAGGGAAAAACAGAGGGTCTAGTTAGAGAGGAAGAGGGGAGAGTAAACTCAGCTCCCCTGAAAGAAAGCAGAGATGGGTGTGTCACCGCAGTCACCTGACAAACAGTCTAACCAAATTACTGAGCTTCAGGTTCAGTGAGCGAGCCTGTCTCCATAAATGAGATGAAGATGATTAGGAATGATGCAGGAAGCTGACTGCTGGATGTTACCTACAAGTATATTCCTATGAACAGATAAAGCTCTCACACACAAATGGTTAGTATTAACTAAAAAAGGACAGAGGGTGGGTGCCTTCATGTATTGCTTGAGATAGGTAAAGATCCTTGCGTAATGACAGACGTTTATGCATGCGTTCACGCATTCTTGTCTGAAAACTTTCAAAAAACAGAAGATACAAAACAAAAATTAAAAATGTAAATTTTTTAGCTCCACTTTCTGCACATGCTCTTGATTTTCCATTCATCAATAGTTCCTTGTATTTAATAAGGGTCTGTATATACCACACACAGCTATATATATACACATACATGCATATGTACACACACACACACACACACACACACAGGAGTTGGGGGAAATTATGTTTTCTTCTTAATTAAAATAGCATGATCTTTAAAACTTGATTTTTAGCTTAACCAGTAAATTTTTTGAGATTATAATTAAATCATGTATCCTTTCTCTTCTCTTCATCTGCCCCTCTCCCAACTATCCCTACTTGCTCTCTTTCAAATTCCTTGCCTCTGTTTTTATTAATTGTTATTGCACATATATATGTCTATATCATGCACACACACACACACTCACAATGTTAATAGAATGTATATTTTCAGGTCTGACTATTTGGTGTTGAATAACCAATGGTGTAATTTTGCCTGAGGAAGACTATTTCTTATGATCTCAGCATTCCTTACCCTCCTGTAGTTCTTTGTTCATGACCTGAGGTTTCCTCGGCTTTTCCAAGACCACATTACAGGTAACATCTATTGGCGGCATTCTTGTTCAGCTCATGTTGATGGAGTCATGTTGGTGAGACTTCTGACTTTACTAGAAGACACAACCTCAAGGCAAATTTCCTGACCCTCTAAATCTTACAACTTTTCCACCTCCTCTTCTCCAATAATACCTGATCCTTAGGTGCAGGAGTTGTTTTGGAGATGTATCCACTGGGACTGCTCCACAACACTTCAATTTTATTGGCTGTAGTTTTCTCTAATGGTTTCCTCCTGTTGCAAAGAGAAGTTTCCCTGTGATGAAGGTTAAGGAAGATACTTATCTGTGGATATAAGGACAAACATTTACAAAGTACTTAGGAATTATGCTTGTTGACTGTGTCCTGGACTGCCTGCTGCCCACTGCCAGACTCTGCTTGCCCTTGGGTGTTCGGGGTGAGGTGGCACAGAATCAATGGCACAAACTCTGAGAGCAGATGAGAAATGGTGCAGGAAGTTCATCTGAAAGCTGCTGCAAGCTCCTTTAATACCCTCCACCTGCCGCCTTTTGGTCCCAAGAGAGGGTTCTGAAAGAAACTTGAGATCCCTCTTAGACAGGCTGGCTAGTCATCCCTGAGTGTACTCTATCTTCTGTTGAAGGAGTTATAATTCTGTGCCTTTGTACTGGGAATTTTCAAAAGGGGTGTGCTAGAGATCTGACTGAGCTCAGGTACCTGTGTTTGCATGGCTAGCACTTTACCAGGTGAGCTGTCCTGCCAACCCCTGTGTTCTTACTTCACCTCTGAGATGGTACCTCACCTCCAGCATCCACCTTCCTTGGAGCATCAAGTCTCTTCAGGATTAGGTTCATTCTCTCCCACTGAGGCCAGACAAGTCAGTCCTCTGGGCATATGTGCTGGGGCCTCGGACCAACAGCCCCTGTATGCTCTTTGGTTGGTGACTTAGTCTCTGGGAGCTCCCAAGTTCCAGGTTAGTTGACACGTTGTTCTTCCTATGGGGTTGCCATATTCTTCAGTTCCTTCAATCCTTCCCCTAAGTCTTCCATAGGGGTCCCTAATCTGATGGTTTTAGGCAACCCCTGTGAAAGGATTATTCCAGTCCAAAAGGGTTACTACCCACAAATTGAGAACCACTAGCTTAGAAACTGCTGTTGCGTTGGTTCCTGGGACTCAATATTGTCAATTAGAAGTATGATTCCAATCTGATTCTCTTACCAAATAACAACATGTTTCTATAGTCATGATTTGCCATGTCATTGACTAAAATCTTGCTGAAGAGTTGTTAGGCTGTATGTTTTCTCTGCTACTAGAGGATGAATCTTCTCTGTCTTTCTTTCTTTGTGTTTTGTTTTGTTTTGCCCCAGAATATTTCTTATATTATTTATTAAAGTTATCCCCATTTATTCTTCCCATTTCTCTGATATCTTTAGAACTATTATTGTATAGATAATAGCCATTGATTCTATTCTCCTGCTCACAAATTTAATAAGGTTGGATTTTTCAGGACCAATTATTTAATATAAAAGATAACTAGTTGTATTTTTAAGAATATTCTTTATTCTTGTATTTTTTTTAAATCACAGGAATGATTGTGTGTGCTTATGTACTTATGAAGGCTGGTGACTGTGGAGACATCAGATCTCCTGGAGTCAGAGTCATTGGTAAGTTTGAGTTGCCCTTTGAGCATGCTGGGAACTGATCTCAGGACCCCTGCTCCATCCATAACTGTTCCTAGCCACTGACTCATTTCTCTGGTCCCTGGCTATAGTTTTGATGAATGCCATGTGTTCATTCTTTTTATTATAATAGGCATGATTTAAAAAAATCCTGTGCCCGGCATTAGTCACCAGTTCATTTAGCAGTATTAATGAATCTTAAATATATAGCAATTCTTCTTTGTCTTTTTATCTGTGTTTTTGGTGTGTTGTGGGTTACTCATTGCAGATTCATAAGTGGCAATTCTTATTGAATAGTTTACTTTCTGATAATCATGTGGGAAGAATAGAATATATCACTGGGGAAATGTGGCAGTAACCTGGCTTCTGGGTAATTTTTTTTTCTTGAGTCATATATTCCCCATGGCATATCCGCTGTTCTTTATACTCAGTACCCAACTTCAGTGCTTTAGTGTAGAGATAGAAGAGTGTGCTATGACGTATCTACTATGTCAAACTAGAAGAAGAGAAGGCAGTAGGCAAGTTCTATAGTGATCTAAATATATCTTCTCAAATAATAGCTTTCATGCTTGAAAGGGTTCTTCTGCTCCATGCTTCTGTTGCTCCAAGAAGGATGCATTCCCAGACCTCTTCCACTCTAAAACAGATACTCATAAAGATATTCTGATAGTTCTTTCTTCAAACTGTTCACTCTCATTAACTTAACCTTTCTGATAAATTCTTTAAAATGGTTTGTTAATAGTTTATTTTTCCTAATTTCCCCCTTGTAAGAAATGAGGAGTCCTCCCTAGCTTGCTCTTGATTTTTTCTTTATTTCAATAAGATAACATCTATTCCATTGATTGTTTATATAAGTCAAAATCTGTATAAAGTTGATGGCACATTGCTATTAAGTCATACTCTGTTGATCACCTCTTGTGATATGTGCTGAACAAAGAAGATGGTACCAGAAATAATTTCTTTCCTTATTTTATACCCAATAAACAATCTTTAGTTGAACATTATTCTGTAATTTCTATAATAAAGGAGATCAGAATGATGCAGATTTAAATATTTTCTACACATCCAAGATAATTAATCTGCATAACCTTATTTCTGACGATTGAAATAATAGTGATATTTAGTTCAGAAATCCTGAAGGACTAAAGGCTTAGCAAGGCTTAGCATGTTGATTGTACTCTCTTGTCTAAACATTGTGTATATCTCAACTAGGTTGAGACACAGACAGGATCAAAGATAATTAAAGGTTAAATTTACAACAACAAAAAACTAACGCTATTGTCTGTATTTTGGGTGACTGGCTCTCTCTCTCTCTCTCTCTCTCTCTCTCTCTCTCTCTCTCTCTCTCTCATATATATATATATATATATATATATATATATATATATATATATATATTATATACAGGATTGAATATTGTCATGAAAATTTAAGAGAACATTTTGTATACTTCCTTGTATGGGTGGCTGTCTTCTCTGTCAATGGAAGAACACTTGAACCTCTTTTTGTTTTGCAAACAAAAAAAAATTAAGCTGATCTCTAAAATGCACGTAGGTATTCACTGGAAAGCCACACTTTTTTGGTATGTAAAATATGGAAGGCATAACACCCCAAGGTATAAGCTGTATTTTATCTTACTATGATATAAAAATCTCAGTGCAATTATTCTTGTCTTCTTAAAGACTGGAAATGGATATTATCAAATATTTATATTGCAAAACAACCTTTATGGATTTTTACACTGTTATTTCCTTTTATTTCATTATAATATGAAGAAAGAACACAGAGAGTTTTATGCCAGTCTCACAATGAACCAATTTCCTTCAATCACGCTTAACTATTCATATAAAAAGGAGAAGAAACAAGACAATCTAAGCAATTCTAATTCTTGACTAAAACATAAATAAAACTATCTGTTTTTTTATTTCATAAGCTGCTTTCTTTCTAAATGCAAAATGAAATCACTGGAATAACTGCATTTGCCTTATTTTTAAAAATGGTTAATATTTGTGTGTATGTATGGGGCACAGGTGAATAGTGGGTAACCTGAGCCCCACATGTAACGACCAAGCCCAGGTAATGAACATTTGTGTCTCAAATATTTATTATTTCTATGAGTTAACAACCGTCAGACTCTTCTATCTTGAAATATATGATTCTGATGGTGCCATGTTATCCCATTAACACTAGAATTAAATACCATCGAACCTCTGTTTGGCGTACCATACATGATGTCAGCTCACCTCCCTTTTCTTTCTTTCCAGTCTTAATATTTCAGTTTTCTTTTGACTATTTTTGCTTTGTTGTTAGCTTGTACAGATGAATGAGGACACATATTATTAAGAACTAAGAAATGCTATATTATTCTTCTTGGTGGTTTTTACCCCCAACCCCCACCTGATATAACAGTTCTCTTTTTTGCAAATTTTCATCAGCAATAGGGACAGCAACGAATGGGATACACTGATAATTGTATAATAAAAGTAGTTTGGTGATACTACTTTTATCGTGTTTTCTTTAAAAATGTCTATATAAACTCTTCTGCCATTTTTATACCAGCTACTCTATCATATAGTCATTTGGGATTCATATATATTATAGATAGCAAAGTCTTGTTGAGTGAATAGTTTATAAGTATTTTTTTCCGACTATGAAACTTATCTCTTCATTCTGTTAATTGTTTTCTTTCCCATTGCCGAAATGTTTTAAGGATGATATAATCCTGTTTGTCTATTTGACATTTTTTCTGTGCTTTTTGATACTATCCTTAGAATATACACAAACTTCCTGAAAATACCTGCCCCCATGTTTTATTCCAATCATGTCAAAATTTTAAGAATTTAGCCATTTGATCAAATTAGGATTGATGTTTGTTGATAGTGACAAGTAGGCCTTTAGATTTTCTTTTTCTTCATATATATATATATATATATCCAGTTTCCTCAGCATCATTTACTGAAGACATGGTTGCCATTGTTGGTTGTTAGTTTTTCTTTAATTATGCTGCTCATACCTATGTTATATCTCCACTGGCTATATGTATTAATCTGTACCATCTCTCTTCTGTGAAACGGCTTTTAGAGCATCATCATATTCTTCATTATTACAACTTTATAATAAGTTTTGCAACTGAATGTTATGATACCTCCATATCTTTTCTCCTTTGAATTGCTCAGATTGATTGTGGTCTTTTTGTTTTGGTATATACTTCTTTTCTTAATAGAAAAAAATCTTTCATACAATATGTTTTGATCATGCTTTTGCCTCCTCCAAGTCTTCTGAGACCCTCTCCACCTCCCTACCCACTCAACTTTATTTTTTTATCTCTTTAAAAAAAAGCGAAAACAAAACAAGAAACATACAAAAAGCACAAGACCAGAAAGACAAATGCCCACGCGAAGGAATAAAAATGGGACAAACATGTCTATAAAAATACCATTAACTTCATTCTATGTCAGTTAATTACTCCTAGACACAGGGTCTTTCCTGAAATGTAGCTAATATACCCCATGAGACTCCACTGGAGAAATAGAATTTTCCTTTGCAAGTAAGTATAGGCTGCAGATAGCTTCTTGGTTAGGAGTGAGAGTCCCAGTACACTTCCCAGTGCTGGGACTCCCTCCGACTTGAAGCAGTGCAGGCTGTGTATCTGTTGCCACAGTTCATATGTGCATTAGTCCTGTTGTATCTGGAAGATGCTATTTCTTCGGAATCATCCATGACTGTTGGCTCTTAAGAACATACCACCTTCTCTTTAACAGAGATCCTTGAAGCCCAAGGGCAAGGGTTTGATGAAGATGTCCTTCTAAGGACTGAGGGCTCCAAAGTCTGTTACTCTCCGTACATTGTCCATTAGTGGGATCTCTGCTGTCAGTTCCCATCCACCAGATATAAATAATGTAATAAGAAGTATGTATGACTATACTACGTTAGTAGAATAATAGTATTAAGTTTTCTGGCTGGGGACTTCTGTAGTTCTACATTCATCTTAAAATAATCACCATGTTTCTGGGAAGAATCTCATTGCCATTTTGATGGAGATTACATTGAATCTGTGAGTCAGTTTGGATAATACCACATATTAGGAACAATCATTGTTGCAGTATATACATGTGAGCTATCTTTCCATGTTTTCATATATCTCCTTCAAATTTTTCCTCTCTGCTTTGTAAGAGCAGTAAGTGGTCTTAATCACAGAGCAATCTCTCTAGCCCCTTCAATAGCTTTATGATGATGCATATGCCTTTTCTGAATGGTTCATGGATAATCTACTTTAGAAATTTATAGCAAAGCCTGGCTTAGTGAAAGTTTAGAACATATTTTTTATTTCTTTTTCTTTGCCCTTCCCCCAAACAAGGTTTCACTACATTGGTTGTCTCTAAACCCCTGCTCAAATTATTCTTCATCCTGAGCTTCATGAAGCTAGGTTTATACACATTTGCCATGCTTAGTATCAGAATGGATTTTTAGCTTGCCTATGATTTCTTACTTATTAATGTTATGATTATGATAATACTTATATTAATTATATTAATGATATTATGATATTATATTAACGATACTTACATTTCTTCTTAATTACTATTTATTTCCTTCGCAGGACACAAAATGTCAAAAATAATTTTAGGTTAAAACATTACTTTGTATACTCTTTAAATAATGAAGTAAAATAACAAACACGCCCAAGCATCAATGCTACCAGGCTCCCATTTGGCAGTTTCGAAGTATTAGGTACACCAAAGGGAGGTAAATATATGGTATTATAAAACTTAGAACACAGATAAAAATTAAAAAATATAGTTGAAGTTATATCACTTGAATAACTTCTTGGCAGATGATTTTTTCCTTTCAACTAAAGAGTACACACCTCAGGACTCCTTGAAAGATCGCTGTAAACCCAAACAATCCCTGAGCAGTTGCTCTATATTTTTTTTCCTAGATAAGCTGTTTTTAACAGTTAAAGCAAGAGAGTGCTACTAATACATAGAAAAAAAAGTGACAGGTGCCACTTTTGTTATTAAATCCCAGCGTTGGAGACTCTGAATTACAAATGAGACTTCTTATTGGCTGCATGCGTGAGGGGTCATGGGATGAGAAGGCATGACCGGAGCAGAATGGGTTTCAGTTCAGTGCACCATTCCAAAGTCTTCATTAAATATGGACATAACATTTGCACTTGTTTTGTTTGTTCTAGACAGTTTGGATAATTACCCTCTCAAATGGTGTGCACCCGTGTAGATTTGTGTATTTATCCAGGAGAGGAGGAGGGGGCACGGAAAGAGAAGGACGAAGGTTCATTGCACTATTTATTTTAAACCTTCCATGGTGATTGCATTTCTCAACCTCCACCCGGAACCTCATCATTTGGTCCTTAAAACTGCTTCTGCGGGTCATTCAATTGAAATTTCATTTGATTTTAAGGGTAGCTTCTCACTTCATGGCCCCCTCCCCCATGGCAAATCTGAGAACCCTCATTGGCTCAGGAAGGAACTCTGCCCTTTGCCAGAAAGAAAATGTAGGAAAGAATTGCACCCTAAAGAGAAAAGAACCATCCTATGAACCCCCTCCCACTAAACAAAGGAGGGCAGACAGGTAGGTGGGCATGAATATACACTGGGGGCCCTTGTTGGGCCCTTAAGGAAGGTGATTGGGTGGGGCTAATATTCTGAGGACGCCATCATCTAGTGATCTGTATGCCAGTTTTCAGTGTTCGGTACAAACGGATTCCAAGTGGTAGCATTTCTTGACAAATCTGGCTGAGAATTAAGCTTGTTGCTGGTTCGTGCTGATACAGTAACTTGATTAGCAAACGGCAAACTCCCTTCCTGTCAGTAAAGAGAGCCTCTCCTTGTTTTGCAAGAAAGGGAGAAAACCGACTGCCCACACTATAATAAACACCTAGTAAAATCCAGTCACTAGGAGAGTCACATTAAAGCTGGAAAAAGAGATTTCAACAGACAGAGGAATTTTCTATTAGAGTGGATTTCAGAGTGCACCCAACCATCACAACTTACAATGAGAGAACTCTCATTTCTGTCATGCACATTTCTTATGAAATATATTTATATCTTTGAAATTAAACTATAATTACATCATTTACCCCTTTCCTTTCCTCCCTCTAGTTCCCCCTTGTTTCTTCTCCATCTCTTTTATTGTTCATATTCTATCTTTCTCTCTCCTAAACATATAAATATCTGCTCGATCTGTATAATGCAACCTATATGTAGGTGATTTCAAGGCTGACAACTTAAGATTGGAAAACCAATTGAAGGGCTCGTCCCAGGGAACGCTGTTTCTCCCAATTCCAGCATTCCTTGATTTCCTGTGGTTCTTTGTCCTCGCTTGGTACCTCCTCAGATTTCCTCCATTCATGTTAGTACATCGATTAGCGTCCGTGCTCTGGTCTTGTTTAGGTACCATGTTGAGACTTTATAAGTGTACCTTTCCTGTAATTTCTATGAGATGCAATCTCACAGCAGACTTCCTGTTCCTCTGGCTCTTAAAAACCTTTCTGCTCCCTCTTCTGCATCATTTCCCAAGGCTTAGGTGAAGAAGGGGGTTGTAAATTTATCAGGTGGGCTGGATACTAGATAGTCACCAGCTCTCTGTATTTGAATGGGCTATCGTCAGGTTTCTTTCATGATCTGCTATTGCAAAGAGAACTTCCTGTGACGAAGGGTGAGAGCTACACTTGTCTGTGAATAAAAAACAAAAAAACAGTAAAAAACAAACAAACAGGCAAAAACAACAAATACGTGAATGGAGTTAAGGTTTTGTGAGGTGGCGGTCATAGGTTCTTTTCCAAGATGGCTTACTTCAATACTCCTAGGTAACTGGCTATGTTTTCAGTACCAGGCCTGATTTTCTGCCTGTCAAATGGGTCTTAAGTCTAGTGAGAGTATTGGGAACCACCAAGCTATGAGTATCATTCCTGTATCCTTGTGGCTATACAATGTTGATCATTGTACTTAATAAGCATCATAGCTGAGTAGGACTACTGGTTGCTTCCACCCTCTGAAGCTTGTTTGGTGCCTTTTGATGCCTCAAAAATTAGTCCTCAAGGAGGAGGATGTCTGGGTCCTGTGTCTAAAGTGCATGATGACCAACAATAGGGATTTACCTTCAACTCCTGGGAGTCACCCAAGAGAAACAGAAATAGCCTACAATGTTTGGTGAGTCTCTTTGACTCTCCTTGCCAACAACTCAAAAGAAGGACTCTTATGGCTTGTATTACGGTATTTTGTTAGACAGTCTTGGCCTCTTGGGAAGAGCATTGACAGCCCAAGTGAGACAGTTTCATTTAAACTATGTATGTCCATGTATATACATAGATGTATATGTATTTTATGCCACCTTATGCAAGCAATATTATTATTCCACGTGGCTTTTTGAGGCATCTTTACTATAATTTTACCCTCTTCCCTCCTTTCTTTCTGTATTGACAGACACTCCACCTTTGCATATTAAATGCCTCATTTTTCCAATTTTGTTTTTCAAATCACCTGTATCCTGCTATTTCCATCTCTAGAACATTCCAAGGTTCCCTTAAACTTCCTTTTTCTTCTCGTACATTTTCAAAGGCAACTATGGCTAACATCATTAAGCAAATATTCTGTGACAAGCCAAATGCTTCAATTACTCTACACATTTTATCATACCTCATCATGCATCCTGATTCCAATTGTATGATCATTTTACTCATGTATCCATTTTTGCTTATTTTTAAACAGAAAAATGGAAATTGTATATTCTCAGGCTTTCCAACATGATGTTTTAATATGTACGTGTTCATTATTGAAAGGCTAAATCAGGCTAGTTAACATATATACTGTGCCATACATAATTATTTTAAAGTTGAGTATTCTGCAGCAATGAGAGATGAAAGGACTTGTGCAAGTCACAAAGCTAATAAATCACAGAGCAGCCATCTGCGTTCAGACACCAGAGAAGATTGTCTTAACCACGGGCTTCTCATCCGACATGGGTAGACCAGGGAAAACACATAGTGAATAACAAAGGCTTCTGGACACACTTTTAATGTCCCAACCAGAGAGTTAATCTAGAAAAAGAACCTGGGGTCCAGAAGGCTTGCTTTAGGTTTTACCCCTATAGGCTCCTAAGAATTTCTGGAAAGAAACAATTTTCTTAGTAGAAGTTGCCATGCCAGGAAAAGGATGAGGGCTACCCACTAAGGGCCAGTGTATACAGCATGCTCCACTAGATATCGTGATAAATTATACCAAGAAAATGCTCTTGAACTTAGGAACCTTACTGTGTACTAGGAAGCTAAGACATGGAACAAATGGAAGAAAAAGTTGATGGAGTTTTCTTATTTCAGGATATGCCTGCCTGATGATTGGGGCAAGAAAATCAGCCAACTGATTATTTCATCTAGCAATATAAAGCAACACTTGATCCTTAAGATGAACTAACTAATCATACTTGGGTTTCAGAAAACATCAGACAAAGAGGAATTGAAGCAGATGAGTCAGTACTTTTTCTGCGCACATGTCCAACATTGTGATGTTAAGATGCATGTGGTTACTAGGCACTCTGGACAAGAGGATAATTAAGGCTTATTCCTTACAGGATTGTATTGCTTGGAAATATTATTCAAAGGAAGTGGCTAAGTCTATCAACCAATAAATAAATGTGTTATAAATAGTAAAATAGCAACACAAACAACATAAATATCTGTAAAAGACAATGTTATGTATACTGGAAAAGAGTGATAATGCTAGCATGTGTAAAGAACTAGTATGAAAGATTTCCTAAAAACTCTCTAACTTTATCTAATAGACTGTGTTGTAATGGGAAATTTAATGTTGAGGCACCCCATAGTTTATATCAAGGGTCTTTTTTTTTCTTGATGTTCTTTAAAAGTTTTTTTTTAAATTTTTCAGTTTATATTATAATTACATCATTTTCCCCTTCCTTTTTTCTCTCCAAACCTTCCTATGTATTCCCCACTTGATATCTTTCAAATTCATGGCCCCTTTAAAAAAATTTTATATATATATATATATATATATATATATATATATATATATATATATCTCAACACAATATATATATATGTATATATATATATGTATATATAATATACATATATATACATATATATATATATATATATATATGCATGCACACACACACATGCACATACATGCATACATATGTAAACCTGCCTGCCCTGGCTGTATATGATTTCAGGGCTTACTATCTTGTATTAGATAACCAATTGTTGTGCTCTTCCCTGGGGAAGACTATTTCTATGTTAGCATGTTTATTGGTGTCATTCTTGTTCAGATCATGTTTAGGAAGCCATATTGGTGAGCCTTAATTTTGTAGCTTCTGACATTTCTGATAGACATGGTCACCTGAACACCACAGCTGGCTCAGAGATTAAGACAAGAGTCAATAACATGTTCAATCTCATAAGGAGAAAGGACTCTCAGAAAGTGGAAGAACTTGAGCCTTACATGGATGTTAAAGTAAACCTTGTGGCATTATTAGAAAAATAAAGTATAGGAAAATCAGTTTCTTCTCAAAGAGCATCCTAGAGGTAGGATCATCCACCAAAGTCAAGGCATAAGGAAGGAATGTTTCTATAAAGAAACCTCCTCTATCAATAACCATTCAAATTAAACATTCATCACATTAATGTGATACAGTTAACACTTTACAATGTTTGTTTGGGGGAGTTGACTCATTAGAAATTTGATTCAAGACCAAGCCTTTTCTTGGACTGACAGTGATGAGGTACAACCTTTGTTAGGAAATATTTAATGAGCATATGTGTATTTAGAATAAAGGACATGAGCTGAATACTTAAAATAATTAGTAAGATAAAACAAGCAAAAAGTAATAGATTCTTTTTTTTCTTTCTTTCATTTTTTTCTTTCCTTGTTTCTTTCTTTCAAATTTGGAGCAGGATGTACTTATATACTGGACATAATAATGTAAATTGAGACTGAAGAGTAGACAAGCCGGGTGGTGGTGGCGTACCCCTTTAATCCCAGCACTTGGGAGGCAGAGGCAGGCAGATTTCTGAGTTCGAGGTCAGCCTGGTCTACAGAGTGAGTTCCAGGAAAGCCATGGCTGTACAGAGAAACCCTGTCTCGAAAAACAAACAAACAAACAAACAAGAGTAGACAAAAACAAGCTCTATAACAGACATGTTACCCACTTGCATGGAATTATATCTTTTTTGTTATTTTTGACAGTGTCTCATGATATTGCCCAGACTTTCTATGAACTTGTAAACCTCTCACTATTGCCTCTTAATAAGCTAGGATTATGGGTGTGTGCAACCACTCATAGTTGGGATTGTCTTAAAGAAATAATTAGGATTAAGATAAAGCATTTCACAGTGGCAATTTCATACTATTATGCTACTTCCATGATATATGTGTGATCATGTTAAATATTTAACAATTTGACGTTGTTGAAATATATTATGATGCTCACCATAATAGAATTTTGTAGTATTAAAATTATATGAGGTGTATTTATTGACATAAAAATATGTTGTAGCCGCAAAATTGCATTAAATGAAAAAGTAAAGAAGTTAAGAGGACAACTTGTTGGACAAAGTATTTGTCATGCATGTGTCATGATCTGAGACCAGATACTTAGTACAAGTGTAAAAGCCAGATTCACAGCACACATGTTGGTAATCTCAGAGGTAGGTGTAGGCGAAGAGAATCTCAAGACCCCTGCAGAGGAGCTAGCCTGGTGTATGCTGCAGAGAGACCTTGTCTCAAACAAGGTAGGTGGAAGGCAAAGACCCACATTGCTCTCTGACTTTCATAAGCTCTCCATGGCAAACATGCATGTGCATATGCACACACACACACACACACGCACAAAAATGAACATATAGACATGCACATGTACAAACATACATGGAAGAAAGTTTAAAAAAAAAGCCAAAATTATTTTCAAGTATGAGTAATTTTTACCCGCAGAAAGACGGAGAAGCCAAGGAAAAGATTTCATACTAATATGATTTATAAAAGAAACTTAGAGGAGAGTGATGAATCTGTTGGTTAAAAGCATTTAAAATCTCTGGAGAAGTAGAATTGTGCTGAGAAATAATGAGTGCTTTAATTACCCAAACCTTGACGGATGAGTAAGACGAAGGGCGTGATATATTCTTTTTCTTTTACAAAAGATTATTTCCTTGAACAAGCAGTTCAGAAGCAAATGAAATGCACACTTTTGACTATTCCATTAAAGAGCTGATTCAGAAGCAATGGTAAATGAGTCTGAAACCAATTAAAAAAGAATCTTTGCTAAAAAGAAAAAAAAAAGCCAGTCTGATTCTTAAGTACTTAAAATGGGATCAGGAAGAAAGAAATCAAGGAGGAAGAACAATGTAACTTACTGAAGGCTTTGTTGTCTCAAATCCCACTGTGAATCCATTGCACATACCAATTTCTGTCTGGCAGGTTCTATTACTATCCGCCTGGATAACCCACCGAAGCATGTGCACATCTGAGCATGTGTGCCAGTCAGGGAAGAACTGATGGTCAGACTGTGTAATTCACACACAGACAATTGTGTGCTGTCACATTTCTGAGTAAAGCTACGCCTTCATCTATATGAATTTGCATAGCAAATACAATTGAGTCCAAACAGAACATATAAAAATATATAGGAATCAATATCTTCTATTTGCCTGTGTGAGGCACTGTCTGTCTTGTTCAGGTAAAAGGACGTGCAGAAAGGCATACTTTAGTTGGGAAAAGTACAGAAGACAGCTGCTAAGTAGTTGGAGGGATACCCACAGCAATAAAAAGATTCAGAAGAAAAACAGAGTGCAGGTTAATAAATATTATTCTTCCAGTTATCAGGAAGCATTGGGTCATTTTTACTGTTTATCTCACTTACAAACCTTATTTATAAACACTCATAATTTATCTGCTAAGATCATCTGGATCTAATCTACTTTGTATTATTCTCATCTCTTGAAGAAGCACACTCTAGCCTCTCATATTCTATCTGTGATTTCAGGTGAGGTGATTTACCTGCCGGACCAGTTCCCCTCCGGTGGAGCAGACCTGATTACAGAGATGAAGCTATTATGAATGCAACAGAGTTAAGCCAGTGGTAAGTGGTTTTGATAGTGCAGACCCATAGGAACCAATGTATAAGAATGATTATGGTAAGTCAATATCTTACCAAAGCCTGAATAACTCATGATTCAAAAAACGCAAAAGGATGTAGTTTAGTGTTTAGTGTGCTTGCCGGCATACATGAAGCCCGGGAATCAGTCGCAAACACAGAAAAAAAAAAAGAAAGTGAACTTTCATCCAAGTATGGTGTTACATGACTGTGATCCCCCCGCCATTTAAGACGCAGAGGCAGGAAGATCACAAGATTGAGATAAGCCTGGAGAACCAAACATGACTCTGTCTTGAAACTTAAAAAAAGGATAAAGGTACCATGTCAGTAGTAGAATGTTCTTCTACCGGTAGTAGAATGTGATATGCGGTCCTGAGTCTAACCCTAGTATAGCAAATAAGTGTACTTTCTATTATACTTTCTATGTAATTCAACAAAAGGTAGGTAGCACTATTCTGAATAGCTCCTGTTTTTGCGATCTGTAGCACTTAATTCTGCCTAACCTATGACAACATCCCTTGAAATGTGAGCAACCTCCTTTAAAAAAGTCCAACTGTTTCTGTTTCCTATAGCTGATAATAAGCATGGGAAGGTTGTTGTTGTTTAAGGATGGAGATTGATTTTGTTGGTTTCCCATCCATATCTATATATTCTACAGGTGTGAGAATCTGCCTCATTTTGGAAGAACAACAACAAAGGCACTTTTTCTTTCCTTCTCTGAGTCATGAGGTAACAAAACAGCAAGAATTGAGCTACATCTACTCCATCCGTGTTTGTTTTTAAGTTAAAGGCACATATTTTCCATGGGAGAGGCTTATGCAGAGAACCCTCAGCTAAGGCACATTTGAAGCCTTATCAGAGACTCAAATGTAGTGTTGTTAAGGAAAGAGACTATGAACCTGATGTTCCCAAATGTTTTAATCATTTATGAACTACTGTTTTATCTTGTCCTTTGACACTGGCTCTGCATCAGATGCAGACGCAAATGGCATTTTATCAACTATTCTGCCGGCACTTCTTATATAGGAGAAATCAAGTCAAAGATGACGTGCCCTTTTAAAATTTATCTTTTGTTCCATGACTGGGATGAAAAGAGTTGGCATTTAATGAGGGAAAATAAATGCCTAACGTCAGAAGCGCCATACTCAGTGATACTTACAGATGATGACGTATCTATCTACAACTAGAAGCATGATTTGGGGACAAACTTGATTTTAGCAGAAAACCTCCATGGACCAAAAATTGAATTTTTCCCTTAAAAAATGGCCTCTGCCAAATCCTGAGCTACTCTGTGCCTCAGTTTCCTTAGAAGAAATGAGGTATGAAATGCTATTATATCTGTGCCTAATCCATGTAATATGACTTAAATGACTGCTATGTTTTGAGCCTTCAAGGTGCACTTGGTGCTTAGAGCAGCTACATAATCCCTAATAGCATTTTAAAGCGAAGAAAACTACTTACCAAACAAAACGTTACCATCTTGTTTGAACTAATTTTAACTATGGACAGATCTTCTGTTTTGCTTTTTAAAAAATTCATATATTTCTTTGGAAAGCAATTACAAAAGCTTCATTGCTTCATATGTAAATTGTAAGAATCTACAATGACATTTTCCATGAAGGTTGGGAGAGGCTTTAGAAGATACAACTGTCTACTTCTGAGGACCGTCACTTAAAGCAACAAGTGATATTCCAGGGAAAACCAAGCAGTCTTGACTCAACTCTCTTTACAATAATTTAGTTATCCTTTAAATATGTTAGTTATTTTTTAAAATGTTTTCAAAAAAGCCACTATTGATATTGTCAGCCATTGCTAAATAATTTATAGCATTTAAATTACAAATTCATCTACAAGCTATGTTTGGTAAATGGTGAAAAAGGTGACAGGAATATTATTTTATATTTATTTATTTACATATATTGTATAAATTAAAATACAATATTATATAATATAAACATGATATTATATAATATAATAAAATATTTTGTATAATATGTAAAAATATTATTTATATTTATAAATTTATATTTTATATTCCATTTAATGTGGATATAGGCAAACAATAGATCAACTACTAATTCTAGGGAGGGAGCCATGAAAGTCCCTGATTCTGGTGCTTAGTCTTCAAATATGTGGTCAGTGTCATTGGTCCAAGGTAAAGTGCTGGGTGCTTCAGAGAAACAGAAGTATAGCGATGTGTGTTTTGTCTCCAGCAAGATATCATTGGTAGTTTAGATACTTTTTTGCTAAAACCATGTTCTACTTGCTTTCTGTTGCTTTGATAAACAACATGACCTGCCTTTGGGGAGAAAAGAGTTTGTTTCATTTTACAGGCCACAAATGGAATTTGGAGCAGGAACTTGAGGCAGGAACTGAAGCAGAGGCCATGGAGGCACCCTACTTACTGGCTTGCCACCATGGATTTCTCATGGAGTGTGGAAGAGTCATTTCTTATTAAAGAGACAATAGGCTGACCCAGGCTACCTTCTTTCTACTGAATTGCCCCTACTTCATAAAGATAAATCAGAGAAAAGATTTTCCATGAAGGTGTTTTCTATCTATAGACACCCTATTAGAGTCCTATTCAGAAAGTCTTCTCTGCTGTTCAAGAGCAGCCCTTACTTTCTCTTCTAATAAATTCAGGATATCAGATATTGTGGTGAGGTCCATGTGAAGTTGAGGTTTGTATATAGATAAGAATATAAATGTATCTCTCCTAATTATCTAGCACCAGTTGTTGGAGATATTTTCTTTTCTTTTCTTTTCTTTTTTTTTACTGAGGGGCTTCTTGAAGATGCTTAACTGCCGTTGAAGGCTATCTTTCCAAAACTTGATTTGAGCCGAAGTCTAATGAATTAAAAGCTCCTTTTTGGTTGTTGGTAAATAAGGCTATGCTTCTTCT
Source organism: Grammomys surdaster (assembly GCF_004785775.1). Taxonomy (NCBI): domain Eukaryota; kingdom Metazoa; phylum Chordata; class Mammalia; order Rodentia; family Muridae; genus Grammomys; species Grammomys surdaster. Next base: position 15,832,417 of record NW_021604617.1, read on the forward strand.
CAATAAAATAATTAACTAAATTTATAAAATGAATTCCGAGCTTGTTTTTAAATCTAGGACAAATGAGAAATGTGTGTTTATAAAGTAATTTAAAGCAAGGTTCCCTCAATGAGAGCTTACAGACTGGGTGAGGGAAAACCTCACATCAAGTTAATGGAGAACCTCTTTATGGAAAATTTCCTTTCTCCAATTAATCATCAGATTATAAGGATAGCTCAGTAGGAAGGGAGAGGCATGGGTATGCAATGGGAGGAGGTAATTCGTGCAGAAGAGAAATAACAGCACCAGTTTTTCCAGGGTTCTTTCCAACATCACAAATAAAATGTTAACTATGGAGAAAACCTGTTACCACCGAAGGACTATACTGCCAAGGGGCTTGGTATTTCCATAATGGTGGGGGAAGAAGAGACAGCTCAGATTTCCATAGTATTTTGTAATTAATTTGGTGCCCTTATGGAAAATTAATTGGTTTTTCTGATAATGAAATAGAAGGAAATAGTGAGACTCTGACATATTAAAAGAACTTCTCTTTTAATAGCGGCAATGTCAGCCGGGATAATGTGGTCTTGCTCCCCCAGGTGTCCAGATGCAGTTCCAGGGTAGCCCAGGAGAATGTCAGTGACTGAACAGTTAAGCAAAGCTTCCCCCCTTGCAACTATAGCTAAGCAGATTAATTAAAACTTAAAAGCATTATGATTTAGTTATGAATAACAGTTTGTGGTGACAGAGCCCCCGTCTATAATTTACCATCACAAAACGACACCCGAGCTTGCGGCTGCTATAATTAGCTTTTGATATACCATTTCTTGCAAGCCACAGCCTGTGCTTGCTTCCAGATGTCCTGCACATATTTAAAAACGGTAAACATTAATTTGTAGGGATGACAGCTGTGGGTCAAGTTTGAGGTTGATTGATAATTCCTTATTCAAATGTGTGCCTATGTTACTTCATTTGTCATCTGCTAGCGAAATAGAAAGCTATTCTACCACATTCCTAGTTAATATTTCATTTTTTTCATAAATTATCTGTAAAAGCAAAAGCAATAGAACTTAAACCTTTCTCCACTATATGGCATGGAATATTGATGGAGCTGAGGGTTTTAAAAAATTATTTTGCAGCCAGAAGGCTTATGATTTGTTAATCTGACACCTTGTATTTGCACAGTGCTAAGCACACAGTGGGTGCTTAATAAATGCTGTCTGATGACTTTGAGGAGTCCAAAATAGTTCCTGCACAACAGACCATACTTTCAGCAGGCCATTTTTCTCATTTCATAAGCAGCCACAGCAGGCTTAGGTAGGTTTCCTAACAGGCTGAAATTATACATCTTTGGGCCACACCCAGCTCAGAAGTTCAAAAAATGATCTATATGTATAGGAAACACATTCTTCCAGATATATTGGCTTATACCAACTGAACTTCTCTGAAACTTTCTTCTTTCCCTTTACCTCTTTGCCTGGAGGCTAGAGGGACCCTGAACCACAAAGAGAACTTTTCCCCCACTTTGAAAATTTTTCTTTCTACAAAACCATTAAAATTGAAGTAGTTGAGTTTTTCTTTCTTCCTTCCTCCCCCTTCCTTCCTTTCTTTCTTCCTTCCTTCCTTCCTTCCTTCCTTCCTTCCTCCCTCCCTCCCTCCCTCCCTCCCTCTTTCTTTTTTTATCCTTTTTTTCTTTTTTTCTTAACCAAACCAGCCAGTAATTTTCATCTTTGAAATTTTCATCTATAAAAAATATTCCCTATAGCTCTGTAACCACATCAGAATCTAAGTATCTGCTATGCAACTTCCATGTGAAATCATGTGACAAATAAGACTCCCATCACTGGAATAAAATAATTCAAGTAGTTTTGGTGTCTCAGATCCAATAACTGGAAATTGACCAGTTTGGAGCAAATCTAAGTGTCCCGACTCCTCAAAGACTGTTTACCAGCCTCTATTATTTTGACCCGATTTTCAGAAACAAAGTGCTCTATCCTATTGCTGATATCTCATGAGTAAGCTGAGTTTCAAAAGTATCTACCTTCCTGGACACAAGAAAAGCTTATTTCTGCTTCATAGTCACTTGCTAGTCATGAATATGTTATTTAACAGAACTTTTCTGTGAGTCCCAATATATTTTCTCAAAGATTCCACATGCACAAGAAGGAAACTAAGACAACAGATTTTGGTGACTCGATGAAGGTTAAAACTAAAGTTGCAAATTAAAATGAAATACGGCATGACCTTATTGTTAAGGGTGGATTCTGTTTCCCAACTAAGGTGTTGATATTTGATCTGTCCCCTCTATCTATGCTAAATGGAATTTTGCATCTGTTATTATAATATATAATAGAGACTCAATTGATCATGCTATCACAAGTGAGTAGAACAAACAACATTTCAGTGTGTTTTCTTTGTGCTTGACTGCATATACATACATATACAGGTATGCATTTATGTTTGGATGCAAATTATCTATATCTGCTAATAGATAGTTTATGGGTGGTATTGTTCATGGTCAAGACATATTTAAGATTGATAGTATATAGCTGAGTAGTTGTCAGATTGTAGTAATTATCATTACGGGGCAAAGGAACAAAATAATATCCTAATAGTTTGGTGAATAATACCAGATTATTTACTGAGAACAATTTATAGCATTTTCATTTTACATACTTAATATTTTAGAAAAAAAATCAATGAAACTAAATTCTTAATATGAATGAAAATTTAAATGTATAAACATCTTAAATAAAATAATTATAAAAATGTATTAAGATTATAATCATTCTGATAAAATTTTAGCTACTAAAGCTAGTAAGACATAGTAATTAAATATAAACTGAAAACAATTTAAAATATCTGGAAGATGGGAAGTAAAATAAGATTCAAATATTTTAATTAAATATTGTGGCCCTGCAGATGAATGTAACTCAGTGGCAGACAAAGTAGCACATACAAAGCCTGGCTTTATTAATTACACACAACCCAACCAAAACCAAACCAAAACAAGACATTAACCCCAAAGATATCACTGATATCATCATCAAATGGGAAGGGTATTTTAGAAGATTTTCCAGTTGGAAGACCAAGTGTTTCAACACTAGACCAATTAAAATTACACTGGTAATAAATATGTGAATATATATTTTTACAAGTTACATGTGTGTGTATATTTGTACATGTGAGGACAGGTATCCTCACAGTCTAGAAGAGAAAGAGTCAGCTCCTAGCAGCACAGGGACTGTAGGTTATGAAGCCACTAGATGTGATGTCTTGGACCTGAACTTGGGTCCTCTTAAAGAGCGACCGTTGCCTGGCAATGCTTCTAATCACTGAGCCAGCCCTCCAACTGCTACAAATGCATTTAATATAGAGAGTGGAAGAGCAAGAGCCTTAACTTATGATTCGCAAGATGCAGATTTTATAGTTCTCCATTGTTTCTATTGTCACTGTGCCAAGCAAATCTCTGCCACTTCATTCTCTGAAACTTCCCAGGTGGTAGTGACACATGTCTTTAATTCCAGCACTTGGGAGGCAGAGGCAAGCAGATCTGAGTCTGAGGCCTACCTGATCTACAGAGTGAGTTCTAGGACAGCCAGGACTACACAGAGAAACTCCGTCTCAAAAAAACGAAAACAACAACAACAACAAAAAAACCCAAAAAACAAAACCATCATTAGAAACTATGTTTTGATTTGATGTTTATCACTTTCGGAAACATTCTCTGCCATTGCTCACAATATCCCCTAGTCTGTGGACTCACAAATGAGATTTTTGCACTAAGAAGTTTTGCTGCTTCTGAGAAGTTGCTAAACATGCTGCCAATATTTTTGGAAGATGATTTATACTTCCCTGATCTTTGGAGCACATGTCACACACATTTAACAAGTATATGTAAAAGCATTTGCTATATATTTTGGTATGCTAATTTTAACCTATCTTTCATGATGGATTTATTTTTGCCTTATGAATATAGGTATGTATAAATATACTTGTGCATGTAATATATACCATGTATAAGCCTGGTGCTCACTGAGAACAGAAGAAGGCATCAGATTCCTAGGAACTGGAGTTGCATACTCTCATGAGCTGCTATATGGGTGCTGGCAACCGAATTAGAGACTTCTGCAAAAGAGTAAGTGTCCTTGACTACAGAGCCTTCTCTCATGACCCAGTATATTACAATATACATGTCTGTGCTAACTCTCTTTGCCTCTTAGTATGTATGTATGTATGTATGTATTTATTTTTATTAGTAATATTTATTTTTTCACTTATTACATATATATATATATATGTATATATATATATGGCTTTGCATGCAGTGATGCATGTATGTAGAGTAGAGGAAAACTCAGAGACTTCTTGCAGCATGTGGGTTCTGGAGCTCAAACTCAGATTACCAAGCTTGGTGGCAGCTACCTTTCCTTACTGAACCTTCTTGCCAGAGCCAGTACTCTTTTTGGTGGTTTTATTTTTCTCTGTTTCCCAATATTTATTTTTTAGTAGAGTCATGGCTTGTGTGTGTGTGTGTGTGTGTGTGTGTGAGAGAGAGAGAGAGAGAGAGAGAGAGAGAGAGAGAGAGAGACACAGAGAGAGAGACAGAGAGAGAGAGAGAGAGAGAGATTAAAAGTACTAAGGTGAGAGAGAAAAGGAAAAGAAAAATATTAGATGGGGCGCGGGGCCGGGAGAAAGCAATAAAACCAGAAAACAAGCTGAAAAACTGTATAATTAATTTAGACTACCTAAATGGTCTACATATCTCTAATACTTTCTTAATAAATCAAATCTTGGGGTACTTTGTTATTGCACATGTTTGCTTAACTATTTGTGAGCACCCTCCGATATGAGTTCCTGATGGGCAGACATTAGTTCTCCTTTATCACGGAATTTTTAGCCTGAGCAGCATTTTGCCCAGAATACAGCATAAGCTTGGAGAAGCTCTAATTGGAATGCTATGTGGCACTCAGCTTTCATGATGCTGTGAAATATTTTGTTATTTAATATTGATTCCTTTGATTATTTTTTTTAACCCAGGAATAAAATAATCAGGTTAAAAAAAAAAAAAGAAACAGTCTTTCAGTGCTTATAGATGGTGGCGGGGTAAAGGTGGGGGTGGGGGTGGGAGATGGTTAGGTTGATGATTTTTCTTCTGCATGAAAAGGACACAGCTCTTTTGAATTCAGCAGCTGAGTGGATCCATATGCCTTCCAGGCAGAATGTAGCCAGGGTAATGCTACAGATAATGTAATTAATTAACCCGTTTGTAGTCTCAGGATCTCAAACTTCTAGGTAATGGCATTTGTATAGTAATTTTCCTTGGTTCTATATATAAGATCTTTGGTAGAATCACAAAATAAGATTTGCATTTAAATGTAAATGGTGGAAGTAAGGCAATGAAAGTTATTAAAATGAACACTTGATAAATTTGGATAAAAGTAGCTTAGTACAACAGTGTATCTTGCAGGATCATTTGTATTCAGGAAATCATCGGGTAATGCCCATGGTTGGCTTTATCATTGCTTTATAACTTCTGCTCTGGTTTGGTTTGATAATCAGAAATTTCTTTTTAGATGAATAATGATTGCAAATCGTCAAAGCAAAACTGCCTCATTGTGGTTTTTTTTCTTCTTTACAGAATCCAATTCACTCATAGTGATTTGATCTCATTGTTTCAGACTGTGCTCAGTGTAAATCTATAACAAGGTATGGATGAATAGAAAACCTAAGTGAATGAGTGATTTGTTGAAATGAAGGTCAATAAGTCATCAGGTCACCTCAGCACTGTCTTCCTACAGGCTAGACTGGCATGGCAAAGACAAAGGAAATTGCTTAGCTAAGGGGAAGCGAGACTTAGAAAACTCTCCAAAGAACTTCCATGTAATTAATTAAGTTATACATATATTTCTAACATAGTATTAAATTTCCAGGTCTGTCTGGTGTATGCCATTGACAAAAACATCACAGGAAAAAACTTCCATATTTGGAAAACACCCCTTTTCATAAGTTTGGTATTTGTTTTACTTTACTTTCTCTCTGTCTCCTTCTCTTTTTTCTTCTTCCATACATTGCTAACATTTGTTCATATTATTAAAATCTAAAAGAACACATAACTAAATAATTATTTCATTATTACATTAAATTCTAAGCATTCTGAAAATATGTCTCTTTCTTTTACCTGCTGCTACCCAGTTCTACCACATTTTCCCCTTTTAAGTGAGAAATCCATGGTACTATGTGTAGCGTTCATTTATATTCATGGCATTAATGGTAGCTTTTTAATTTGAGCCTTTAAGCAGCCATATTACAAGAAAGATCTGCAATATAATCTTGCCCAAATGTTGTTTCAATGCCAATAAAAACGAATGAATAGACTGGAGACTGTAGTAAATAAAACCCTGTTATTTTACTTCTGGGACCATGGTTCTTGCACAGTCTAGGGTCTATGGATGAAAATGAAGTGTTTTCTCCAATTCATGTGAGGTAGAGAATCTATATCAAAACAGTCATGTCAGTAAACAAGGGGAGGGGGAGTGATTCAGGAAACAAAAATTACACAGTAGAGGCAGCATATGCCCTTCAAGAGACCCAAAGGATATCTCGTGCTAACTAAATTCCATAAATAAACATTTACTCCCAGAAAAAGCAATTTTTCTAGACTAAACCATTTGTACTTCTTATTGACTAGAAATATATAATATGAAGTAACCTAGGATGGGGGGGAGGGGTTTAGGGAATTTTAAAAAATCATTCAAAATAGGGACCTGTGAGATAATTGTCTGTATGAGAGCTAGTGTTTGACATACTTTCCAATCATGAGCCATTTGATCAAACAAAAGGTCTTGTAAATTTAAGGTTTATGAAACTCGAAAGTGCACTTCTTATAAATGAAAAAAATATATATTTCATGACTTTATTTCCCACATAGGTTCACTTGTCTTGGCCCTTACAGCTCGTTCCTGGAGCAGCATCTACCTGCTGCCTTCCCAGGACAAATAAATGTGTACACATTTTAAATGTTTCATCTTTTTGCTTTGTCCTCCACTCCATTCATCCTTATGCACTGCTATCCACCTGAAAGTGGAAATGCAGGAAACAGATAGATTGCATGTATAGCATCTTGTCACACTCTCCCCAATGTGTCTAGTATGAAGTCAGAATCCCAGGAGACTAACACTAAATAGAAGTGTACTGTACAAGTCAAACCACGAAACAGATGGGTGAAGAAAGTAGAAAATGGAGTCTTACTCCAGATGTATGATAATTTTGTTTTGATGAAACCCCAGGGCCAGAAGGAGATGGGTGTGTGAGGGAGCACGGCTGGAAAGTACAAATTCACATGGCTTCTCATCACAGTGAAAGCAAACCAACACAGGTGGAATACAGGAACACTAAATGTCTTTAGTAATTCAAGCAGGAAGGAATTAGAAATAGAGACTATGTGTCCCTTAAAATATATGCAAGCTTGAAAATGAGAGTGGAATGACATAAACATTTGGCCCAGTGCATTAGTTTTACTGTATCAGTGTTTAGACACAGGAAAGAGCAAGTGAAGGAAATGCTTCAGAGGGTTCAGTCCACAGTCCTGAGCTCTCGAGTGTAGGCTCGTGGTGAGGCAAACATTCATGGCAGCATAAGAATGTGGGAGAGCCTGCTCACCTCACAATGAACATGATGCCGAGAAGGAAGAGAATAAAGACTGCATATTACCTTCAAAAGTATGTCCCCTCAGTGACCAACCTACTCTTCTCAGATGTTTCCCAGCTCCTAACTTTTCTACCACATCCCAAAAGAGCATCCCCAGACAGGAATCAAACATTCACCACATAAGCTGGTGAAGAGCACTCCCTATTCAAATCATAGGACTCACAATATCCAATGAAACAGTTGTTATACACTATAGAACCACAAATGTGGTCTAAACATCTACTCGGTTTACCAAGCCTGAGGTACTAGTAAGGTATTGCCAATGAGGTAGACTTAAATAAAAGTTTCAAAACGTTTGTAACGTGTGATTCATGTTATCTGGTGTCTAGTCCCACAATCCTGTCTTTTCCTATTTACTTAAACCTGAAAGAATAGAGAGGTAGGATATCTACTGTTTCATGTACATTCTCTACATGTAATTCCAATAGTTTTTGTCTTGTATATTATCTGCACATGCATATGTGTATCAAGATTCTTGTACATATTCTTGGTATGTATGTATAGTTAAATGTATGCATTATATATATTATATATAATATATAATAACATATAATCAGCTAATTTGCATCCACTTCGGAAAAGTTACTTCCTCTCACGTTAACTATTTCTGTGAATTAAAGTAACAAAAATGTAAGGCCATTAATGAAGATTTTTCTGACCCATCTAAGGAACTTCAGGACCATGTTTCATTTCCAAATTTATAAGCATCTCATTCCTTTAGACCCTCTTTGATACATGTAAAACTTCCAGCAATGGCCTATAGATCTTCCCTAAGAAAATTTTATTTGGTATATAGAGGTTTCATAAAATTCTTTATTATGTTTTTAAAATTTGTAAGATTATAGGACCTTAAAACAAGAGGTCTCATGCTACTCCCCAAGTCTTCCTCTCCCTCTCTATTCACAGATGGAATATTGTGCTCTCCTCTGCTGCTCTTCTTTTGCTGTTGATAGGGGAACACTTCTTTCTATTTAGTTATAGATTATCCCTCATGTTTATGAGTCTCTTGGCACAGGAGCAAAGATAAGCATTTTAGAATAAAGTACTAAACATACTACCCATCATGCAGCTGATGCAGTACTTAAAATGGCCAAACCTTAATTACATTAAGCACTTTGTGTAATACCCTCAAATTTGATATCATACGTCTATAGAAATCATAATTATGTTAGAGCTCTACAGAGCAGTACAACCGATGGAAGAGCTAGATGACAGATGAGTATTCAGATGGATAGTCACATGAGACGTGGGCACAGGGTCTTGGGGGAAGGTGCTCCTGTAAATCCCCAAATCCAAAGGCCAAAGGACTAGGGACTCCAATGTCTATCTGACTGTAGAGAAAGACAAATATCATAATACAAGGAGCACGTGTTCTTCCTTCGTATATTTGGTCTCTGCCAACTCTCAGTGGGTTTGGTGGTGCCCATGCTCATCCGTGAGGGCAGATCCTGCTAGCTCATTTTGGTTATTCACATTTTTAATGGCTACCTGGGATGCTCTCAAGTCCACACCAAGAAACCATATTGTGACAGCCATCTGGAAAACCTTCAGCACAGGAAAACTGACATATAAAATTAACCATCAGGTTGACTATTACAATTTTCTAAGGATGTATGGAAATGTTAATTGTACATTCCGTTGCTATAAAGCTGTAAATGTACAGTCAGCATAACCTCAACTCTATAGAGCAGAATGATTGTCAAAAGACAAAAATTTTAAGTTGAATTGGAATTACATTCCAAGTATCTTGTGATGAGTGTATATTTCTAGCACTTACTGACTTATTCGATATCCTGGATGCTAAGTTTTATTCTGGATTCTGTAACACTTGTGGTGCCTACTCTTTGGGATAGCTATAAATTCATTTTACATGAAGCAAAACGAATTCTTCACTGATGCTGAGGAAATTACCCTGGATCACTAACCATACAGCTAACAATAATTATTATCACACTCTTACAGTTGAAGAACAGAATAGAATAGCTCTATAGAGATGAGGTTATGCTGACTGTACATTTACAGCTTTATAGCAACGGAATGTACAACCAACATTTCCTACGTCATTAGAAAATTGTAACAGTCAGGCAGTATAATTAACTTACCAAACACTTTTTAAAAATTAAATTTATTCAGTTTATTTTATGTACAAGTGTTTTTTCATGTGATTATATATGTGTGCCATACAGAAAAGGGTATCCTAATCCCTGGAGGTGGTGTTATGAATGGTTGTGAATTATCATGTGATTGCTAGGAATCTCCCTGGATATTCTAGAAGAGGAAGAAGTACTTTAAAATGCCAAGAAGTCTCACCAGCCTGCAAAGATTGTACTTTTAATTTAAAAGTTCATTTATCTAAGTATCCGTGTGTGTGTGTGTGTGTGTGTGTGTGTGTGTGTGTGTGAGTGTGTGTGTGTCTGTGTACATAAATGGAGATGTTTGCATCGTCTAGAGGATGCTCCCAGGAGTCAGAGTTACATGTGAGCTTCCTCACATAGATGCTAGACACTGAATTTGGGTCATCTCTGAAAGCAGTAACAGCCAAAGCATCTCTTAAGCCACACGAGTCATGCTTTGTCTAGAACCTTCACACTTCAAGTGTGCTGGGGTTGCACTGTGGCATACTCCATTTTGTGAAATCAAATTAAGAAAAGCAATGACAAAAATAACAGAGTGCATCACACCAGTGGCCAAGAAGGATGTGAGTTCTCATCAGTAAGGAGTATATTATTCCCACATAGACATCCTAGGTAATTCTTCTTGCTTGGGTCTCTGATCCTTGAGATTAATCTGTGCAACCTGTGTGAAATATGAAACAATGTCATCATATATGCCTTCTGAAAACTTCAAATTTTCCTAATGAATGCTTTCTGTTATTTTACTTAGGAAAGGAGTTTGCATGTATTGCCCAGCTATATTTCTTGTCTGATAGAAGGTATACTTCAAGCAGATAGACACACACACACACACACACACACACACACACACACACACACATATATATATATATATATATATA
>NW_021604617.1:15843521-15863155 GCF_004785775.1 Grammomys surdaster
AAACTCAACGATAGATAAGAAATAATAAGGTTTATGGATTCATTAGCATTTGAATGATGAAGCATGTTTATGTGTTTCCCTTTTGATCAATACTGCCCTGCAGGAAGAGTACTGTATTAATTGTCTTTCCTAGCCTTCTATTGTGAACATCTGGTGGCCGTACAACCAGCCCTGTAGCAGGACATCCCATTGCGCCAGTATGGTAGGCTTTTATGTTTCCATTTTATTATCAGTGAACACATATATTATCAGGGAACATATAGAAAATCATGTTCCGTAGAACTTCTCTATTATACCTCCTTACTTTGATTGATCAAGCGAGTACCCTGATACATAAATCTGGTGTATCATTAAGTTCTATGCAGTTGTATGTAGTTTAGCTTGAGTAATTTTATCATATGCTTTATATAATATACATCTGTAAGCTATTTTATTTCAGCGAATGGAGTTCTGTCACACTGTGGATACTTCCTTTTTGTATATGTCTTTCATTTTTGTAATTATTGAAGCCTTTCATATGCATAATACATATGTGGAATTTTGCATATATACAAGGATAAGACAGCATCAAAATCAAATGAATTGCAATAGAGATTCCATCAGCATCAGAGACATGACATAAAGCACAGACTTTCTTATTCTCCAGTGGTTATGTTCAGGAAAGTATTTAATATACAGACACCTTAGTCTTCCTTTTATGTGAAATAGTGACCTTTGTTACATACTTCTTGGGATTATGAAGATCCAAAGTTACATAAATCTTTAAAGAGCTTGACTCATTGGATGAAGTATTTTCCTTCCCCGTTTTTCCTTTTTTCAAATATCCCTACTTAGAAACTGTTCAGAGTGAATTTGTATATAATTAGAAATAACTGAAAGCAAGATTTGGGACAACTGGTTATTTTAAAATAAATATACAGTATAAAGCTTTTATGGAGGCGGCAGAAATTAACCTACTTTCAGCTTGTATTAAAATGATCTGCCAAGGTGCTGACCCACTGGCATAGAGGGTAGTGCTGCAAAAACAGGCATGTGGGGTGGCTTAGATCATGTGGAGACTTAAATAAGCCCTGGGTAAAATATAACCCGCATAGTCTATGCACGAATAATTAAGGACTTTTCATATTTAGTTTCTGTGCTTATAACTTGATAGCATACATCTGTGGGAGAAGGTAATCCAGGAATTAATGGAGGGCAAATTCAAAACGGCCCTGAAACTTATCTTACTATAGAGAGTGATGCTAGCGCCTACCAGGTTTCTGCTTGTTAATTTCTATGGTTGGTGCTACTGGGGGAAATTGTCTTCATTTGCATTGTCTTTCAGTGACCTACCTGGAGGCACACACCTGCAGACACTTTGTGCTCACAGAAGTATCTCTAGGGACACAGACCCACATCCATTCAGTGCAATCAACTATGTTAAAATAACATCATGGGCAAATATTTCAAACCTTAACATTTCAAATGTTGCTTCTCGTACTGTTTAACTTCCTCCTATTGCTCATAAGTAATATCTATCATTGACAATGTGACTTCTGGGTCTGTCCTTTGCCCTGTGTGTTCTGATTGCTGTGTTTTAATTGTAGACATCATAGAACTATATTCAGCATGTTTATAGAAAGAGGGAAATTAGATTTCTGCTGAAAATGAAAAAATGAATAAGATAAAATAATGAAAAGAAATGTAATTGGAAGAGTAGATATGAATGGTTTATAAAGTAGGTATGCATGTATGATTACTTATTAAAAATAATATATCAGCCATAAAAGTTAGAATTCACATATTACTCCACTATACATAGTTTATTCTAAATATAAGTATATATTAATATATGAAGGAAAGCAAAATTTTTACATGTAAGTTATAGTTTTATAGGTATAAATGTATATGAATCTATAGTTTTAGAGATATAAATTTCTTTGCAAGGATCATTTTCTTCAGGAATGTTTGGTGTCAAGATATTTCCTTTCTGGGACCAGCTTTCCATTTCCTTTTCTTTTTATTTATGTGTATGTCTGTGTATTTAATAATGTAAAAACAGATTAAGCTGCTATGGTATTACAAAAGCAAAAGTGATGACCCTGCCTCCCTCCAAATGGTAAATATACTCATAGTAACCAAATTAATAAGCTCTATTTTGCCTTGTAGTTGCTAACTGTAGGGCACACAAACAAAACTTCAAAAGTGATTAAGTAATTTCAAGAAAAGTATGTCTTAAAGTAACTTGTGTGTAATCTGTAGACAAGAAGTTATTCCCCCCTCTCTCTGTGTGTGTGCGTGTGTGTGAGTGTGCATGTGCGTGTGCGTGTGCGTGTGTGCGTGTGTGCGTGTGTGTGTGTGTGTGTGTGTGTGTGTGTGTGTGTGCCTGTGTATGTAAGTTGAATAGTATTAGGAAGCCATATTATCTAGGGTGTTGTTAGTCACAGAATAAAATTTGAGGTAATTCATACCATGTAGCATTCACACATTAATCTTAGTTTAATAGCACTGGCAAACATTACAACAAGAGTACTGTTAGTAGCCTGGATCATTGAGCAGGGAGGGTGGGTAGAGATAGCCAGAACGGAAATAATCACATGCAGAGATGGAATGTGGTCCTGTGGTCATGAGAATGGTCTAGACGTGGAAACTCAGGCTCTAAGGACGTTCAACAAAGGAGCAACCTTCTCTAGTATGACTCGAAGAGTGCTGGCCAAGTTCCATTTGTTTATGGTGTGGATCCATTTATTGTCAAGGGACTATGGTCATTCTGCTTATTCACATGGTGCTTCCATCAAGTGTCTAACAAGCCTCATAAGCTTCTAAATGTCCCTTTTGCTTTCCAGGTTTACTCTGTCCGATGTTACACCTTTGGTGAGCACGGATTTATTAGACGTTTCAATTAAAAAAATACTTGAAATATTGTGCAAAAGGAAAAATACTTCCTCTCGCACAATAGTTAAACCATTCAAAGAAATTAAAAATGCAAGGGATACTATAATATATCTGTATAAGTGTAATGCATGTATCTTGGGACTAAGTCAAGTATGACAGTTTGCAATTTAAATAATGATCAGTTATGATTCCCTTCAAGGTGTCTCCTGTGCCCCGTTATTTTCTTTATGATCAAACACTAATATTCACTCGTAGTACAGGTTCTCCTTAAAGTGGAGGAAGCTGGGGCACTTCTACTAACATAAAGGAGTGACTATGAGGTACCTAACCCATCTGATGTTTCTTCAACTTAGCTCTACACTTAAGGTTCTACATTTACAGATGAGAAGACAGAGGACCAGGATGACTGCCACTTAAAAGTGTTTCCTAGACACAAAAGAGAAATGTATCCACCAAATGTCAACGTGGTTGCCCTAATAAAACGAGCATAATAATGACAGCAGTTAACATGGCAACTCATACAGGGAAAATTTCACATCGTCCTACCTGTAGATGAAGGGCCACAGGTGGCTGACAGAGAATCAGTTTCCTCCAAGGAGGAGTTTCTGTACAGGCTGTTCAATCCCAAGACGTCAGCCCAGAACACATGTACACGTTTTAGCAATACTAAATAGATTCAATAGAATGTAATACATTTGTAGAACATCCATGTAAGATTATTAAAGATCATGGATTTTGGAGGTGTCTGCAGAGGAGTTAGGATGGGGGAAGGAGGTACAGGAGAGATGTAGATATTATGTTCAGGAATGAGTTCTCAAAAAAATTTAAATTTAATTTTAAAAGTAAAAACAAACATATATATATACACATATATATGTATATATATATATATTTAGTACTTATTTTCAAGCAAATGAAGTGTAAATATATATATATGTGTATATATATATATATACATGTATGTATATATATTGTAGAATTATAATGTCATAATGACTGCATTAATCACACTTCATTTGCTTGAAAATGTTCGAGGAAGGAATCAGTGCGAAACAGGTCTTCCAAGAAAAAGACAGCCAATCAACATCCCCCCCCCACACACACACACACCTCCACCCCTGACTAGATCCTGAGACTGGCTGATTGATCTCTTTCCTTTATGGAGCTAACGGGAGTTTTGAAAATGTAAACCAAAGACCCATCAACTATTGATCAAGTGTATTCAAAGGGAATACCTGGGAAGCAAATGGCCTTGTATTGGCGTATTGCAGAATTAGAGGAGCCAAGAATAAATCTTTCCTAAAGCAGACTCAGGAAAAAGCCTCCCACAAACCTGAAAATATTAAACGGCTAATTACTAAGGCCTTAATTTGCAAGCTCTAGTCCTTCTCTTCCTTTACTCTCTCCTAACCACACGGCCCCGCCCCCGACTTCCTCTAACCCTTTCAATATTTCTGTAAAAGAGAAAATCAGAATGCGAGGGACAGTGAACTCAGCCACAAAATAAGTCAAGGGAGAAATGAAGTGCTAATTAAGAAAACCAGGGTGTTATGCAAATGGATAGTACACGAAGGAAAGAAGGCAGCCTAATGAAGGTGCCCGGAGTGGAAGGGGCGTCTTGGTGCACAGACAGCTGGCTCCCAGGAAGGTCAGGAGCAGGCGGGCGAGGGAGCATAATCCTTCAGATTGGCAGCTCTGCCCCCTGGTCACCGTTTGATTATCTCCCAAATTGCTGTATTTCACAGAGATAATGATTTTTTATGGTCACAGATTTGAAGACAACTGCTGTATCCTGAGGGTTGTCGTTCTGCAAGGAGACGAACTGCTTCCTTGTGGAGAGGTGGGAGGGAGAGGGAGACTCCTCTGATTTTTCCTTTCCTTCTTGACTTCCTTCCCAGAAGGTTTTATTACCGTTGTGATAGAACTGCGTGTTATGGCGGGAACCACCCCTGTCCTAATTAATCCCCGCCCTTCTGCTAGTCTCTGGCCAGCTCTCCTATCTGCTCTTCCAAGCATTCCAGAACCTTCTCACAGACCTAAGGCTGTTTCTCTTTGTAAGACTTAAATTAGCCAGGACTTAGAGCAGGGAAAGTTTCCTTCTGGCATTTCCCAGGAACTAATGTGAGTATGTGTTCACATACTTCTTTCCTTTGGGGCACCCTCCAGCTCTGAGACCTCAAGGTGATTCAGCCTGGAAACCTGTCTTTCACTTCTGACTTGTCTATGGTGGAGACTTGCAGTCAGACTCTCTCTGTCTCTGTCTAGTCTCTCCTCCTTTTTCTCCTCTCTCCCTCTTCTTCTCTCTCCCTCTTCTCCTCTCTCTCCTTCTCCCTCTCTCCTACTCTCCCTCTCCCTCCTCTCCTTCTCTACTTATGTCCCTCTCTTCTCTCTGATTTTAAGGTGACACATTCTAGCTAGAGCTGTTAAATTACCTTCTCATTTAATTCCAGTATCAACATAATCAGGAACAAAAGATGAGAAAAAAATTAACCATGTGTTAACTTCCCCTGAAAAACTAGTGTATTTAATGTAAGTTCTATGATGGCTCCTGGGCGAGTTTAGGGTTTTAGTAACAATTGTTCCCAAGGAAAGTGTCAGCAGAAACTCTGGTGTAAACATAGTTTTTCAGTGGGATGGAGAACAGCACTGTAGCCCCTGGACCCCAACAGCTGGAAGAACGCCCACTTACTACTGCGATGGGAAAAACCACTGTGCTTCAGTTTGGCCCTAACCATTTCAATGTTGCCTGTATGTGAATATTTATTACTAAAAGTCTTCCCAGGGGTTTCTATTGAAATCATGTCTCCTTAACTGTTGTAAGGCCAGTTGCCTTGAGGTCTCTCTGGTACTTAGAAGTTGTACATTCTTTAAATCCTCTTCCCAACTAATACTAATTTCCTCAGACTTCTTTTGTATTGCACTCAGTTAATATGTATTTTATCATATATTAGCTATTGATACAGGATGGGTTTTTGTGTTTATTCACAGAGCTGTCAGAATTTTAAAAAGGGAAGATTCAAAGGTTGTATTTTATATGTGTGAGTGTCTGATCAGCATACATGTATGTGAAACACAGGTGTGCCTGATGCTTGCAGAAATCAGAGAGGGCATTGGATCCCAGGAACTAGAGTTGCAGGTGGTTGTAAGCTGCCATGTGGATGCTAGGATCTGAACATGGGCCATCCGTAAGAGCAACAAATGTTCTTCACTAATAAGCCATCTTTCTTGATCACACACACACACACACACACACACACACAGAGAGAGAGAGAAAGAGAGAGAGAGAGAGAGAGAGAGAGAGAGAGAGAGAGAGATTCTTAGTACTATGTATTTTTCCCAAACAGAGTAAAAGTGAGTATTTCTGCATGCACTATCGATAATTCCTAACTTCCTTCTTTTAACCTGAGAAGCTTGTCCCTACTCCTAGGTAAATTCCATGGAGAGTCCCTAATCTCCCTACAGGGATGAGATAGTCTCTAGCAGTTGGGATATATCCATTGTGTGGTACATGCTTTTTAATATGGTTTTCTCTCAACATGTTTAAACCAGATACATTTTAGGAGTAAAGAAATACCTCTATATGATGAGACAGGAAGCAAAGAAGACAGATGTGTGTATCAACCAAGTCAGTGTTCCAGGCCGGAAGTAAGCAGCTTTAAACAATACCCTGCAGTTGAACATTAAGAATTTTCGTTATTCACAATCCTGATCTCCCCACCTGCTCTTGACTTTGATTGAAACTTCAGTATAAAAATATAAATATTTATGTGCTCAGGCTAAAAATCTAGCAATGGGTTGAGTGCTGAATAGTTAAGAATATGTTTAAACATCAAGACCTGAGTTTAAGCACATCCAAGACTCACCTAAAAAGCTGAGGTTGGCCATATATGTGTCTGTAATTCCAGCACTCTGAAGAGCAGAGACACAAAGATCTAGTTTTGCTCAGGTTTGCTGGCTGAGCCAGCCAAGCTCCAGATTTAGTGAGAGTTTCTCTCTCAAGGGAATAAAGTTGAAAATGATAGAGGACATCAGATCACATCTGATGAGCTCTTTCACCTCTGAGTACAGTTACAGTCTCTCTCTCTCTCTCTCTCTCTCTCTCTCTCTCTCTCTCTCTCTTCCTCTCTCACACACACAGACAATAACCCTTGATTCTTGTTCATTCTTTCATTTAAGTACAATTACATTCTCTCTTTATCACAATCCTAAGTTTGCCTACAAAATATACCCCATGTGTCCCTTTCATGTCTCCTTCTTCAATGTTGATGTCTTTTCTTCAAAGCACCAATTCTCATCTGAGCCTCATTCTTCATTTAAAACTCTGTTTGTTTATTGATCACCTTCACTAATAACACCCACAATCCAGGAAGGTGAAGACTTTGACCTGATCACTATCAGGACACTTGAGATACATTGCATGGTAAACGCATCTAAATAAATGAGATGGTGACATAGAACATATGACTCTTCAGACTCCCTTTCAAACAAATAATCTATAGTATTCAAAAACAAATAGCAAGTGGTATCAAGAAATGTGATCACAGATATAGTCTTATAGGTGAAGCAAACTTAAGTGTGCCTAGTAACGTATCTAACCTGAGGTTAATTAAATTATATTGTACTCTCTGTAATCAATGCTTAAGTAGAGATAATGAAATCTTCAACCCACAACCATTATATCTTGGCTATTAATGGATCTGAAATGGCTTTTCTGTTTCCTAATATGATGGATTCAGCTTACCTCCTTTATATAGTCATGTCCTCTAGGAAAGGTGTGAATACATTGCTTTAAAGACCCTGAGATCAGTATCCTTGATAGGAACACCTAAATCAGATACCCCCTGGAACTTACTTGGGCAAAAGATGATTAGATCATTTGGCCAGATGGAGGTATTATTTGTGTAGATTTTGGGTTGTTTTGCTTTGGAGTTGGAGGTTGAACCCATGGTCTCACATAGTATGCTTGTGATCTACTCTCAAGAAAGCATTCAGACAACAGTGACTTGATTCTGAATGCCGTCATTTCCATCTATCACAGGAAACCAGTGCCTTCCTCTCCACACCAATATGTTAGTATGTAAAATTAGCCATGTTTCTTTTAAATGGATACTATTCTAGCACATGGCTATTCATAACATATTTAACCATATCATGCTTAAAACTTTCCCTGGAGATCCAGATAACTCAAGAAATGTCATAATAAATAATTTTCCATGTTGATGATTCTATAAATGACAAGAGTGTAGGCAGCATACATTCCTCAGCATGTAATTGGCTGGTCACATGGCATGCCAGCTGCTCATTACTTACCGCGAGGCCACCCTCTGTATCATGCTATGCTCTCAAACATAGTGAGTGAAAATGGCTTCTACATTTAATGATATATGGGTAGAGTAAGAACCTATGGGGTCTTTAAAGTCCTTTCTGTATAAAAATGTCTCCCACATTTGCATCAGTTAGTCTCTTAGTAAACGGAAGGCACACTGTGTCCCAGGATCCATGGACACTGTGGTGGTTTGAATATGCTTGACCCATGGAGTGGTACTATTAGGAGGTGTGGCCTTGTTGGAGTAGGTGTGGCCTTGTTGGAAAAAGTGTGTCTCTATGGGACTGGGCTTTGAGACCCTCCTCCTTGCCATGTGGGTGCCAATCTTTTTCTGTTTGCCTTTGGATCAAAATATAGAACTTTCCGGCTCCTCCAGTCCCATGTCTGACTGGTCACTGCCATTCTCCCACTTTGATAATAAGGACTGAACCTGTAAGCCAGCCCAAATTAAATGTTGTCCTTTATAAGAGTTGTCTTGGACATGGTATCTTTTTACAGCAATGGGAACCGTAAGACAGATTCAAACCTGATAAACCTATGATGCATGCCTCTCAAGGAAGCTAAATAAATAATTTCCTACAGGGAATTGCACCATAATTCTTGTTGCTAGCACCAGACTGACCAGCACTACCTTCTAGTCACTATGAATGAATCATAGTAAACAGAGATAAACAATATGTGGTTCTTATCTTCAAAGACATCCAAGAGAACACTATCAAGACAGCTGATAATTTTAGCAAAGCACAACTTTATGTTGTAAACAGATGTTCACAGAATCCAGGAGCCTATTATACATATTTTTTTAAAAAAATACCTTCTGCCTCCAGAAGGCTTTATTTGATCAACTTAAATCAAAAGATCTCTGTGTTTCATTGATTTGCTTAAATGTAATTAAAAGACAACTATCAAAAAATGGAAAACCTTGAAAAATACATTTCTCAACAAGTTAGGCAAAGCCAGAATAATGAAGAATAGAACTCTGAACAAACAAAACTGAGAAGATGAAGTCTGTAATAAAACATTTATTCTTAAAAGAAGGTCCCTGAACCTAATAGTGTCTACTAAATATTCTAAGAAATTAAAAAACAACAAATAACAATAAAAAATGTCTCCCACAGACTCATTATTTTCTTTTGTAGAAGAAAAATAATATTTCAGCAGTTGAAAATTTTATTTTCTAAGTAAAACTGGCTTGGTATGGTTTCTGTCGTGAGAAACCATTTTTTTTCCAGTGGCCTCTCTGTACATAAGTTTTCTCCACTTTTCTATGAAGTTGTTGACATATTTTGTATTTATTTATATAAGCTCCTTATGTTTCAGAGAAGTATGTGTTATAATATTTTCCTGTTAGTAATTCTTTTCTTCTGGAAGTTTTTCACACACACACACACACACACACACACACACACACGAATGAATTTATTGCCTGTTTCATGATTTTGATGTTTAATCTTGAAGGGGGGAAGTTAAATAAGTTGTTAGTTTACAGATTCATAAGATTTCATTTTCATTTTCTACTAATGCTCAGTTTTCTCTCATTTGTGTTTGCAGTAAGAAATATCTTATTTATCTAATTAACTCATGTACGTAGCTATATAAATTTCAAAACATCCACAAATGTTGGTAAAACCAACATTTTCTGTAGACAGAGAAGTAATGTAGGAATTGAATATGCTAAAAATTTTTAATTTCATGCAACTAAGTTAAGAGCACAGGATTTTTTTTGTCCATATGCAATGCTGGGTAGGAGACGGAGTCAATAAGAGTTGAATTACTTGCCTATACAATATGATAAGTTGACATAACCTTTGGCCACACAATATCAGGTATCACTATGATCACCCTTTTTAATCCTAAACTCTTATGGATTATACGTCAAATTTTTAGCGTGAGCTGTTGCAAAAACCACTCATTACCCAGATATTAAACTGAAGTCTAAAGCTGAGCTTATTTGAAAAAAAAAGTGTTGCTGATTTACGTTTAGTGATGCTGAATGAAAGTGAACCCTTTCCTTCCCATTGCAAGAAGGTTCTGCATGCTAACCTCCCAGTCTTGCCTTTGGAGTTGAGCTTAAGCCACTAGTCATGTAGATATCTATTGAATACCTTGAATTAGACAGCAGTAGGCTTACATATAGTCAACACCAAGATGTATGAGGTACCTGCTCTTACATGACATTCATATAGAACTGCAGAAGAAAACATGGGTTATACACTTAGTTGCCAATGGCATCTGCAAAAACGGAAACCAAAGATGTCTCAAAGAGGCAAATTGCTGAAACTGTTCTCTGAAAGGGCTTCTGATTAACAAATTGATCAACTGGGCAATGTCAAGACAACTTAATATTTATACTAAACAAAATTAGAGGTGCTTATTCTGCATATGTAGCACAATGAGTATATTCTGAAAGTAATGGTTTCTTCTATTACTTTGTGCTTTTATTATTATATCTTTAGACCTTGTATCCAAAATGCAATAATTGAGATTTTGCATGTGGTGTGAGCTAAGGGTTTAACTTGATTATCTTGCATGTGATTATTCAATAGTGTCATCTCTATTTATTAAAAGGACTATTATTTCCTCAGTGTCTGATCTTACATGCTTTCTGATCATGTATGTTGAATGTATTTCTGGAACTCTAAACTCTATTATGATCCTTCGTGTATCTATCCTAGGGATATCCCATGGTCTTCATTACTGCCACCTTTTTGTGTTTTTAAAGTGAGGCAATATGAGACCTTGTCATCACTCTTCATTCGTAAGATCATTTTGTATACTCTAGAAAGCTTTGCTACACTAGATGAGTTTTAGAAGAGTTTTGGGCATCATATAAGTAAAATTCTGTGTTCATGGGGATAAAGACTGTACGTTAAGTGACTTACTCTGTATAGGGTTAGCCTCTGTTCTGGCACAAACTTATTAACGATGTTTCCCAAAACTCTCAAGAATGAAGTAAGATGAAGAAAAAGTTCAAGAGTGTTCCAGTGAGGCCCCACCTTCACAAATGTCCTACAAACCATTGGGTCATTTCAGTTAACTGAAGTCGAATTATATCATTTATTAATATTAACAGATAATAATCATTAAATTAATATCAGTATTTTGGCTTCTTAAAATCTCATGTCTCTAGTTCTAGAACAATATTATCTAGTTCAACTATTAGGCTTTCTCAAAGACAGTGGTTATCAACTTGTGGGTCACAACCCCTTTGAGGGGCATCAAACAACACAAGGGTGGTCTCCTAAGGCCATCATAAAACACAGATGTTTAAATTATGATTCCTAGCAGTAGCAAAATTACACTTATGAAGTAGCAATAAAAATAACTTATGGTTGGGGGTCACTACAGCATGATGAATTGTATTAAAACATCACAGTATTAGGAAAAGTGAGAACCACTTCTCTGAGATAAGCTATGGGCACATTTGATGAAGAATATTTCAAATATCTTTGAGCCATCATTTTGGTATTGAATGTTAGCAACATATATCATTTTGTTATGATACATGGACCAGGAGTACACATGAAGGAGGCACATTTTTCATATCCAAATAGATAAATAGAACAAATGAATCAAATATGTGCATTTCATTGATTGGACTCTATGATTAGCCCCAAGTTCCTCTGATTCAGTAAAATATTCTGTCATGAGCAATTCTAAGACACTCTCACCTATTCAAATCTTCATGAAATGACAGACCAGCCTTTAGGTCAGTTACAGATGAGAAATGTCACGCACCTGGTTAAACTGGAGAATATAAGCCTTGTCTACTGAAAGTCAAGTTCAAATGTTAAAAAAACTACTTCCCAGACCAAACAAAAGTGTGTGCCAGCTCTTGAATAGCATGTCAGGCTGACACGTGCTCTAATTAGTATAGGGGATTATCTCATCAATATATCATGAGGTGATGTGAATGGTCTATTGTTTACTACCTTCTAGTGGAGAAAATGTATGATCAGAGAAGTAAGAAAGGCACAATGAAGAAGTACAGTAGAGTACAGAGACAGGTACTCTGGTTTCATAATCCATCATCATAATCACAAAAATATGAAAACTATATAGAAGACATAAATCACCAGATATTTCTTGCTTATAGATTCCCAGTCTAGTAACATTTGTAAACGTCTAGAGATACATTCGCCTATAGCTATGAGTCACATACACCAACTAATTCTTTTCCTGTTGTCTCATAAAAAATAAAAAGCAATAAATGAAGTTAATTTTAATGATAGGCATTATGTAACCTAGTATATCAGAAATATTGTGACAAAACATGTAATCAATGTGAAAAGAGTATTGATGAGATACTTCCCATCTCTTTTACTAAATCTCATTTTACACTTAACGCACACCTCAGGAGATCTGCTCCTCAAGTTCTCGGTAGCCCCTTGTGGGTTATGACTGTCATATTGCATAGAAATGATCTGGACAGTAGGCCAATTTTTAACATTTAATACTTATTTAGTAGTGTCATAGAGATATGAAATTTAATTAAGCTTCATTGTCTTATATGTAAAACAGGAATTTCCCCAATATCATAAGTTTTGGAAAGAAGGTTCAGCAGGTGCCTCTCTTATGATCTCATTAAGAAGTTTGTATTAACTCTAAGCCCAGTTTTGAGATCCTGTGGATTTATGATCTCAATTACGTGGGGTTTACACATATGTACCAATGTTACTTAAAATATCCCTTCTTATAACATTCCCTTTATGAACCAGTTTTGTGAGTAGAATATTTATGTGCTTTTGTGAGGAACATAAGGATTATAAAGG
The DNA here is from genome assembly GCF_004785775.1 of Grammomys surdaster. NCBI lineage: Eukaryota > Metazoa > Chordata > Mammalia > Rodentia > Muridae > Grammomys > Grammomys surdaster. Next base: position 15,856,494 of record NW_021604617.1, read on the forward strand.
AACTATGCTTTGTGCTGCTAACATAAATGGATTTGGAAGGCAAAGTGGAAAAACTACAACTTTATGATAAACATTACCACCTCCCTTTAATGCATTATTATATTTTATAGCTAAATTACAGTGGAACATTGGGGCATTTATGTAGGCTGCATAAAGGCACAGAGGCAGTGAGGGAAACCAAAAATTACATTTGACTTATTCATTAATGAAAAAAAAAACCTATTCTCATACAGCTGCTATATCAGCTCAAGTGAGAAATATGCAAACATTTCGGCAATCTTCACCCCATAATCCTGCCAAGACAAAATTAAACAAAATGACCTCACAAATTATTAAAGTCCAAGTGTTTAGGAAGGTGCACTACATTATAGGCAGAACCATATAGCACATGTCTCTCTACGTTTCCACTATATAATTGTATGCAGATGTACCCAGAGTTATGCAATAGACTCATTTCTTTAAAAAGCACAGTACAAATTCAATATTAAATTCCTTTGGATGTATGGGGATTCCTGTTACTTAAAATGTTCCTTTATAGTGTGATTAATCACCCCCTATTTCTCTATTTTTAGCAAAGTAAAATTTTAATATAGAAATTTTACAGTATTTAAAATTGTGAACATTTTTTAAATGCTTCAAAAAAATATGGAGAAAGACGAAAAAATTGCTACTACATGTCAAGGCCACCTCATCATCATTGGAACATGTCCCTTTCCTGTATCTAGGCATCCTTACCTTATTGGCATGCTCAATGACCATGTTTGTCTTCCTATTCCAGCAACAAATGAGTGTCCTTTGGTTTCTATCTAAACCCTTTTTTAGCTCCTTTAAGGAGTTAAATACCTTGAAAGAGTTACTTGCACTTGGTCACTCAAATTTCTATCTTGAGACCTAGTGAATTCTATGCTTTGTGACTTTATCAAAAATGTTCTTAAGTTATTACTGTAAGTTTTCTATAAGAAGAAATTAAATGATCAAGAGTCTTCTTCATAGCAATACAAGTAGTCCCATGTAGATGCTCACATACTTGTCTCCCTTCATCCAAAACATCTTACTTACCACTGTATTAGCTCAGTAACTCTGCCATTGTGAAGTACTGTAAACCGATGACCCACAACAGCAGAAATGTATTGTCCCATAGGTTTGGAGACTGGAAATAAACAATCAAGCTTTTCGCAGAGCCACACTCCCTGTAGGGAAGTTCTCAGAGACTGTCAGTTATATGCCTGATTCTTAACCTTTGGTAGCTTCAAGCAGTCCATATCTTACAGATGAGTACTGTCTCCCAGTATGGCCATGTTCAAATATTTTATTTATATAAGTCAACAGGCCTTCCTTCAGAGACTACCTAATCCCAATAAGAATGGCTGTTATTATCAGAAAAAAAAGAAAGAGAGAAAGAAAGAAAGAAAGAAAGAAAGAAAGAAAGAAAGAAAGAAGGAAAGACAAAACAAAAACCAAAAAAAAACATGGTAAAACTATGGCAATGAAAATATAGAATCAAGGAAATCTTTGCATATTTATGATGATAATGTAAATTAGTACAGCCATAAACATGGCAGGGTAACTTTAAATAGTTTGGTCAGACCGGTCAGACCTGAGTTTATATACATACAGGTGATATATTATATGGACTGAACAGGTTATACTTATGTATATAGGAGTGTATGTATAAAAATAAGCAATAAAGTGAGGCCATGAATTATAGAGGGGGAGATTGGAGGTGCATGGAAAGGTATGAAAAAGGAAAGCAAAGCAGAGGGGAAAACAATATAACTATATTATAATTCAAAAACTTAAAAATATTACAAAATAGAACTAGTGTATGAATCTAGTGATTCCACTATTCTAAGTACGTATCCAACAGACAGGAAATCGGTATGTAGAATAGACACATGCCCACCCATGTTCTTTGTAGCATTATTGACAATAAATGTGTACCATTCTTTTTCAACTGTGACATAACTTACACAGCGTACAGATAATCATGTGTCTTTCATGTTCTAGGAAAAGCTTTCAAACCGATATGATTAAAATTAAAGTAACTCAACCTGAACCTTCAGTATTATTACTAATGTAATGATAAACTGATTTATTATCTCCCTAAAAACAAATTGAGCTGGAATATTTCCTGAAAAAAAATGACTTTGGCTGTTTCTTCTCCTGAGTGTATGTAAGAAATATAGAACAGCATATCTGAATGTGACAAAGACATATGGACACATTTATTCTATAGCAGAATGCAGGGAATTAGTAAAATACTGAACAAATATCTACTTATATCAGTTTGTGTTTGGGGAACGGATTCACACTCTGCAGAAGAACATGATCCTATGCTGGTCACATTCATTATATGTTGTCATATCAGAGGGAACATAAACTTATAAAGATATTATAGTCCTAAAATGATTCAACAGCACATTGGATGCATCTAATAAGCAGGATCTCTTAATCAGTTCACAGAGAGTCATTAAGTTCTATCTTGTTCTGAACTTTCTACTCCTTTTCTTTTGAGCTTCATCTCTTTGTTTCTCATTCCATGTGCCTCAAAATCGAAGCTATGTATCTAGTAGATAAAAATTGTCATTGATTTTCCTTCACCTTGAGAAGGCATAGTTTTCTTTCTTTTTTTAATTCATTCATTTTATATCCCACTACCTGCCCTCCTCCAGGTCACTGACTCCCACAATCCTTCTTCCCACCTCCCCTTCTCTTCTCCTCTGAGCAGATGGGAGCCATCTGGGAATCCCCCATCTTGGCAATCTATCTTTTAAGATGTGAACTTCTACTACTATAAAACCCCCTAAAATTAGAAATTTATCTTAAAACATGAATCAAACATAGAGTTAATTCAGTATGTTTACAAAATATCAGACCTTCCAAATTGTGCAAATTCCATACGTAACACCTTTGTGTCGCACCTTGTGTGACCCCTGTGAATTCCCTGAATGATCATCAGCATGTGGTGGAGAGTTCCAGCATGCAGCTCATCCCTGGAAATGCTTGATTACACTATTTAAGTGCAAAAGCCTTTGGTATAAAGCCCAGGCACATAGGCACAACAAAGAGAAATTTTCTGTTGAAGCAGTTCCAAATTAAATTTTTCTCCACATTTTACCATATACAATAACTTTCATTGCTCCTTCTATACTCCTACTTTTATTAAGGCTGCTATCAAATTCAGAATATACAAATTTTATTAGCATAGGTGTCTTACAACAATACAAAAAAACATTTTGCAAAGGAATCTAGAGTAATAGATAATGATTCCGTTTTTATTTTGTCATTAAAGTTAGACTGTATACGTAGTAGGATATTATGACAGACATATTAATGTCCTTAAAATGGAAATGCTATTGGTATTGGTATATCCATTTCCACTACCAGTCAGTCTCACGATAGCTCTGAGTAACACGTTCTTCTCATCTTGTTTGCTATAGTTCTCTATGATTTACCTGTGTCCAAACCAAAAACCAGCCCAGTATGATACATACACTTGAAATAAAAATGATCGATAATTAAACATGAGCACAGATAGAAGAAATACTTAACACAGGGAACACTCCCTACTGTTTCTTCTTATGGCCCAAAACACAGTGGTCTGGCAATCATACAAGTCAATGAAGGACCAAAGGATATCGTAGAAGACTTTATTTTCCTTAAGCCTTCCTATTAGACCAGTTTTTAACTTCTGAGTCATGACCCCGTTGGGACTTGAATGAACCTTTCACAGGAGTCACCAAAGACCATTAGAAAACATAGATATTTACAATACAATTCATAACCGTAGCAAAATTATATCCATGAAGTAGTAACAAAAATAATTTATTGGTTGAGGGTCACTAAAACATAAGGAGTTGTAGTAAAGGGTCACAGCATTAGAAACATTGAGAACCACAGCTGTAGACATTAAAGTTTATATAAGAAACTATATACACTTCTTACATATGTAAGTTTATGCTTCTTGTACGGAAGCAGCTTCTAGACACATTCTACTGACACTTGCAGAAAACCTCATCAAGAAAACCCTTGAAAAACACATGAACGAATGGGGTTGGGAAAATGAGAACTATATTCCAGAATCCCAAGTGAGAGGAATCCCAAATGAGAAATCAATTTCTTAGGAAGCTCTGCTGCCTGTATATTTAGTGAGATTACAATTAGGACCTAACTTTGCAAAGCACTAGAAATTTACACAAAGGAACGACAATGCATGACAGTTGTTAAAAATAGTATGTAAAGAAGAATCTGGAGACATACTTACTACAACCAGTATCATATGCTCCACAGTCAGAGAATTCTGTCAAATAGCGTAAGGACACTAGACAGCGATTGGGCCATCATGCAAGAATTAAGATCCAAGAAAATGCTACTACCATGTAAACATACTCTGCAAACATGTCATAATCTCCTCAATGAAAAAGAAGTTCAGTAGGATTTTTGCTTTGAGAGTTAACCAATAAGTGATGATACCCTGAAGTTATGAGCATTTCTGGAATATTACATCTTTGCACATGTGATAGACAATTATTCATTTATTATCATAAGTGTGTGTGTGTGTGTGTGTGTGTGTGTGCCTTAATACAGTGTAGTCAACACAAAGTACATGTGAAGATCCAAGACCTACTATCAGGAGTCAGATCTCTCCTTCTACCAAGGCTGAAGGGATTCAGCTGAGTTCCTCCATTTTGTACAAGTGCATTCATTGGGTGAGTTATCTCATGAGTCCTATACTAGCCTTGTATCAAAATTACAATAATAATGATAAAAAATATTACCACTGATATTATTTGTTACTTCAGAGTGCTTCCTTTTTAGAGCCTGATATTTAACCATCATTTTTGACCAAGTTCAGACGAAAACACGTTGTGGGAAATATAAAAATGATTGGCAAGTTCTTGTGCTATGCCCAGCACCAGCAGGCAACATGGCTTCAGTGGAGTGCTCTCATCTCAGCAAACCCGCTGGACTGGGCCCTCTGAGACTTCTCCACCCAACTCACTAATTTCCCTTGGCAGGCTCTATCTACCACGCCAGCCAGTCCCACGCTTCAAATCCCCCACAGTCTTTTTGGTGTACATCAGGCAAACCCATGCTTTGCCTCTGTATCTTTCTCTCTTAAATCCAGTTGAGTTGCTGTGAGAAGAAAAACACCACACAAACTTATTAGATTCAATGATAACTCAATCTCTGGGCACAATAACTAGAATCCTAACCTTGTAAGTCATATAAATCTAATTTCTCCAGTGGCGAATCGTGGCGGATCCACCATGAAACTGGGAGACAGTGGCAATTACATCTTGCCCTTACCCTATCCTTGATTAAAAAAAAAAAAAGTCCTAACTCTCTCCTGCTTCTCTCCCTCTGTCAAACCTGGAAGTTCTGCCTACTCACCCAATGATTGGCTCTTTTATTCATTAGGGGATTGGTTCGAGAGAAGTCAAGTAAGTATGTGACTCACTCCTTGTCTGAAGCCCCTCCCAGGAGAGCGGAATTAGCATTAAAATACAAACAGCACCGGGCCTATCCACAACAAAACACTCAACTAGACAGAGTGGATACTGTGGAACACATCATATCTTAAATATATTAACTATTAACTGGCTGAAGTCATAAATGGGAACAATCCATGTGAGATACCTGGGAGAACAGTGCCTAGGTCTTGACAAGTTTCAGAGGATGGTAACTGAGAAAACAAGGCCTACGCTGAGGCTTTGAATTCCATTTAGTGGAAATTTGGATTGGATTGTCTTTAAAGTCATTTACGACACTAACCCAACTGGAATGGCCCATGATGTTGTTTCTCTAAGAGGAAACCAGATAGAGAGCTGGTAGATTCTGTAGGTGTATGGTCTGTAGGAAGTTAAACGAAGGTGAAAAGTATTTTTTCCTTTGGACTTTTTGACTCACTATAATTGCATTTGCTATTCATATCAGGGAGGTGGCTTCCTTTTGAGACATACTTGAGAACCCTTGCTGTAGGAAAAAGGTATGCTTCTGTGAGGGCCACAGTGACAAAGCTGAAGTACACAGGCATCTATCTGTCAGACTGCCCTGTCTTCCTACTTCAACAGAGATGCAATGTTGCTGAACTCTTAGCATTGCCTCATATATTATTGTGAAATAATAAAAAAAATCCCCACCCAACAACAATCAAAGCACAACTTTTGTAAGGATTCAATAAACAGCAGAATACACATAGCGATAATTCATTAAATAATAAAAGTAATAGGCAATTACTATGATTAACACGACATATTTTAGGCTTATACTACAATTAATCAGCATAACGGTGCTGTGGAAAAAGTATAACCATTGCTTTATGTATGTTGTGTGTATGTGGATGCCTGTGTATGGGTTGGATGAAGGGTGCATTCAGGTGTACTATGTGTGTGCTTGTGGAGGCTGTTGTGTTCATAAAAAGATAAAGAGTATGTCCTGTGGATGTGTGAAGATGTATGAGAGAAGGGGATGTCTCAGTGGGCCCATGCTGAGGCATCTCTTCCCCCTGAGAGACAAGCCACACAATGGTATAGCAATAGAATAGAGAATAGAGTTTATTCAGGGCATGAGGAGGGGAGCCAGGAGGATAGTAGAGGCAGAGACAGAGAGAGAGAACAAGAGAGAGAGAGAGAGAGAGAGAGAGAGAGAGAGAGAGAGAG
>NW_021604617.1:15863555-15876069 GCF_004785775.1 Grammomys surdaster
AGAGAGAGAGAGAGAGAGAGAGAGAGAGAGAGAGAGAGAGACAGAGAGAGAGACAGAGAGAGAGACAGAGAGAGAGACAGAGAGGGAGGAGTAGAGGCTGCCCATGACCACGTGGAGAGAGGGGGAAGGGAAGGGGGAGGGGCAGAGAGAAGCTACAGGCAAGAGATCAAGAGATTAAGAGAGTAACAGATTAAGAGAGAGAGGAGGGGGCAAGCAGCCCCTTTTATAGTGGGCAGGCCTACCTGGCTGTTGCCATGTGTGGCAGAGGCTGTTTGATTCCCTCCCATTCTGTTTCTCCTTCTGGAAATAAGGAAGACTCCATTTTCCAGATTCTCTTACAGTTTGGTTGGGTCTTTGTAGCCAAGCTCTAGTAAAAATCATGTACCCTACTATATGATCTGCCTATATCTCACCCTAGACAGACTCTGCAGGCTGGATTCCCTTTCCTAATGACCATGGGCTCATGTATATAATATGAATCCCCACTCCCAACACTAGCACTGGCTTCTATTTTTCTTTAATATTAATTTAAACAACCAAAAAATAATTTTCTATTTGCTCTGAAATTGGATGTCAATACTTTTCATTTCTTGACTATACTAACTCAACATGGCTTATGGTGTGCAGGGGCTACACAGCTGGAGTGTGGGAAAGGGCTATTTCTTTGGGAGCCCTAACTGTATGCGGGAGCCTCCAGCTCACATCTTTCTATCTTTCCAAGGTAGAAAGTTTTATGTTGTTGCTCTAAGACCTTTAAGGTGCTCCCTATAAGCAAAACACTTTGATTCTGCCACTGCGACAGAAAAAGATGTACCTCAATAATCCTTGCTTCCTGGAATTCATGGTTTTGGTTGTTTCTCTTTTTTCGTGAATTCAAAGTTGAGCGATGTGACCACGAGAAGTTTCTGAAACTGAAAGTATCTGACTTTAAGGGAATGAATGCAGGTTTTTGTTTGTTTGTTTGGTTGGTTGGTTGCTTTGGTTTGGTTTGGGGGATTGTGTGTGTGTGTGTGTGTGTGTGTGTGCACGCGTGTGCTTGTGTGTGTTTTGGGGTTTTCTTTTTCTGTCAGTATCTAGCACAGTTTAAGAGCCTCACAGTCGAACCACGTGGGACGTAGATCCTATGGTGAACACTAAGTTTTCACATGACCCCCAGATACCAGTCTTAAGTTCTCCAGCTAAGTCCTTGATGTTATGAAAGAGAGACAAGCCATCTCTATTGTGACCTTTGAAATTAATGACTTGAAAAATAAACTTAGGTGATAGAACTAGGCAAAGGGTCCCAACAAAATCACACCATGCAGCAGGTTTCACGTAGGAGGTCTATTGGGTGGGGAAACAGAGGCAGACTCTGGGAGAGGATAAAAGGAAGGGGGAGGGGCAGGGAGAATGTGGTCTTTATTGGGCCCGTGGCACACACACAAAGGGACATGAGCCAGGAGGGAGACTGTGACCTCTTGAGCAGCTAGAGATGACGCGTCTCATCCCTGGGTCCCTCGAGAGTTGGCTGTAAAGATGCCTGGTTGTCGTGAAGTCATTTCTAGCTGTTCATGGATGTGCCTGATTACCAAGAGGAAAAAGAACTGCCTATTGTTGTTTGAGGCCAATTTGTTACACTTAAGGAAAATAATGTTATCTCTAGCAAATCCCAGCATAAGAACAAAATAAAATTCTGTCCTTCTGGCTTAGATGTTAGTGTACCGGCAAAGCTGTGGCCACTTTTACTTCATCGTTCTCCTGACCCAGGAGAAATCACAAGAGTTACTGCTGTGCTCTTTATGACTAGGGAAGGAAGCCAGGGGCACTGCCTTCCTTTGAATGATGAAATTTCCAAAGAGAAAGGCAAGACATTTCTTTTAAGCTATGAGGTTGGCCTTCACTTTCTGATTTGAATGAACTTCAAAGTCAAATGCAATTTCAGAGTATTATCCCATCATGGCCATGTTACTTGTAGCAGGTTGAGCTCTAAAATCCCTTTCTACAGAGCAGACAGAGAGTTTTCTCCGTCAATCCGTTTGCGGTCCTTTAAAAGCTGCCAGTCGATTAACCCGTACTTATCTAGACCATAAAAGAAGTTCCTAAGTCTCTAGTACAAAAATTCAGACGATTCTGATGATGTCTAGGGGAAGAGACAAGCATCGCAAACCTGAGACTGATGAAGATCTCAAAACCAAGGTCTGGTGAAAAATGATGGTCTCAAGAACCCATTCAAAGGGTGCTTGTTAAGTGTTTCTGTGGATCAAACATGTTCGCAGCTATGCACATATAGTATCGGTAGGTCAAAGTCTTGTCTTCATGCTTCTGTGGATCCAGCATGTTCCTAGCTACGGAAATAGAGTATTGGTAGATCGGGGTCTTGCCTTCATGCAGAATCCGTTCTACAGAAGTCAGGCATATTTGTTCTCCACTTCTGCTGGAACAACTTACCACAAGCTCAGTTACTTAAAACATTGCCTTTATATTGCCTCTAATTTCTGTTTCAGAAGTCTAGTGTGCATCTCACGTGCAGAGTGAAAGAAATCAAGACACAATCAGCCTTCCTTTCAGGATATACCGGGTGAGAGTCACTCCCTGGACTTTACCAGCTAAAGAAGAGATTGCTACAATGACTCAACTCATGGCCACCTTTATCCAGTTTCATGGCAAGCAATGCTGCCCACGAATTTTCTGGATTTGTTCTTACTGTCACTCACTTCAGTTTTTAATTGTGTGATAAATAGTGTTCCCCTGGATCCACCATGATAATTTTACCTTATATACTTACACCTTTGATATTTTTCTTCCCACTTAACAGAGGAAATGCAAAGGTTCTGGAAACCAGGGCAATTTTAGGGTTCATTATTATTTTTACAATATAATACATTATCTTGTACAGAAATGTTTGGAACGATTATTTGGTATTCAGTTTATATCAATATAATTAAATTCATCTGTCATATCCCATGATTTTATTCTTGTTTTCTATCATATTCTAGGCTCATGCTTAGCTTGCATGGAGAATTAATGACTAAGAAAATTTTCTTTTTAATTCAGTCTAGGAGTTTGGAGATATTTTTTCCCCTTTACCATTTAGTAGGTAAGAATAAAAAAAGAACTTTATTTTCAAAGAAGCAAACCCAATGCACTTGTTAGCTCTCTCTAAAGTCTGGACGTATGCTGTCTTACTCGGTGACCTGAATCAGGACTAGTGTTGATATCTCCCTGCTCAGTGGTGGTGTTCCTGGTAAGACCCTGAGGAATGAATTTAGACAGAGCAGCCAAGACCACCAGCAGCAGTCACTGTCAATTTCTGGCATATTGCATCAAGATTTTGAGAGTGTCAGAATCTGTTAGAACTTGGTTTGAAATATGACAAGTTGTCAAAGACATTCCATAACTGATAAGAGCCCCTTGAGGTTAATACGTGAAGCTATAGAATGACATGGTTTGTGTGATATAATCCCCACATTCTTTGTTATACAGTCTCTGAGTCTGGATGGATTTTTATAAGTGTATAGCCTACTTTTACTACACAACTCCCTTATCTTGAAACATAACTGCAAAAGTATATCATAATGTTTTGCAAGTCAATTCATCTGGTGAGTATTTATTGGCAATTAACAGGATGTAACACAAACTTTAGGTGCTGTAGAAGATTTCTAAAAGAAATAAAATCTGACTCCTACATTCAGCATCCTTAAATACTTTTACTGCGTCATGAGGCAAATATATAAACTTACCAAAGGAGACAAGAAGTCAGTAGATACAAACCTGCTACACACTGAGGAGCTCTGGAAGTGGGCTAATTTCCTAGAAGTATGGGAAAGGCTGAAAGGGTGTTGAGTCTCAAGGGAGACTTTGAAAAGCATGGCATGACACATTTACAGTGGAATGAAATTTGACATTTTATTTGACACATAAACTCATATATTAAGTTAAGTCCCAAGGAAAGAAGCTGTAAAATATACCAGAAGACATCCGAGTTCGCATGTTTGTGCATCAGCCTGGGTGTACATGTGCAATTCTATAGCATAGGCCAGATACGAAACATGATATTAACAAAGACAGCAATAACAGGAAATTTTCTGGAACATGTGTTGATATATATATATATCATATTATATATATAATATATATACATATATTATATATATATTATACACACACACACACACACATATATATATATATATATATAATAACACACAAGATAATTCTCCCTGGGAAGCTTTTGTTCCCCAAGGATTTCCTGATGATATTCATGTTTATTATTCACATATAAATTTTTAGATCAACCTAGCTACCTTCAACACAAAAGATGTTACTATTACATATTAAAATACATATTTCTTAACTTAGTGAGTTAACTGAAGAAACCCGACATTTTGTACTGAATAATCATTTACACATGATAAAATAATATTTTTTCTATTATATGTCTATTTTTCATGACTTTGAGTAAAAGATTTTATCAGGTTAGTTTTGCAGATGTTGTTTCCAAATTAATGAAAATATGGTGAGGGTTTTTTTTTTCACCATTATCTGTTTTACCTTATTATGTGTTTATATGCAGGCTGTTAAATTTTATGTCCTGGTCTCTTTCCTTGTTTGAGTAGCTTTTATCATTTTGAATTCACTAGGAATTTCTAGTCATTAGGATATTGGTTTTCCAATTAAATAAGCTGTTAGCTTAAGACTAAAGTTTTTTTTTTTTTTTTTTTAGTTTACTAATTAAGAAAGGAAAATGAAAGTATTGAGAGATGGCTCAGTGGTTAAGAACGCTGGATGCTCTTCAGAGGGCTGGCTCAATTCCCAGCACCTACATGGCTGCTTATAACCATCTGAGACTTCTGCCCTAGGAGATCTGTTGCTCTCCTCTGGCCTTCACAGGCACCAGGGACACTAGTGGCAAACAGACTTATATGTGAGAAAAACACACATACACTTAAAATACAAATTAATTTTTTCTTTCAAAAGGCATTTTATCAAAGGCCTTTTGAACACTGAAACACTGAGTTACATGTCCTTGCACTACAGTTTATCATCAGAGTCTACATTTTCTAAGGTTCTATTTTAAAGTACCATACATTTTGATGGGGTTCCCTGGTCCATTTCCCTATAAGCTCTCTGAGTTTCAGTGCTTAACTGTACAAAACAAAACAAAAAAAACAAAAAAAACAAAACAAACAAACAAACAAAAAACCCTTTGTTTCACAGGAACACGGAATTGATGGTAGATATTTTATGAAGCATAAAAGAGCACAGAAATACCAAGTGTTTACTTGCAAGTATATGCACAAGAGTTGTGCCTTGTTTCTTGCAAAGTATTTCATCTTCCCACCTGAGCAGCTCCCAGTCATTTTCCATTCAGACTTCGTCACAACAGATTATTCCCATTTATACGCATGAAATTGATCCAGAGAAAGACTATTGATCTTCTTATGGACAAGGGTCAACATATGGTTTCTGAAGTAAATGGCTATATTCTGTAATTTGTGCTTGTTTGACTTGTTTCTTTTCTGTTTAGTTTTGTTTGCGAGAGGGTCTCATGTATCCCAGTCTGTTCTTCAGTTTGAACTTTACCTTCCTTTATCTCTTCGGTGCTGAGTTACAGGGATATACTTCCATAGACAATTTCTGTATTTCTAGAGACTGACCCAGGGCTTCAAGCGTGCTAAGCAAGTACTCTACCCAATGAGCTGAATTCACAGCCAGGGAATTCCTTCTCTGTGTGACATGTTCAAATATTTCTAGGAATGTATAATCAAGCTTTTTAATGTGTGTGGAAAAACCCAAGGCCTCCACACTCACTTATTTTTACTTCCAATGAGATGACTGATATTCATCCTTGGTCTATGTGAAAGAATGGTGATCACAGTAGCTCCAGAACATGACAGCCTTGGTGGTCTGTCATCTGTCATATCCTGGTAATTAGCTCTATTTTGGTCCTCTGAAAACCAGATCCACGTACATATTACACTGTGGGAAGGCTGCCCCTCTCTTGACATTGAGTAGGGTCTTTTTTCTTTTCTGGCCATGAGCAGACAATGCCTTAGAGGACCTGGATATTACAATATAGATGATGTACATATCCCATTTCAGTGACTACCTAGTATATCTATAAGTATTGTCTCTTACCTAGTATATCTATATGCATTGTCTCATCTATCCATTGTCTCAATGAATCTTGAGTAGTAGACAGGACAGGTAGTATCATGTACATTTCAGAAAATATCTAGCTTGCTCAGGATTTAACAGGAGCAATCTGTGCACAATGAAGTGCAGTATTTGGCGCACTGGAGGCACTCATTAAATTTCTGTTACAAATAAAGAGAGATGGTAAACTCACAGTTCTACAGATCAGTTGTAGACATGGCCCTGCTTATTGTTTCTTCCCTTTGCCTCATTCTTCTGCCTAATAACAGTATCTATTAGTGGGATCTTAAATTCCTTACCTTCTGCTCACGTGCCCTCTAAATATAATATTTAAGGCTTTGTTTCTATGAAATTCAGAGCTGGAGTACTTAGGAGACATATTCTAACTTCTACCCACTTCACACAAGTTAATCTTAGGACATTTGAACCTAAAGTGAATTAATTGTGTATTATATTTGTTCTCAATGTATTTTTACCCACGATCCCTTGAAACTGTTCAAGGTTTTTACTCTTAATTTTTCTAAACCTCATTAAGTGTCTGCTTCTGCATTTATTCACTGAATAGCACATGTTGGAGCTTCTGAAAACTTCTTAGAGAGAGATAGAGATATAGATGATAGAGATAGAGACAGAAAGACAGACAGACAGACAGATAGATAATAGAATGAGCTAGAGAAAGAATAAATATGGAGATGTAGGGATAATTATTCTAAAAATAAGGTTTTTTTCCCCTGGGATTCTAAAAGACCTTTTTGGGCAGCCAAGATTTGGTTCACACCTTAAGAATTTTCAAGTTGAAAATAGCAGCTGTTTAACACATATGCACTTAATCCCACAATGATATCATCCTTCTAATGTGCATATACTCTGTGTCATCTTTTAGTAAATACTACAACCTTCCATATTTCAATCATTGCTTCCACAGTCCTCAGGGAAGACATCATGCATTCCACTGCAAACACAGTCATACCACATGCAGACATTATGAATACACAGCTAGTAGTTAGTAAAATTGAATAACTTTTCTGAACTATAATTTCTAATGAAGTGAATGAACAGCATTGACTCTTAGTTTTCAGGCTTGATTTCATGATTAGGGTGAAGAAGTAGTTAAAATGTTTGCCAAACTCCCCTATACATCTACATGTTTGCATTGCTACATATACATGTGATATGAGCTTTGGCTCACATCACAGCTCCATCCCAACAATGGTTGCTTTAGACAAGTCCTCTCACTAGTCCCCAAGCCTTCTGTGATTCATAACTGTTCAACCTGTAGATGTGAAGCGATCAGCTCTTAAGTGGGTCATCTACATGACAACCCTCCTCCCAAAGCACGGGGATCTTCGTAAAAGAGGGGAAGAAAGACTGTAAGAACCAGAAGGAGTGATGCTTCCAGCAGAATTTTCCTGATGTAAGAGGATCATTCCACACATGAACTCACAGTAGTTCACAGTAGTAGGTACATTAGCTACACAAGATCTAGACATGATGAAGTCAGCCAAAATCTGAGAACAAATGTGGAGAGTCTCATAAAGTCTCACCCATATCTTAGAAGCGACCGATAATTGATGACCTCTTAGAGACAAAGAATCCTTTTTTTTTTTTTAAACAGGAATGTTGCCTCTGAGAGACCAGCCACACTCAACTGGTTGGGCCCATACCAATGCACATATAATCAGTGTGTGTGTGTGTGTGTGTGTGTGTTCTTTTCTTAGATCTGCTTTTCAAATGTAGGAATTTTTCCATGTATTTATTTATTCACTTTACATCCAGATGGCAGGTCCTCTTTCCTCCTAGTCCCCCCTCACATAGCCCCTCTGTTTCCCCATCTCCCCTTTCTTCTCCTTTGACAAGGAGGAGGTCCTCTCTGGCTACCAACCCACCCAAACATATCAAGTCACTGCAGGGCCAGGCACTGCCTTACCCATTGAAGCAAGGCAATGTAGGCCAGTTAGTGTAACACGATCCACAGGCAGGTAACAAGAGTCAGGGACAGACCCTCTCCTCAATTGTTCGGTACCTGCATGAAGACCATGCTGCACATCGGCTACATATGTGCAGGGGGGGCTAGGTCCAGCACATGTATGATCTTTTGTTCAGTCTCTGGGAGCCCCCCAAGAGTCCAGGTTAGTTGACTCATTAGTTTTCTTGTAGAGTTCCTATCTCTTCTAGGTTCCTCAATCCTTTCCACAACTCTTCCACAAGACTCCAAAAGAAGCATATGAAGTTAAGAGGGAAAGGTGTATGTGTGTGTATGTGGGGGGTGGGGTGGGGTGGTGGGGGTAGATTTCAGAGGAAGGAATTGGGGTAGATCTGATCAAAATAGATTGTTTCTATGTGTGTATAAAATTCTCAAACAATAACCCATTATTATTTTAAAATTTTATTAAAGAGTTCTTTTACTGGATACCTGGTCTTAGTCAGATGAATTTGCATGGAACACAACCCTTATTTTGCAATATTTATTGTATTTGGTACTCATTTTTATGGAGCAAGGAATGAAGCTACGGTAGAACTATGAAGAAATTCAATGACAGTCACGGCAATGCAAACTGCACAGAAACAAGCCAGCCAGATGAAGTAAAGTTAAACAAGCGTGGGTCTAGTCCATGGAGCATTCAAACCACATGCAGACTGACATTTGGACATGCAGACAGACGGACCGAGTACTATTATAACAGTTGTGTGGGTCATCATCAGTAGACAGACTGCTCTCCTCTATTGAATGTCATTAAAATCAAAGAGCCAACCCAAATGGTACATGTAGAATAACAACCATTTACTTATAGTCAGAACATTCTTGAACATATAGACTCTCTTTGGTTATTCTTCATCTCTTTTCATTATTAGGAGGAAATGAAAAAGAACTGTTGCCTAACCGTTCTTCAAGTAAAGGAAGTGGTAAAGAGAGAGAAAAGGGAGTTTCTGTTTAACATCGTTTCCTAAAAATTTATCTATGATGATAAAACACTGCAGCAGAAACCCAGGTGGGAGGCACCTTCCCCTCAACTAAATCCTCCAGGCTGGTTCTTTTATAACTGGGAAGGAATAGTAATGGCTTTTTTCTTTTTTTGCTCTAAGTAGGCTTATACAGAAAGGAAAATTGATTTGGGGCAAGAATTAAAGGTCCAAAGAGCATGGATTTTACTTATGTAGTAATTTAAAACACAGAGTTGCTGCTTTTTTGCTTTATGATTAAAATATATTATAAGCTTCAGATGTGCAGGGTATGTGCAGGTAGTCATTAACTTTGTCACGCAAAGCAGGATGTTATTTAAAGAGTGCTTCGAAATTATTCATAAGTATTCTGCTTAGCATATTTTCTTATAAGATCAAGTTAAGAGAAACACTAGGACTTCGTTTCTCGAAATTGAGACAGTCAGAACTACGCAGGATTTATTAATAAGTGAGGTTGTCTTAATCTTTCCTTTACCCTTGACAGGTTTTGGTCTAAGTTTATGCACTTGTGGACTTGTGCATTTTTTTCCTACCATTTTCCATTAGAACGAATTCTCCACATCCCAATAGACTGTTAAGAAAGTTTGGATGTGTGTGTGTGTGTGTGTGTGTGTGTGTGTGTGTGTGTGTGTGTGCTGATTCTTTTCCTGAAATTACTCTTTTTTAACTTACCAGTATTTCTCCATCCGGTTATCTCTCCCTTTAGTTATGCTTTAGTTATGCTTAAATAATTCTTCTCCACTTTAGTTTTCATCCCCTTAGGATATTTTAAGCAATCATCATGCCGCTCATCAGCTATGCTTTTAAGCTCGAAATGGCAGCCTTATTTACAGATGATGCTATTTGGAACCCAGTGTTTGTATATAGAAGTTTGTGATGGTGGGATTGTTAAGACATAGAAGACAGAGAGTTCTCCTTTTTGTTCAAGATTTCAATTTGTTTCTTTTTTTGTGCACTGCCAAAGAAATAAAAGAGAAAAAAAATTGGCTTGCTCTGCAAACTGAAGACAAAAGAGTTAACTCTGTTCATTGCATCTGAAATTCTATGGGAATCTTCTTGGGGAAATCTCACTTCATGTTGTTTCCTTTCAAAAACAATTATTCTGTGTATTATCTATAATAAACCAAATGACTCTTCTAATAGTGTTAGAATTAATTCATAAATAATATATATATGAGATCTAGATGAGTTTAGGAAGAAAGATGAGATAGCTATATTTATATGTATATATTTTACATATATTTACAAAATTCATGTATTTCTTTTTAATTAATTAATTTACTTTACATTCTGATCACAGCTTCTACTCTCTCATCTCCTTCCAGTCCCTCTGTCTCCCCTGCCGTGTTCCCCATCCTCCTGTCCTTCTTTTCTCCTCAGAAAAGGGGAGACCACCAATGGGCATCAATCAGCCTTGACAGATCAACCTGCAGTAGGACTAGGTATACCTTCTCTTACTGTAGCTAGGCATGGCAGCTCAGTTAGGGAAAGTGATCCAAAGACAGGCACAGAGTCAGAGATAGCCCTGCTCCTGTTGTTGAAGGTCCTATATGAAGAAGCAACTGCCCAATCATTACATATGTTGCAGAGGGCCTAGGTCCATCACATACATGCTCTCCGTTTGGCACTTCCATCTCTGTGGGCACCTATGGATCCATGTTAGCTGATTCTGTAGGTTTTCTTGTTGTGTCCTTGACGTTTCTGGCTCCTTCAATCCTTCCTCCCCTTCTTCCCTAGGATTCTCCAAGCTCCGTCTAATGTTTGGCTGTGGGTCTCCGCATACTCATGCATTTTTTTTTTAAAAAAAGTCAAGTTAAAGATACAATTGCACTTATTAATTGCTTGACCATTGTAACAGTGTTTGAGTTCCTTATTTCAGTTGAGCATAAGAGTTAGAAAAATAAGAACCCAAGGACACTGTCTTTTGGAAGATGGATGCTTAGTAGGAAAGAAAGTAAACAAAAAATAGGAATTCAAATATAGAAAGTGTCAAAATAAACAAGAAGGGATAATTTGAAATTAAAACATTTATTATGCTCTATATGAAGTAAAGAATCCCAAAGAAACAAAACAGTTACCAGCTTCTCTTGGCCTACCCAATCCTTTTCCAAATTTGGACATTTTGTTTTCTGTTGTACTTTCTAAAAGACGAATGGTTTATCAAATTAGTTGGAGGTATTCAGTTATTGCTCTTACAAAACCTGGAAATTGTATCCTTTGGAGTTGATGTAAAATTATACAGAATAAGAATGACTTTGGTTCACAACTTTAAGATAAAATAAAACACTATTTGAAGTGTTTAATGTTGAGGACAGTGATTCTCATTTACAATCCTATACTGTGTTATGGCATCAAGACAAACGATGAATCTCTATGTGGAACAGCTTATTAGAAGCAGAGGAAAATGCTTGGGATCCTATTCAGCATTTTCCATTTATATATCCCTGGCTTTTGAAGATAGATATTTAAGACACTAAATTCTCATTCCAATTATTTTCAATGTCCTGGCCAAACCCAATTTGATTTTTGGGATAGTTGTATTTTGTCTAAGTATTGAAAACAAAATAACATTTCAGTCAATAATATATAGTCACCATGTCAGCAAATTAGAAATGTTTTAACAGATATAATAAAATCATAATTCCATGCTGTTTCAGTTTCGATAATAATGAAGCATTATTCCAATGAGCATTTATAACAATCGGGTTGTATTTCATAGCCTTAGAATAAAGAGCAATAAGCAAGAATTTGATGGAAAATTTTAAGATTATAGTAGTTTGTTTTACTAAAACAATGAGAAACTTCTAATACAATTCCTTAGTTAAAGTTCTTCTTGATAAAAAGTGCTTGGGTTTTAAAACATAAAACAATAAAATCAAAGCTTTAGAAAATGAGGTTTAAATTTGGTCGAATCTGCTATCATCTTCTGACTATGATTTTAGCTTGTAACCCCCGGTGTGTCCTTGACTCAATTGAGGATATTTTTGGAGAATAGTTTGACTAGGTCTTTGGGTCTATACTTCACATCCTTGAGAATGCAAATCATAACCTATGTCTTTCAGGATGGTTCTAAAGATCTAATGTTTAAATTAGTACACATTACTCACGCAACAAAATAGGAGCTGTAACTAACAGAGATACTTTTTTCAGACACATGGGAATTCCTCTCACTGTGCCCCAATCTCTTGGCCTAGGTACTCATTGTCATTTAAACTCGGTGTCATTTAAATCAGGATGGGCAAAGGCCCTTAGCCAAGAAAGTTGCTGTAGCAAAGACATTCCTTACCCACATTTAGGGGACCTCCCTCCTCTCCTCTTTTCCCCTCCCCTCCCCTCTCCTTTTTCCCTCTCTCCCTCCCTCCTCTCTCTTCCCTCCCTCCTTCTCTCCCTATTTCCCCTCCCCCTAACCCCCTGTACC
>NW_021604617.1:15876469-15894718 GCF_004785775.1 Grammomys surdaster
GAAGGGGAAGGAGAAGGAGAAGGAGAAGGAGAAGGAGAAGGAGAAGAAGAAGAAGAAGAATCCAATCAAATCGGAAAAGCTGAAACCAAGCAGATATGCGAGGGCGAACCTGATACATTTTGAAAGAGATAAATACGTGTCTCTTGCCTCGTTTTTTTCTCAACACTCAGAAGCAAGTGTGCAGTGGAAAGTATTGCCTTTTCTTAACTATTCAGTGTTGTGGACTGAAGTGCCAAAGTACTATTTAAAAAATCCTTGTCATTGAATATCTGGCATAAAAACAAGAAAACTTAAAACAAATAATCCAGACATCAACGAACTCCAAAGTTAAAGCTGTCTTTAAGGTGTCTTTAATGTTTTTTTTTTTTAATTTTTTTTCTAATTTTGTCATTTGATTGTTTTCTTTGGTGTTCTGAATGTAATGATAGGTAATAAGATTTAAAAAGGATGGTGACAGTATAATAAACGACGCTTTATTTTTAATTAAATGCATGATTGTAATGTGTAATTTCTATACCAAAATTTCCCCGTACTAATGTTGCTCCTTAAGTGCTTTCTTTTTATAGAAAAAAAAAAAGAGTTATAAATGCAATGGCAGGTATGTTGATCATTTCACACGGAAAGTAAATGAATACTCACATAGGCACAAAGCACACGCACATTCCATTCCTATGCACACGCAGCCCACCACACACACACACAGAAAACATTATGATGCTGCTTTTTGAAAAAGTATTAGTCTCGGAGAGGGAAAAAAAATAGCATATCGCAGGTTTGCCCTCCATGGCTCTGATTAGAGTCCTAATGCTATGTTACCTTAAACCGTGCCAATTTCATTTCTACAGTGAAATATGCTTTAGACGACAGGAAGAAAGCTGATTATTTAATCAAAGGGAGGGAGAAAGCCAAAATAATCCACTGTCTCTCATGAAGGAGCAGGGGAGGGGAGGCTGAAAACCCACTGAAAGCATTAGAGTAACGATACTTCTTTATTTTAAGTAACAAATAAAATAGCAAAACATTTTTTCCCATCATAAAAACCAACTTTGATCCCCAGTACAGCCATTGAGTGGAAAATTGAACCACAGTATAATTGCTTTCCCTGTGACCGATAAAGTGGTGTAACAAATTTTGTGTTTGAATGATAAAATCAGCAATTGGCCCCTAGCATTTCCCTCTGCCATTCCTCCAAGGACACACAAGTCCCATCAGGCTCCAGGGCAAGAGCAGGGGTGGAGGAGGTAGCCGTAAATCTAGTCCGAGTTATTGTTGGATTTCTCTTGCTTGCTTGCTTGCTTGCTTAAAAGAAATAACCCAAATAATAAAACAGTTCATGTTTGTCTTTAAATGCCTAATATAAATCACTTGTGAGTGTGTGCGGCGGAGGGGGTGGGGGTAGGGGGAAGCCACCCTTCAATGAAAACTGATTACCGCTGGAGAAAGAAGTCTGAAGCCATACTGGGAAAAAAATTATTTTACTCAAGAGTAAAATCTTGTTAGAATGGAGAAATTGTCTTTAATAGTCTCAGTGAGAAGTGCCACAGCTGTTTGATACAGAGGTAGCAGCCGGAAACACAGCCGTGGCAGGAAGGAAACAGGCTGCGTTGTGTGAGCTCATTACAGGAGGATTTAACTAGAAAGACTCAGTACTTCACCCCACAGAAATAGAGCCATGCTTGTCTTTCCTGTAGCTGGCTCTGCACTTTCGACGTAACAGTTTCTTCTGGCATTGACCATGGTGAATGACATCCCATGTACTGGTATCAGTCCATTATCTGGCTTTTTTCATGTTCTAATTGACAAGGGGCAGCGTCCACTATAGAATTTGTATTCTTAGGCAGGGAAAGAGAGGGAAAAAGAGATCCCAGTGAGGTAGGAGTCAACCCAGCATTTTCTGGAGTCTCCTTTAGTGCGCTACATTTGAAACTTTTAAGTGCAACCTTATACCCAAGATGGTCCTTTAAAAATACTTGTTGACACTCAACTGTGCAAAGAAAGTGTATATTTTGAGTAGCTCTTGTTTGGCCTGTCACTGTGGGTCTGTGAAGAGATGGAAGAAGAAATGTTTTTAAAGTTCAATTTCTTCAAACGTCACAGAAGTTCTTAGTTTGAGTTAATGAGAAATCATTTTTATTTGGGGGAAAATATGAGCCTTAAAAGGACTCAGACACTCTCTAGAGCACTTAGGGCTTCATCCATAAGGAAATCCTAACCGAGAGGATTTTGTACAGTTTTTCACAATTACTGTTATGCTTTTTGGATTTTACAAACAGTAGGTATAGCTCTTACTTTGCATTTTTATTTTTAAATATGTATATATGTGTGTATATACTTATATATGTATACATAAAACTCAATTTGATTGTGTAATATATATTTAACTGATATATATATATATATAAACTCAACTTGAGTTTTACATAAAACTCTCAATTTGATTATATCATATATGTTTAATTCATATATGTATCTGAATTTGAGTTATATATATATAAAACTCTCAATTTGATTATATATAATATATATTTAATTCACTTATATAACTCAACTTGAGTTTTATATATATATAAAACTCTCAACTTGATTATTTATATAATATATTTAACATATATATATATAATTCAATCTGAGATATATATATATCAATTTGATTATTAATGTTTGTTAAATTTTTATACACGTGCATGGACACACACACTCACACACACCAACCCAGCCTGCCAGGAGACACAGAAGAGCCCTCCCCTAGCCCTGTAGCCTGGGGGCAGCAGCTACTACTAGAATGAGCACATATGTGATGGAGAGATGGGAAGGATAAAGTCCATGGTGAAGAGATGGCAGAGAAAGAGAAGTTGACCATTTCATGTGCAGTGGAAAGAGGTGAAACTGGAGACACATGGTGGTGAGGAACAGGCCCATACAAGGAGACTGCACAGCCATTTGAGGCCACACTGATGTCTGGTCTGGGCTGTCACCAAGGGCCATGTCCAGCTCCCTGACCCTTCAATAGCCAGAGCTTCTGTTGATATCCATAGTTCGTGTTGGCACAGAGGAATGTTCAGATGCCTGTGGTCTGGGATGATGCCTGAGGCCATGTAAATAGAGAGAGGAACTGTGTTGCTGGTGGGGGCCAAATTGATCTTAGTAGCCTATGTTGCCATGTGAGACCACTGCACCAAGGACCATGTCTGGTCTTCTCTTCTCCTGCAAGCAGAGTGTATGTTGATGTCCAAGGTCCTTATTCACTTTGATATTTTCTACTCATGTCTGATCATGTTTTAGGGAGGTCTCCAAGACAGCCTGTTACTTTGCTTATAAATGTTCTCATATGGTTCTATAAGGTGAGTCCTAAAGTAGTAACCACAATCTAAGAACCACATGTAAAAATGCTAACAATGCTTCTTTGCTTTTTGTCACTGGGTATGGGTGGGTTCTCTGTTCCCTAAGTTTCCCATAATTTTTAATGATATTAGAAGATATGGATCCTCAGCTTGCTATACATTAAAGGTTCTGTGGTATATACCTTTACTATTTCTAACTTCATTTTTCATTTTTTTGCACTGTTAATAGGACTCGATCAGTTGTTCTTTGAGTTTCTTACATTTGGAGTGTGGTGGTGTCATGCGATATGTTTGAGCACATCTTCTGTTTTCTTCACTTTAGGGTTAAGTCTGGAGTCTTCACTCTGTCAGATTTAATATTTGTGGAGGAAGAAAAACCTAACCTCATGGATTATAGTTAGTGCTTATGTGAAGGGATGTCTACAGTTTGGGTGCACCATTTTGAGGAATATTAGTAGGAATAAGATTTCCATCAATGTTATCAACTATACTAATGTAAACATTGGCTTTTTAAATATAACAAGGAATTCTCCCCTTAAATATGGCAAAGAATTTCTTTCAAATGCCTTCCATCAAAGATGAGTATTAAAAGAATATGGAACCAAGTATGATTTCCAAGTGGGTCTTAGAGTCAGACCTGGAATGACTCAGGTGTTCTCTAGAAGCAGTCATTGATTCATACAAGGAATACTCAGAACATATGACATTCTTCTGTGATGGAGAAGACACCTCTCCTCTGCAATCACAAAGATGACCTAGTAGCAGAGCAGGCAGTTTAGAGACCTCGGCTTCCTTGGCAACTAAATGAAGAAGCACAACCAGCTGTATGGTCATGGTTTAGGTGAGCAGCCCAGATAGTAAGCTAATTCAAGACTCATGTCAAACACAGTATTTGAAATATTAAATTTAATCTTGACATTAAATTAGTTTTAAAAAATGTTATTGGTAGCAGTGCAAGGCACTGTTTATAGTCTACTGATATTCTGGTTTATAATAATTTGATATTTGAATCTGTCACACTGTAGGACATTAGGAAAAAAACAGACAGAATTAATGCTATCTACTTCACTTCATACTGTGGTCTGATTGTGTATGTCCTCCAAAAATTCATATGCTAAAACCCTGCCCTCATCCAAAGTGATGATTTTGCAAAATAAGAACTTTTGGTGTCGGCCGGGTTATGATAGAAATGCCCAGTGATCAACAAGTTGAATATCATAAAAACAAGACTGCACACAGACTCTCTGTCTTCTTCCAAGATATTAGGACACAACTGAAAGGCCCCATCTATGACCCAGAAATTGGGTCCTCACGTAATACTGAATAAGCTTGAATGAGAACTTCAGAGCCTTCACAATTATAAGAAATTTCTGTGTTTTTTGAGACAGGTACCTTAAGCTAGTCTTTTATGATACTTTGATGGATCCTGGCATTGAATGTTACAATACTGAATATTAAATAATGTAGGTAGTGTAACTGATTCATTCACTGGCACATGGTAAGCAATGAGAATCATCACTATGAATGACTTAATGAACACTTTGCTGTATAAATGGTCAACCTAGAGTTTGCCTAACTGAAACTTTGATGAATATGGTATTTTCCTTCTCATTACAAGCATTGACAAATGACCCTACAACTTACAGAAAAGAACATTTTGAGTTCCTTTTATAATTCTATCTTGCAATCAAGCTGTCTTGAACTTTGCTATCCAAAACACCAAAGCAAATGAAAGGCAGTGGAGAACATGGGAAAATGTGTTATCTGCCTTTTACTAGGTCTCTGAGCTTTCATCTTGTCCCTGAAGACTTAATGGCAAATACTAGTCCTTTAAAAGATAGATGATTGTGACTGAATCTCTGACCAAACTTTTCATTGGTTCTTTGGAGTAAAACTTTATGGCCATGTACTGAATGGTAAAAGTTTCAAATATGACCTTATTGGAAGAAAGGTATAGAGCGTGTCTTTAACCAAATTAACGATTTTAGATGAAAATATTCTGAAGTTACAGCAAACTATTTGAAAAATGCAAAGAAGTTGACCTAAAGACAAAGGCAGAATCTAGAAACCAGGGATAACAGTAGACAGCAGCACCTTGGAGAGGAACATTGTTTAGATTCTGCAGAAGATATTCAGATCTTCTGCTCCCACTTTGATTCCTACATTTTGGCTTCCAGAATTCCTAGAGAATAAACTCCTGGTGTTTTGTTTTGTTTTTGACATGCCTGTTTGTAGTAATTTTTTTCAACAGACAAAGGAAACTAACATCCATCTACAGTTCTCTCTAGGAGGTCCAAGTGGTCTTGCTCAGTGCCTCTCTTTATGTTTCTTCTCTCTTACTCTTGGCCAGTTGCTCTGTGCTTTTTACTGGTCCTTGGAAGAGTTGAATCCATTGCCCTATTCAGCTTCTGGACTTGACCACTGCAATAACCTATTCTAGAACTTTACTTAAGTGTCTTGCTCATCCCATTCCGATCCTTATCAGAAGGGTCCCTCGTAAAAAGTTCTTTTTTCATCCCACTTAAAACAGTTACATTATTTGCTTACACCATCACTGTATTTTCATGCTTTAGTTTTGTAATGTAGCATTGTGGTGGTTTGGATGACAAATCCCCTTCATAGCCCATGGGATATATATGTGAATACTTGTTCCCCAGTTGATGGAACTCTTTCAGAAAGATTAGGAGGAGTAGTCTTCTTGGAGGAGATATGTCACTGGC
This sequence comes from Grammomys surdaster, assembly GCF_004785775.1. Taxonomy (NCBI): domain Eukaryota; kingdom Metazoa; phylum Chordata; class Mammalia; order Rodentia; family Muridae; genus Grammomys; species Grammomys surdaster. The sequence goes on from NW_021604617.1 coordinate 15,882,531, forward strand.
AATGAGCTTTGCGGTTTCTAAAGACTTACACCATTCAAAATCTCTCTCTCTCTCTCTCTCTCTCTCTCTCTCTCTCTCTCTCTCTCTTTCTCTCTCTCTCTCTCTCTCTGCTTTGCTCTTGTGGATCAAGTTGTAAGCTCTCAACTTCTGCTCCAGTACTATGACTGCCTGCCTGCCTGCCTGCCTGCCTGCCTGCCTGCTTCCATTCTCCCTGAACTAATAGTCAGGGATTCATTCTAATCCTCTGAAACTGTAAGCCCCAAATAAACTTCCTTCTGCCATAGTCATGGAGTCTTATCACTGCAACAGAAAACTAATTAAGACAATCACTTACTATATTTTGTCATAATAATTTATTAATTTATCTGATCCAACTATAGTAATTTACCTAATCCAACTATAGTTTTAGGTTTTGTGGAAGTCAGGAAATTGTCTGTTATTCAATCTTCAACAATTAGATTTGCCAGGAACATAGTAGACTTGAAATTAAAATGAGTTGAATGAATTATGTACTCAAGGGTCTGGGAAAATACAAGATTCTATTTTGTAGAAAATCATTAGTAGTCATATGTCAAGTTCTTCATGATGGGAACTTCAATAATTAACATCTTTTAAAATTATATATATATTGTCTTTATTCACAGCAGAAGAGGGCATCAACAACCTATTTCAGATGGTTGTGAGCCACCATGTGGTTGCTGGAAATTGAACTCAGGACCTCTGGAGGAGCACCCCGTGCTCTTAACCACTGAGCCATCTCTCCAACCCAGTAAATGACATCTTAAATAGTTCAATAATGGATATCTTAAATAGTGTGCTTTTCTGAGAATGTGAGAGAACCAGTTGTCACCAAACAAAGGATAAGTTTTCATCCAAGGCAAAACTAGTACAGAGAGAAAAATCTTAGTTTTTTTCCATTAGGTTTTCTCTCAGAAGTTGTTCATCTGGATAATTGTATTTAATAGTGTCAGCTATATCTGAGCAAGTTTTTGAAGAAAGGAGGACAGAGATGTACATTAGTTGTTAATGACAAAATAGAAGAAGGGTAAGACTATAGACACTATGGCCCAAGTCATCACTTTTTGTGATGTACAAAGAAGAACCAGTCAATAAACACTGACAATGTAATTGCTTCTATATTTAATACCAAGAAAAAAAAATAAATGCAAGCATTTAAATATATGATTAATTTTAAAGATACTGATAAGCATTCTAGAAAAACACATTTTATTTTATCTGTTAATGCTGTTACCAAACTTCAAGCCATTGTTAACATAAATGTCAGGGTACCCATTTAGGCAAGTTGCCAGAAGGAATTCTACAGGAATCAATCTAAGGTAGATACAGTGGTATTTGACATTTTTAGGCATGAGCTTGATGTAAACCACAAGTAAACACACGAAGATATTATTCAATTCAGAAGCATTTCAAAGTGAGGGGAGCCCAGAAACACCATCAGTCAAAAGTGAAGTGACAGTTACAGAGAAGAGAAAAATGTGTTCAGTCTGTGCTTCTAAAGGGGGTTGCCACCCCAAATGAGTAGATTTTTTTTTTAATTAGCAAAACCTCCAAATAATCTAGTTAAAAGTAGGCAACTGTCCTCCAACGGGGACTGGGAGATGCTCAGCAGTTAAGAACACTGGACTCTCTTCCAGAGGACTCAGGTTAGATTCCCAACAGCCACATGGTGACTCACAACCATCTGTAACTCCAGACTCATGAGAGATCCAATACCATCTGTCTTGTGGCCTCTGAGGGCACCAATTACGTGTGTACATGGTGCACAGACAATACACACAGACAAAACACCCATTCACATAAAAACTATTTTATGAAGAGAAAAATTTCCTCCAAAGTGGGAAACATTTCTATGGGTTTGGAAAAGGACAACCAAAACTTGTCTTTATATCTTTACATAGACTATTTAGCCTTTTGATTGACATAGCTTTTGGCATTTCAGAAGGTTGCGAAGATATTTGGCTAGGTACCACATTTGAGATGTCCCCCTTCACGTCATGCTTGGGAGACTCTGGCATTACCACTTTAGACTTCAGTATCTATTCTCAATTTTACGATTATCAGCAACATGATCTTGAGTTGACCTGGTCACTTCTACAGGCATAACACATAATGGCTTTCCTCTGTCCATCCTTCTTAGAATAGAGAGCTACCCTGTCCCCCGAGACTTGTCTCTACTGAGCTTGTGCCTAATATTGTAAAGATGGGAGATTGAAGTGCAGCTAGATTATGTTAATACGTACCCAGAGAATCTCTATGATGGGAATAAGTTGCCAATACTGGGTTATTACATTCTGAGCACTGAGGCCCCGACCTGCATTGTTTGCAAATATAATCAGAAGGAATTGTAATCATTGAAGGTCTTAACTTTGAGCAGCTGCCCACAAAAGCACATTGGAGGATTTTCTGTATTGATTAAGCACAGTAATATTAATACATTTTTTTTTTTTTGCCTCTAGTCACTTCTTTCTTCAGAATATTCCCAGCTGGGACTGAGCAAGTTTCTCAGATTCTAGCTGAATACTAATGCAGTAAACTTCACGGCGGTGACCATTTGACCTTTATCTTTTCTTCCTTTCTTTCCTCTATACCTCCCCCTCTCTCCATGTTTCTCCAGAGAAAATAGCCTTCCAGGTTTCAGTGTGGGGCTCACGTGTCTTCTTGGGTTACCATCGAGGCAGTGACGGATGGTTCACAGTACTGCCTGCCTTGACCTCGTCAACATCAGAAACCGCTCTCAAGTCTCAGTCATCTCTGACAGCCTTTGAGCAGAGAAATGAGACAGTCTCCCTGACACAAAGGCTTCTGGCCTGGGGTAAAAAATTCCTTTTGAAAAAAAAAATTCGAACACTCTACAGACCACACTGCTTTCCATTCATCTCGTAGTCTGGCACATCCATCTCCGACTCCACATTAGCTTTTAGACATTCTAGCCTTTTCTAATTCGTGAAGGCTAGCCACAGTAGCTCAGATGTTTTGATATTGTAATAATTCAGTTCTGCCATAGCATTATAAGCAAAGAAGAAAACTGATCAGTTTATACTATATGCTGTTAATTTTGACTTTTGATTAGCAAAAACAAAGAGAAGAGAGGTTAATCTTGTTTCTTACTAAAACACTCAGTAATTAATCTAAGTTATGACAAGGATGGAATTGATGTGGAAAACAGCTAATTACATTGAGATAGAAGGGTATTCTACAATTTTAAAAATTAAAATGTAGCATACAAATACAGGCAATGTATGCGATTTGCCAACTAAAGAACTAAAAGGGGGTTGACAATTGATCTTAACATATTTCTCAGTTCCATAAATAAACTACACTGATTATGTACAGTCCCAGAACCTTGGAATAAATAGGGACAGAATATCCCTTTCTTTATGAATTCAGCCTCAGATCTTTCACGCCTTGTAAGTTACCATGGGGTGCTTGGCTCTAAAGAGGGCATCTATATCACATGTACCAAGGCTCAGAAAATGCTATAGAAATTGGCTAATAAGGAATGGAAGAACCATAAATTGGGGAAAGACAAAAATATTGTCTTGCAAACATAGTATAGACATTGCACTCATAAAACCACTACAGTTATGGTCACTTATACAAGAACGGGCACATAGCCATTTCATCATGCAAAAGGGATGGGGTCACAAGGTCTCCACCTTTCACTAAGGGATTATTGTCCATTCATGGTTGCTGGAGGAGAGAGAGTATCATTTCACTAGTGGCATAGCCACTGATAAGTTGTTCACTTTCCAGAAAATAGCCCCCCCAACCATGTTCATGCCAGCCGCCATGTTTAAATTCAGTGGGCTCCACACAAAACAAAACAAAAACCATCAAAGCAGAGTAAGTGTGACGTTTGTTTTGAAGGGGTGTTTCAGTGGAAAAAAATTGGAGAGGGGAAATCAGAGAATTTAATAGTAAAAATGATCAAAATATAATATTATATATATATATATATATATATATATATATATATATATGAAATTGACAAAGATGTTTTAAGAATTTAGCAGTGAAATATCAAATCCCATTGTTCAGCTCACTTCATGTTCACATGGTGCCATCAAGGATTCCAGTTAAGTTTCAGGTTTTTTTTTCCTTTTTTAGCTCTTGAGGAATGTGCAGTTTAGAGAGACTAGACAACTTGCTTTGGAAACAGGGAGTTAGCAGAAAGCAAGTTTGGGATATAGGTTTACAAGCTTCAAACCTTCCTTCTCTTCTAGCAGAACAACACTGAGCTAGACTGGTCTGCCAGCTCTTCTCTATAAGAGTAGAGGCTTAGTCACCACCTCAGGGGCCATGCCAGGGTACAGGCGTAGAAGCCTGGGGGCTTCATCTTGCTCTTTGACCTCTCTGAAGCTGTTGCCCCATTTTCTTCCTCTGCCCATGAAAAGTCACTGCCATTCTGGAGGACTTCACTGAAAGAGTTGCTTGGCAAAAGGCAAACTGCAGGAGGAATAGTATGAAGAAGCATTCCTGAATCACATGCTTTTCGGCAGTCCCATACTGCCAGGGATTACTCCTTCATTCTCCAGGAGGCTCCTCCCTCCCAGCTTTTCCTATTGCGTTGTTCTCTAAAAATAAATCCCCCATTAGCTCCACCTGTGATCTCTGATGAGATTTAGGGATAAACTGAATTTCCAATTAAACTGGAGCTGGACAAGGAGTGAAAGAACTTTCCAAGGGCTGTTTCTCCACACTCCTTATGTGATGGCTGGCAACTATTCCCAATAATGCAGAAGGTGTGAGGGATGCATGTAACCCCGACTCCTTTCCTTTCGTTTTCTTCCAGGTAGAATCAGATGTCTTCTAATTCAGCACAACAGCCAGGGCTAGACCCGGAGGACTTGGAAACTGTACAGTCCTTGCCTGCAAGAGTAGCTAGTGTAAAACATGCAAAGGCCTTCGAGCTGTGACTTTAATCCCCAGTTGTGCCATGGTTCATTTACACTTGCCACCACACAATCTGTGAAAGTCCTTACTATTTATTTTCTCTTGGGAGCAAACTGGTTATTGCATCCCAGATGGATCAGACCTGGGGTCTTAGAGTGAGACAGCTATTCTAACAATGTACTTGAAGCCTGCATGCATTTTTAAACGTGTTTCATCATTAAAGATATAAATAGCTGGTACTTTGAGCTCTTGATGGCTCTAACACACACAAACCTACAGTAATGCCTATCATATAGACAAGAGAAAAAGAAGGTAGAAGAGTCTTGGTTTCTTTTGCCCCCCCACAACAGGAACTAAGGGCTCCTTCTTCATATGTAGCCTGTTAAATTTAGATAAACCATATATCTGAGCAATGAGCACCTGTATTTTGATCAGTTCTCAGATTAATTGATGAATATTTGTAGAGGGTTCTTCTACCATAGGAAACTTGTTTCACAGATGCAAAGCCCTAGGATCCAGAGTACTATGTGTTGAGTGAGGGAAGACAAAGGGGAGGGAGAATGAACATTTGTTATGCACTACCACTGAACTATGTGGAACTGAAAATCAAAGATGGCAGCGAAGAAAGCATCATATTTATGCTTAGGTCACATGTTCTGAATTAGTTTCCTAAGTGTCTGACACTCCAATATAAGGTACCTTAGGCACCGGGTGGGGGTGTCCTTTCTTGTTACAATTAGAGGATGGGACCTTCCTGTCATTAAGTGGGTAGAGCCCAGAAAGAATGCTAAACATCCTTCAGTGCAAAGGATAAATCCATAATGAACACCCAACTTTAAATGTCAATACAAGACTATGAAATCATCCTGATGAACCTGATAGTCTTGCATGGTGAGAGATAGCTAGAAAACTCATCATTCTGTTATTCACAGTAAGGATGTATTCCTGGGAATTCCACTGCCATGTGCACATCAGCATGTAGTTCCAGCAAACTAGGTGGCATAGTCACAAAGTTCATAAAGAATAAGATCTAGCCTACTCTCTACTCTGGGTAGTCTAGCCTACAGTTCCATAGAGTACACAATAGGCAACTGAAGCACAATGGCAAACCGTTTTACATCTTACTGTAATGAGCAGAGAACAAATGCAGCAGAAATATGGCATAAAGAATGGAGGATGATGCATGCATTTAAGTGCTCACAACGATGACGCTTGTAGGGCAGGCAGTTGCTACACATTAGTCAGCTAGGGAGTCATTAATGAATGAGAAGGCCCAGGGCATTACCTCACACTCCTATAGATTTAATAAGCACTGCGAACCAAGGATGTATCAAATTCATAGAGATATATTTTTCCTTCTTCTATAGCAAATGCTTTTCATTTTACAAACTTAATAATCTTTAACATTTAATTCTTATAATATAACCTAAATGAAATCATGTAAAATTTCTTTGGAAAAATACTTTTATCTTTATATTTTGTCATAATTTCTATGCTAAGTATGTTAATCTTGATTTTTTTTTCAAAATTTCAATTATTTAAGACTAAGATGCAAATACATAGACTAATTGATGCTCATCAAGAGTCAGGGGCATCAATAACTCTATCTTCCAACTCTTCGTTTTTTTATCAAAAAACTTTTTAGTTGTCAATGATATGAGTGAATGAAGCTAGCATCTCCCATAACAATCCTCTTTTCTGGAATACCTTTTAAAGTATATGTTTTATAGTTAATTTTGTTTGAATAAAAAGAAAATAATATATTTTCAAATAATAATAATAAATATTACATTCACAAACTCATACAATAGTCATTATCATTTTCAAAAATTACATATTATCTATAATTGCATGTGCTATATTTTGTATGTATATGCTATGTGTGATTGTGTGTGTGTGGGGGGGGTGAATTTGTATGGAGCTACATGTGCCCATGGGTGTTTGTGCATGGGAAAGGCAGAGGAAGACACCAGATATCTCCCACAACCAGTAGTGCTGTCTACCCTATCTTGGAGAAAGGCTGTCTCATTGAAACCAGTGCTCACTGACTGACCAGGGTGGTTAACCATGAAATCCAGACATCCACTTGTCTCTCCTGACACTCAACATGTCTAGACTTACAGTCACACACAACCATTTCTGCCTCTTTTTATATGGGATTTAGAGATCCAAAGACACATTTTACAAACTGAGCAGTTTTTCCAGCCTCCACAATATACTTTTTATAAATATTACCATAGCTACAATATCATTAAGTCATAGGAGCTTTTACTTCTACCATATGGAAGAGAACTACCATTGATTAGTCTGTGATTACTTGCAATATTACTATGTTTTGAGTTACTTGGATTAAATATATATATATATATATATATATATATATTTGGTTACTTGGAACAGCAGGGACCTCTTAACCATTTCAATATTCCTTTTTAGAGATAGTCATACACAAGTATTGCATCTATATCACTCTAAAGCACTTCTATCCCATGAATCTTCCATTGGCCTATCTCTCCAGAGCTATTCTTTAACTATAATAAGTTACTTTTGTGTACACACATTTGTATACATCCTACTAAGATCATTTTCCCTTGTTCCTACATATAGGCATTCAGGACTGAACACCAGGGGTTGGACTCTGTGGGAGTGCTCATCCTGGGGAGAAACTAATTCTTCTTCTCTAAGCAGTTGCTTCCTTTTAGTCTTTCTTCTCAAATTTTTGAACAGAAGCTTGAATAGAATCACTAGACTCTTGGTCTTTGTACATTATTCCGAAGAGCAGGTTCACAGCCCTGGCTCCTTGCTCTGGCTCTCATATGCTGATTAATCTTGAAAACTCACTTCCCCACCAGAGTCCTCAGGTTCTTCACATGACAAATAAAGTCATTTATTAGACAATTACCTAAGTTCATCCCAACTTGTAAGCCAATAGACAACTTTTGGTGTTTTTCAGTTGCCAATGCCCACTGTATTTTAGATCCCAACTTTTAGCCATGCTCAGGAATTATCAAAGAATAGAGTGAGTCCTATTTACAAGTTATAGCCTGAAAAGAGGTAAGTAGGAGGAGCTTGCAAGGCACTAACTGTGCACTGGCTCTGGAGGATGCAAGAGTCCCCATTTTCCAACAACCCAGGGTTGATTATTAAGACTGACAGAATTGTGAAAGAATGGCAGAGAGAGTGTACCATGCTTGTGGGACATGTGTTTTTGCCTGTTTGTCCACTGTGCCTCACTTTGTGCTGTGTTTGAATGAGTTTGAAATCAGTTTCAAAGAAAATTTCTCCCTTTTAGGTAATTACATGTAAGCCAAAAGAATATTTCCAATAATGAGGCAAAAAGGATCAATCACATTCAGAGATCAAATACAGAAACTGTATCCAGAGTTGCTGATTTTCTTACAAGGCCATATTTGAACTCCCCACTTTTGAAATTTCAGTTGTAGCAAAAATAACAGCAACAAAAGAAAAAAAACACAAAAAGCCTTTATGTTACTATGTGGTTTAATGGCTACATATTTTTATCATAATGCTGTCTTCGTATATGTATCACTTCCATGGCATTTTCTACTCTTCAGGATCAGAGTCTATGTCTCTCAAGTAGTACATTCCATGGGTTTCACAGTGGTGCCAGCATCATAGACGGTACTCAGTCACCAGTCAAGAAGTTACAACCACCTTTCAAAATCTAACTTCTCTTGAGCATGCTTCTTTGCAAACATATCTTTTTGTTTCTTTTAAAGGACTGTTTACTTTAGAATGCCACTTGATATCACAGAATGCAGACCTACTGTCTTGTGGATATGTAAAACCTAGTTTTATTGAAGTATCATTTAGCTTTTATGGCCCAGACTTGGGCTTTTGATCTTGAAATTGCTGACCTGTGGCATAATTTGAGGCGTCTTTAGTATATGCTTTAGTATATGCTTGCTGTGAAGGCCTGCGCTGAGCATGGCAAGATGTTCAACAGCATCCCTGGCTTCTTCCCACTAGGTGCCAAAAATACCCTTTCCAATGGTGATAAGCAAAAATATCTTCATAAATTTCCAAATATTCTCTGGGAGACAAATAGTTCCTCATTTAAGAAGTATTATCTTAAAGTAAAACACAAGAAAACTCTTCACAGCCTTTGTCATTCAATGACGGCCTTTGTGTTTCTTAAAAGGTACCAAGTTGACTCCTACACTTACCCATTCTCCAAGGACTTGCTGACCATATGCTTCTTTCCATGACATATGGGGGAGTTTGTGATGAATAAAATATAATTCTACACAGAAAAGGCGACAGTCTAGTTGTAGAGGTAAGACTTGAGTTCAATATAATCTATGAGCATTCTATGAACATTCTGTCATGAAGACATGGGAAAGAGGAATTGCAGAGTGTGAGAGACTCTAATGCGATTGCATCGGCTTTGGCTCCTTGGGGGTCTTTTGAGGTTCACAAACACTTCCTGGCACAACAAATGCACATATCACTATTTTGATCCTATGGTTTTTCTTTCCCTCTAGAACCAAGTTTTCTTAAGAAAAGACACGTAGTTTGTTACATATTCTGGTGAAGGCTCTTTATTCCCTTGTATACTAGAAATCAAATATGTACAGGTTTTCTTTCATAGTATTATTCTAGAGTTCTTACAGACAAAACAGACTTGTGTTTCATTCACATGGGGAGGTGTTTATATCAGTATGAAAATACAACTTGGAGGTAAGAAGATAACTGGTTGGAATTTTGGAAGATGGGTGTGTTCGATGGAAAACTTAACTAGTTTTATTAATTCTATGATCTTGGCAGTTAAACCAGTTAAACTGCCACTCGTGTGGTAATAGAGGTTGCTTATATCAGAAAAATAGGTTCCTTTCTTATATCTCCATCTCTTATGGTATTGAGAGACTGCCACAAGTCCAATAGAGAAATAAGAACAAAATCATGGAGACATGCCCACCTCAAGTATGATTTATAATAATACATATGATATCTTATTTCTGCTCCTATCCCATTCGTGAAATTGAACCATATACTACCACTCCACATAAGAGTCCTGAACATGAAAAAATTAAATGATATTTTTTGTGTTTTGAAATTATATAAATACACATTCTCCCCTTCCATTCCTTCTCTCCAAACTCTCTCATGTACTGCCTTTCTGTCTCTTAAATTCATGGCTTTGTTTTCATGCATTCTTGTTACACACACACACACACACACACACACACACACACACGTGTGTATTTATAGGTATATGGTCTTAGGATTGACCACTTGCCATTGGATAACCAATTGTAAGGACTTTCCATGAGGAAGACCATTTTTTTTTTTAACTCTCAGCATTCCTCAATTCCCCCATAGTTCTGCGTCTAGAGTTGAGACCCTCTGAACTTTCACCTTCTACATAAGCATATCTAAGTAACCATTGAAGTCTTGTTTAGGCAGAGATCTTGAAATAATATTAAGGAAATAAAAAATATGTGTATTAAACAGTGTATGTCATAAAAATTGCTGGGCTGTGATTTAAGAAGCACAGAACAATAAATGCAAAAAAAAAGGTTGTAAGGCACATTCTGAAACATGTAAAGAAAGAATCATGAGTTAAGTAATGAGTTAGTGTGTGCGGGCAAAGTATAAATATCCGGGTTAAGCACCTTGCACACATTGCAGTGCACTGACATTTTCAGTGGAAATGGATAATTGTTGGGTTCTGTTAACTTTTGAAATCCTCTCAAAGGATCAAAGTGACCATTTTTATTGTATTTTCTGATATTAAACTTGTTCAACTACACAAACTTCCTATAGATGTGATTTTTATATTATTTAGTCAGCCGACCCATATTACGGACTTAGACCTTTTTCATATTCAGGTATGTATGTATGAGTTTAAACACTGACTGAAGGAGTATGTTCTCACGGTATATACCATTTCGAGGTGTGCTCATTTCTATGAGATGAACTATCACTGTGGTACATCTTTGACATGCCTTGACTTGTATCACTCTACTTTCACGTCTAGAAGTTCTGTGCCGTTAATGCTTCTACGCTAGCATTGTATGACTATTTCTGTCCTTCTTACTCTCACTGGTCTGAACTGATTGTGACAAAATGTTATGTTTGTGTGTTGGTATCCTGAATCCCAATGTGAGAAGGAATTAGACGGTAGATGTTGGGTGATTAAGACTATGAGGATGGGGGCCTCATCAAAGAAATTAGCATCCTTAAAAGAAAACAGAGTATGACTTGACTCTGCTTGATACCATAGTCACAGCACAACATGAGCATCTACAAGTGAGGAGATGAGCTCTCAATTCTCGCTGGCTGTACTGCCCCTTTGAGGACAGGCTTACCCTCCCTTAGAATTATTAGAAACAAATGTTTGCTATTAAAGCTATTCAGTTAGGTGGTTTGTTTGTTTGCTTACTTATTTTTTACCGTGGCCAAACTGAAGGAGACATATACCAAACCTAGTACTCATATTAAACTTCACATGCACATTTAATATTTATTTGATAATTTAAAACACTATCCATTCCAAACCATTTTTGGATCGCGATAAAGTGATTTGAAAAGTGATTGCACTAACCTCGTCCGTGTGTTAATGTGTGACTAAGATGCAACAGTGGTGTGTCTTTTAAGAAGAAATCTGTTAGAGAAGGTGCAATTGCTTTAATCAAAATAAAATCGAAGTGAAGGGGCTTAGCTAGACATTTGGGGGATGTGTGTTTAGATATCTTCTTACAATAGATGAAAACTATCCAAAATCCATTCAACCTAATACTTGTTTTACATAACAGACTCTAGTGTATGATCATTTGGTTTAGAAAATAATATTCTCAGAGCACAAATAAAGCTTAATTAGAGACTGTGGTCTAAATAAAACTCCCCCACTACAAATCACAATGCCTCAGAATTAGTATGCAGTGGCAGCCTACTTAAGAGCAATGTAGGTATCCTCACTGACTGATAACAAGTACAATACATATCATGCCTATTTGAAAGCAAAGAGGCACCATTGCGCTCAATTCTATACTGTTCATGTAAGTTTGAATCCTCTTCCAAAGTCTGAGGAGACATAGGTGGCAGAAATGATGCTTCCTGTTTGTTATAACTACCTCCTATCAAAGCACCAAGTAATCTCATTTACTTACTGGGTCAGATGCAATAATGCAATTCCAGCAAGCTGCAAATTCCTCTTGGCATTGCCTATTAGGATAGAAAAGAAAGAAAGGAAAGAAAGAAGGAAGGAAGGAAGGAAGGAAGGAAGGAAGGAAGGAAGGAAGGAAGGAAGG
>NW_021604617.1:15894728-15897228 GCF_004785775.1 Grammomys surdaster
AGGAAGGAAGGAAGGAAGGAAGGAAGGAAGGAAGGAAGGAAGGAAGGTAGGTAGGTTTGCAACAGACTTTTAGGAAGTATTTGACTAGAGAAATAAGAAAGTATTAAAGATGTTATTTTCTGGCTAGAACAGTTAGATGCCATTGATTTTAACTCATTAATTTCAATTGTTGGTGGTTTGGCTATTGCTGGATTTGCTTTGCTTTGCTTAAGCAAAGTTTAGAAGAGGCTAAGAGAGAAAATGAAGAACAAAAGGAAGGATTTTCAGGGCTAGAGGGGATGAAGAGAGGAAAGTAGATGAAATTAAGAAGGAAAGAAGGGAAGCACATAGAGAGGAGAAGAGAATGAGAAGACAATATGCGTGTGTGCTTGCATGTTTTCATGTGTATGTGTTTGTATGTAAGCTCATGTAAGTGGGTATGTACATGTGTGCATGTATCTGTGAGTGTATGTATGTGTGTGCTTGTGTGTGTATGCATGTGCACACATGTGTGCATGTAGCATTTTCTTTTACCCTGACTTTTGAATGAAGAATGGAATGTATAGCCACCATCAACTTAGGAAAGCCTCTAACACACACTCTCCCAAATCTTGGTCACTTTTCCATAGAAGAGAGTGTTGAGCATTGGATAGTGATGAGAGTACACAAACTTATCTACTTTCCCTGCAGGACCTCTCCAGAGAAGTAATGTGTCTTTCTTCAAATACTCATAAGTAACACAGTGCTCAAATATCTAAAGATCCTGAAAGAACTGTCCTAGATTCTCACCCAACTCTAAAGCACAGCAATTTGCAACTTAAAATGATTCTTTAGCTTGGTATACCCATTTTTATCTACTCCAATTTTTAATGGATAAATGTTAGAGGGAAAGGGGTTAAGCTGTCAAGGGTAGAAAAATAAAGCCTGACACTTGATTTTTTCCATCTCAGTCAAGATTTTGGTAAGAGGATTAAAAACACAACAACAACAGCAGTGAACCCCTCAGCTTTTCTAAACTCAGATATGTAGATTGTATGTTAATGTTCCCTATGGAATCCTTATAGCCATTTCTACTCATGACAACAAATGAGAACACACCACACACACACACACACACATACAGAGAGAGAGAGAGAGAGAGAGAGAGAGAGAGAAGTAGAATGACTACAATGACTACAGCAAGCAAACTTTCCAAGTTAGAAATTAAACATCCATCCACTTGGTATCTCACTCTTCTTTGCATGATTCTGTCACCAAACCTTAACCATTCATGCTGTCACTACACTGGACCTACTTGAACCTAACCCCATCACTAGTCTGGTTTGATGTAGAACCTTCTCTTTCTGGCTTTTATAGCCTGTATTGAAGCCAGAATGAATATTATTAAGTCAAGGTTTACATTTCAGGTTACTTAAACTTAAAATAAGTTTCCATTGCTTTTAAAGACATAAATCTTTAATTTCGGCTTGTCTAATTGAGTCTATGCCTCTATCTAGCTCTAGTACATGGTTCCTTTTTGCTACATATAACTCATGGAGCAAGTATACTTCTTGCTTTCTTCTCATGTAGAGGCAATTATGGGATCTGTGTTACAAATAAAGCAGAAGTGTAAACATAAGTTGTCATTTCTCTCTGTACACAAGACTGAGTGGTGGATCACACAGTGAGTGCACATTGATTCTCATAAGATACTCTGAGGATGCTTTTCCAGATCGTTTTGTCCCATTTGGAATTGCCTGCAGAAAGGAGAGTGATCCACTGGGGAGAGATTCAGTGTGAGAAATCCAGTTGCCAGAGCATCCTTATCAACACTTCATTCAGTTATTTTAATTTACCCACCCTAGTAGGCATGTCACTATGTGAGTTTTATATAAAATTAGCCCCAAATGCCAATAAACACACCCAAGGTCATAAAAAAATGATTGACAAGAGGTCCTAAGCCCCTACCTTCTGCTATAAAGAAGTTAATAGAGGCTGGATGTGTTTGAAGATCAGTAGGAATAGCTTTGTTGTTGTTGTTGTTGTTGTTTAACTCAATTCAATCCATGGGGAAGTAATGACTTGCATTCTAATTATAGTTTCACAGTGAAGGATAATGACTTAGGATCTCAGTTGTCATACATTGTGGGTGAGCAGTCCAACAATATTGCCATCTGTAGTCTGCCATCTACTTTTTACTTTTTGTGTATTTCCCTTTCACTTTTTCACTGTGCTACTGTTACTTGATTAAAATAAGAAAGAATTAGAGTTAAGTACATTGGTTTTCAACATTTCAAATGCCTATCTAGTAGTTCCTTGCCTTGAGATCCATTCTACATTTATGATTTCTTTATGAATTGAAAGGATACATGATGTGTTTTTGTAATGTTTTCATATATATACCTTCTTGAGAAATGTATCACAGACTTACCTCAAACTTGCTATGTCACTGTTCTCAAAGACATATTCCTCCCCTTTCTGCCTCTTAAGAGGTAGGACTACACTCATCTGCCACCATTGCTGACTAATGTTCACCAGTTTT
>NW_021604617.1:15902228-15917898 GCF_004785775.1 Grammomys surdaster
ACATATGTCTGATAACGGCACACTTTACTCTCCAAGGATTTACTTTTCAAAGAAGAAATTTACTTTTCAAAAAAGAAAAGATAATAACTGAAATTATTTAGGAATAAATTACAAACAAGAAAAAAAAACTAAGGGTGACTCTGTATTTTCTTTTTTTATTAATCATTTTATTCAATTACATTTCAAATGATATCCCTCTTCCTGGATTTCCCTCCACAGACTCCCCATCCCATCTCTCTTTCTCCCTCCTCTTTGCCTCTATGAGGGTGCTCCTCCATCGATTCACCCACTTCTGCCTCATCACTCTATCATCCCCCTCCTCTGAGACGTCAAGCCTCCCCAGGACCAAAGGCCTCCACTCCCACTGATGTCAGATAAGGGCCACTCTCTGTTACATATGTATCTGGAGCCATGAGTCCCTCCTTGTGTACTATTTGGTTGGTGGTTTAGTCCATGGGAGCTCTGGATGGTCCAATTGATATTGTTTTTCCTATGGAGTTGAAATCCTTTTCTGCTCCTTCAGCCCTACTCCTAGCTCTTCAATTGGGGTCCCTGGGCTCAGTCTGCTGCTTGGCTGTATCTGCATCTGTATTGGTCAGGTTCTGGCCTCTCAGAGAACAGCCATACCAGGCTTCTTTCAGCAAGTGCTTCTTGGCATCAGCAACAGTGTGAGGGTTTGGTGTCTGCAGATGGGATGGATCCCTAGGTGGGGTAGTCTCTGGAAATGTTCCTTTCTTGTCCAAAGGAAAGACAGGAGAAAAAAATGGAACAGAGGTTGAAGATTCTGTATTTTCAATTACTTAGTAAATAGTTAAAAAACATACATTCTTTCAAAATTGCATAGACAGATGTAGTGGTAAAAAACTGGTTTTCTATCTCCAAACCCGTGGCCTAGTCATATGTAAATGAGCCAACTGATGAGTAGAAGCCAGATGTAGTTACAAAATGCTGAATTGAATTCAACGTGTCAGTAAGCACTAGTCACACTAGCTCAATTATACAAAAAAAGCCCTTCAACAATATTCAACTGGTTGATAGTAACTCACCGTCAACTGTATACAAAATTTGAGACCTGAGGAGTTTGTGTGACAACAAAGATTAATTTAAGATTCCAACTGTTAAAAACTTAGATAACTTACCAGGAGAGCCTTAACCAAAGGGCCATAGATTATAATCAACAATATTAAGCATGAAATAATAACATAGAATATGACTACTAGTCTAGTTTGTATAGTGATATGCTGTGTTTATGTTTTTGTTACAGAGTAAGTATCCATTTTAAGACTATAGACCTAATTACAACCATTTCTACAGCAGGAAAGAATAGTGGCTATTCTACCATCCTCCAAATTTCACTTCTTTTGTCAAAGATTATTTACTTAATTTGCAATGGATATTCTCATTGTAAACAATAGGAATAAAACACTTTTTCAAAACTCTAGAGAGATGACTCAGCATATAAGGGCACTTGATATTCTAACAGAGGGCATGGGTTCAATTTCCAGCACAGATGTGGCAATTTGCAACTGTCTGTCACTGTAGGTTCAGGGAATCTGATGCCCTCTTCTGGCCTCCTTGGGCACTAACCACATACAGTGCCCACATACTCATGTGAATAAGCATGCCCACACCTAAAACATAATAAAAACACGTTTTAAAAATGTATTAAAAATATAAAACATCCGAAAATCAGTACAAAGTATGCAATGGATATTTGTGAAAAAAAAAAAAAAAGATACTGCAGTGGGCTTAGCTAGTGTTGTTGAAATGTCATAGAACTGTGGCCAAATGCTTCAGGAAAGATATTGAAAAGAAAAAAGGTTAGAGGTTGATGAATCAGGACAATGAAGGCTCAAGGAAAGAATGAAGTGGTTGGGGATTTCCTCATTGGATGCTTTTGAAAGCAAGGGCAAAGAGAGATGACTTTTGAGATTAAGTGGCAAGACAGGGTAGAAAGTGCCACATATAGATTGCTAGAGGTTAGGGAAAGAAGAGATATCCATGTTGTAGGCAAAGGCATTCATTACCAAGTCTTGATGGAGTGGAAATGAAGAAAGAATGACACATATGTTATGGATTCAATGAGAAATGTAACCCATTGTCTCAGGTATTTGAGTACTTGGTCACCAGCTCAAGGTACTATTTGGAGAGGCTTGGGAGTTATGACCTTGTTGACAGTATGTCACTGAAGGAAAGTTTTAAAGGATCCTACCATTTATAGTTTGCCGTCTATCCTTTGTACGTGCATTCAGGGTGTGAGTTCTCAGCTTCCACTGCTACCATGCCTGCTGCTTCCTGTGATGATGACTAGGTTCTTATTCCCCTGAACCATAAGCCCATATAATCCTTTCTTTCCCCTAAGTTGCCTTGGTCATGGTATTTTGTCACAGCTATAGAAAATTAACAAATACAATTTATTATTAAGTCTTAATTGATATGATACCCTCACATTGGACCCGCTACAGCTAACTTCTGCTGAATCCCTTAATGAAGCCTGTGTACACATTTTGAGGAAAGCATCTCTATACGCGCCATCACTGGAGAGCCAATAAAAATACTGAGATGGCACTTCAGTGTTGCAAAACAGAATCCTCTGTATTAGTTCTGAAAAAATGTTTTATTAAAGAAATCTAGATTCTTCTTCTGAGTGGGTAAGTTTGGGAAACTATATTAATATATGAAACTTTAAAGGAGAAAAAATAATTTCCCTTCTACTCTTCTGAGTTCTTGGCTTGAAGTGCCATCGAGAAACAAACCAAAACTTTTGAGAGAGCAAAACAAATGGAAGCTTGTTAGTGTGTGTGGTGCTTTAAAAGAAAATAGCATCCATAGGCTCATAAGGAGTGGCACCATTAGGAGGTATGGTCTTATGAAAGTAGGGGTAGCATTGTTGGAGGAAGTATCTCTCAGTCACTTCCTGCTTCCTGCCTATCCAGTTATAGAACTCTGAGCTACCTCTTCTGTATCAGGGTTGCCTGCATACCACCATGCTTCCTTCCAGGAAGATAATGGACTAAACCTCTGAACTGTAAACCAGTCCTGAATAAATGCTCTCCCTAGGAAGAGTTGCCATGGTCATGGTGTCTCATCACAACAATAGAAACCCTAACCTAACAGTATGTAAATTTCACAGATGCAGAGAAAATTTAGGGTGAGGGTGACTATGATGTGATGCAAACCTCTGGTTTCCATAGTAACTATTAAAAATAAGGAGAAGATAGGGAAGACAAGACATGGAATGTGACTAGGGAATGCAAGGCGTGTACTCTTGAGAGTCATCCATTTTATTCTCCATGGATCAGAGATGGAGACACACTGACACATGAAGACTCTCTTCATAGATGTAAATGCCCTGGGTAATATCCACTCTGTTGTCACAGCTTCTTTTATATCTACTATTTGTCAAAACAAGTAGGTCAAAACAATACTCATGCCAAAGAGGCATAGTTTACAGTAGTGTGTTCTGACATCCTGAAGTACAAAGGAATATTGTCAGATTGCCTCATCTGGTAATTATTTTACATTGTAAGTTTGATTTTGCCAAGAACTATATGTTTTGTTGTATTATGAGTACGTGAGCCCACAGGCTTATGTGGAAAGTTGGTTTCCAGTTTAAACATATTGGGAGATGATGGGACTTTCCATCATGAAGAGGCAGGCCCTAGTAGGAGATTTTAAGTCACTGTAAACATGATCTCCAAGGAACTACAGCCCCTTCCTTTTCTTTATATTTTTTTTCTGTCCCACTACCATGAAATGAACAGTATGCTCAAGATGAGTTCATTCTATGGTATGCTGCCTCATGCCAGACTCCAAAGCAACAATCAGACCAGGAGGAGAATCTCCCAAAGTGTGAGCCAAAATTGACCTTTTCTTTTTTTAAGTTGATTATCTCAGCATTTGTTATAGTTACAGCTAACTGGCTAGAATATTTGCTAGGCAGCACTATGATTTCTTATATTTATTTTATATTCAAGAGTATAATGATGATGTCATATGAAAGAAGAATTTCCTAATAAAAGCATGTTAATTAGGTTTTATCTTTCAAACTCAGTGCCATGACTCTTGGGTAGTTTCTGGAAGAAGGATGTGTTGGGAGGAATCAGCGAAGAGTTGAAGGGGAGAAATGGGTGTAGGTGTAAATATGTTTCATTGTATGTATTCTCAAATAATCACATTTAGTATTAATAAATTACCAAATAAATTAAAAATAAATACTAGCAAAAGAGCTCTCTGACTTCCTAATGATTTTACATATTCATTGAGAAAAATCTTCATATGAGATATGTAGAAGGATTCTCAGAATGAAATAGATGTAGAGGCCCTCAAAGTCAGGGGATAACACAATCTTCTTCATAAGTTAATGTCTCTTAGATTTTTTCTGGGTGAAAAACTAAAGTCAAATTTGGAAATACATTTTCTTCATACCACCCAGGTGCACTGACTCTATAGACCAGAGGGCTTAAGTAATTACTAAACCACATATAGTCTGCCTTCAGGTATTTTTGCTTGCTCTCTGGAAGACTAGAGAGTTTTAGTAGTGGTGCTTCTTATATTGGAGAAACATTGAATTCTTTGTCAATAGTCCATTTTCTCAGCATGGATCTAGAATGACTACTATACTCTACTCTTTTTGGGGGAGATAAAGGCAGACATATAAGAGGCACTTGTTCTTATGGAGCTTATATTTGAGGGAGAATGGGGGGCTTGCAAATAGACAACTGGATCAGCATGTGCTGGTGTACAGTCTGATGAGGAGACAAAATGCAGGAAGACTGAGAGAGCACTCCAAACAAACCTCTGAGTAGGTGCTTTTCAGGGCCATGCAGAATTCTGGAGGAAGAACATCCTGAATGCATACATAAAAATACAGGTACCCTGGGCTGGAGGAGTAATAGGCCTAGAGGGTAGAAGAAGAAGAAAACAGGTTACACAGGGAAAAGCAAGGTTTTAAAACTAACATATATTATTATATCATGATCACTATATTCTGCAAAATCTTTTAAAAGCTGTATGGATGTTAACATTTAAATATACAGAATAATTGTGATTATGTGTCACTATCATTATCTCTAAAGTAAGACGAAATTCTGTTAGTTCATTTAATTATGTATGGTACAGGGCAAAGTACACACAGATTCTAAGCCAGATGATTTTAATGACTGCCACTTTCCTAACAATTATATTCACCTTTAAACAACTTTTATTTACTCTTCCTTCCAAACCTTAAAGTTTGGTTACAGACAGAAAATAGCTATGGTAGGCATGAAGAAATTAGACTCAGAGATATGATTTACAAAATATCATCCCCCATCTCAACCCTCACTACAAAATATGAGGAAGGTCAAGGAAATTGAAATTTACTACTATCTCCCAAGACTAAATTTTAAGAAGTAAAATTTCTCCCGTTAATTTTCCTCATGCATCTCTTCACTTATTTCTCTCTGACTATTGATTCAGAGTCTGTGACCTAGGTGCTCAGCCAACAGAATGCACGTATTGATTTAGCCTGGAAGACACACAACTTAAGCATAACATTTCTGAGATGGGTTATCATGGTCAATCGGGCATGCAAGCTTCACTTACATCTTCACCTTTGGTCCGTCCTCGGGTGATCTGTGTTACCTTTCCAGGCAGTGCTGATGGTGACAGGCTGAAAGGTAATACAGACAAGGCTGTAGGGAACCCCTCTCTTACGCCTTTCCAACCCTATAGATTTTATGCTCAGGAAGAAAATAGAGTGCACAGTCTGTTTACTTGTTTCTTAGGGGATCCAAATGCTAGAAGAAATTCATAATTGCTTCATCCAATTTCTTTGTACATAACTAGACTATACCTACTGGAATAAAAACAGAATATTATTGAGGAAAGAGAATGGAGTTGAATCCATAGATTTAAAATGGAAAGGGTGTCAATGATTACGTATTTTTGTGTAACAGAAAAATAGATGGCATTGGAAAGAATTTGAGAGTAAAGTCTGGGGTGGGGCAATTAGAAGGTAGAGTAAAGTGGAATTGTGTACTCTAAAGAGAAGAGAAATGGATACAGGGAGATCAAATGTCTCAATAGCTCCGTGAACTAGAAAAATGAACATAGATAAATAAATCCTGGTCCCTCTTCCATAAAGTGTCAAAGATAATGTTTTAGGATATTGTAAGAAGTAGCTGCTTTTATGTAAAGCATAGAGTACTGTGATATACACCATAATTAGCACTCATTGTTATTAATCTATTACTGTTCCTGCTCTCATAAAAGGCGATAGATTTCTACTATTCATATGCATCTCAAGAGTAACTTGTCAAACTCCAAAGATTTCTTCAGTTAAATATTTTTCTCTGTGTTCCCAGGTACTCTTTTATAGGAAAGTATAAGCGACTGTTCTCATGCGTCTAAAATCATGGGGAACCCAGGTCAGCTCAAACTTTTTTGACTGATTTCCAACTACTCGTCAGGAAATTGGAACCACTTGTACTTTCTTATAGGTGCCAAGGCCTCATGCTTTGACGTGACTTTTCAACTAAGCATTAAAAAAAAAAATCTATCCAGCATAGAAAATTCATCTGAAATAGCAACTTCTTAACTTCTAGAGCTGGGAAAAATAAATGTATGTTCTTTATAAATCAGTCAGGCTCTAGATTTTTTCCTATAGCAACACAAAGGACATGGGTTTTGAAATCTAGCCAAAGGTAAGCCAAAAATCTTTTCCTGCATGCTGAACGCTTCAATAGCAAATATGAATATGGGAGTGAATGTACCTGTGTATCTCCACAGCAACCACTGCTGGGCCCACATACTTGCCTATGTCTGGTTTCCTTTTCACAAGTGCCTCCAGATTCTTGAATGTTTTTCTAAGGCAGAGGTTTTTAATCCCTGGCTGTACATCAAAAGCAAAAGAGAATTTGAAGTCCACAAGTAGGTCCCAACCATGGGCTATATACGTAATTATTACTTTATAAAAGCGAAAGAGAGTGAAGTTCGAGTGCCAAAGAAAATAGTTCTTTAATTTAGGTTGCAGAGACAGGTGAAATAACAGACGGACACACCCCTTTGCACTAGATCTCAGGGCAAGTGTGGGAGCTTCTTTTAAAGGACTAATTAGTAAAGAAAATTGTCTTTTCTGATCTCTGGTTTTCCACATTGCAAGAGACAGTAGGGATTGTAGTTAAGTCTAATGAACTGAAATCCATCACCTGTATATATTTAGGAATCATGGTGTATGCATCTGACTTCACTCAAGACAGAGATGAAAGCTAAAGATCATAGATTAGGATGCTGACCTTGTCCTCAAGGTGACTCTAAATATGTCTCATAAATTATCTTGAAGAGAAAATTCCTACATCTGACTCAATAAAATGTTCCGAGTTGGAACGTAATTAGTACTTTGGCTAAATTGCATGACGGGTGTGGTGAAGGAGTTCAGCAAAAGGGAGATAGAGAAAGGATGTGTACTTGAGGATAGGAAGAATAGGAACCACTTGTCCATTTGTCAAAGGGAAAATAATCATAAAAACAGAGAGACAAAATAAGCAGGGTTATTTCTTTGTTGGAAGAGAGAAAATACCAGCCCTGACAAAGAACAGTGGAATAAAGTGGAGATGATTGTGTAGAACAAACTACAGAGCATCTCCATTAATATCTTTTGTGAAACTACACTTCTGTGGGGCTATTGGACATATTAGTCAAGGTTAGAGGACAGAACCTACAGGATGAATGTGTGTGCTTGTCTGTGAGTGTGTCTGTGTGCCTATGTGTATTGTCATAAAAGACAATTAATATATTTTGAAAAAGCTCTGACAACAAAAGTTAAAATAAGAAAAGGTTTATCACTAAATACTATAAAACTTGATTTACCAATATTCACTATTCTCTTAACATTTTGACTTCTGAATGAATTGCTTCAGGGCATTGATATTTTTTTCCCAGAGAGGACTATTGGTGATTGAATAATTCTATAGTTAAGGAAAGATGAGTTTTTGTTTGCCTTTTAATTAAATTTTAGTATACTTCTTAAAAGATACAGACCTCATTTGAAGAAATTGGAGGCTGTTTCAACTATGAAAGTAATACTTGGCACCTGAACACCTGTTAAAATGACCAAAAATAACTCATCTTTCAAGTTCTAATATTACCTTCAAGCATCACTTTTGAATTCATACCAACCACAGTCTCTCTTTTTGTACCAAAAAAAAAGTTATTTCTTACCATTAGACAGCACATCTATTTGAGGAACATTTTCATTATTTTGCATTTAATTATATTTTGTTTTAATGAAGGTCATTTGAAAGATTATTATGAAACGTACAGGGATTAACAAAACACGTTAGAAGTAATTTATAGGTAAAGGACACTTGAATCTGAAAAGTAAATATAAAAATTGGCTACTGCCACAGACACACCTCCTAAGACATTGATCACATTAACCATAATTTGGAAATAGTGATTTTGCTTGTCTAGCTTAAATTTGTTTTTCAGAGCCTCATTTAAAAACCCAATCTTGCCTCAAACTCTTGAGTACTAGATTACAGGTGTGTGTGCAACTATGTCTCATTGGTGGGAAAATCAACATTTGAATTGATCTGTATGTTTGAGGAATTCCCAGTCCCTGCTCAATCTACTCAACCTATATCCTGGATTTTAATACTTAATGTAATTGGAACGAGAAACCTGTGTCCCCACTGCATGAGTTTTCTGTGGCTAAAAGAAATGATCACAGATTTGGTAGAGTGGAATATGTGGATTGTTTCATAGAACTGGAGGTCAGTAGTCTGAAATCAAAGCAACCAGGGCAATGCTTGCTTGGACACTCTAAAAAAGATTCCATGTTCGGCCTCTCCCTGGTTCTGGGGATTGCAGGCATTCATTGGCATATAGTCACATCCTTACAATCTCTGACTCCATCATCATATTCCTTTCCGTCCTTTGTGTCTTTTCTTCAGAGATGCATCTGTTCAATCCTCTTATAAAGACACTTGTAATGGAACAAGAAGAGCCTGACTCCTGGAGGCAGCCTGACCAACTCAGCTGCCATCCACATCAAGATCCAGTGCTTTGAGTAGGTTAACTGCAACACCTACTACATCCATGAGCCACTGGACCATGAGAAGAAGCTGGTGCTGCAGAACCACAACCAATAGCACACCATCACCACTAAAGATGAAAACCTGAAGCAGGGCTGTGATCAAGAAATATCAGCGATGGTCCAATATTTATGGTCCTTCAAAGACCAGAGTCTTTAAGCCAGACCAGTGGCTCATGGTAATGAGTATTTGCATGTAGAACTGTGTGATATATATATCAGTGAATTTTCAGTGCAGGTGTGGGAAGGATGGAGGAATGGAGCATTGTATAAGCTGTAGTGAGAGGTTGAACCATGTCTATGTTTGAGGCCTATGTTACTGCCAAAGGCCATGAGGATGCCCATGGTCTGTGCTGCCACATGAAACCATGTTGATGTTTGTCAGGGGCAGCCTGGCTTGTACACTAAAGGCCTAAAATCAGCCATAGGCCTAAAATCAGCAATAGGCCTGTCATACATGTATGCTAACACAAAGTCTTGGGTCGCTGTGGAAAAACCCTGAAAGAGATGGCTATAAGCTATTGTAAACAAGCAGCTTTGGTGGAAAATTGCCAGCCTGAATAGTCATAGACCTTGTATAAGCTGTGGTGAGGTAACCTTGGTGGATAGTACCAACTTAGATAAGGACAAGTGGATCATAGGCAGAGTCATAGTGATCTGTCCCGTGAACCTTCACCCAGCTGACACTCTAGTTCTAGAAGGTATCTATAGTCCCCCTGAACACCTACACTCCTGCATCATCCCCTTCCCCACATCCTGCCTTTTTGTGTATATAACCCCTATGTGAAAAAGTAAAAATGGCGGTTTGATCAGACTATAGACAAGCTGCTTGTACTTTGCATCTGCCTGTTCCCCCCCTCCCCCCCCCCCCCCCGTTTTCAGGTGACCTCCCCAGACCCCTGTTTAATGTCCTGCTGGACCAGGACAATGTTCATGATCCAGGCTGCCTCCAGGACCTTGTTTGTGTCCATGGCCTGTGTTGTCCTGGAGATGATGTTGATATTTGTGATCTGTGTTGCTGCTAGGAGCCATTTCTGGGTCCTGCTGCAGCTGGAGCAGTATTGATGTCTGTGCCATATTACTACTCAAAGCCATGTGGATATCTGTGGTCTGTGCTCCCCCCTGAATCTATGTTGATCTCCATGGGATGAGCTGCTGCAAGGAAATATGGGAACATCCATGATCCATACTCTTGAGAACTGTAAAGGACACTTCTTCTCCAGTGGTATTAATGACTACAGTTCACAGCTGAGAGAGACACAGAAGACTTCTGTGACAACTCCCCTTTCTCCAAAGTAACAACATAAACAGGAAGTTATCAAAGAGAACTCATAAAAATTGTGATAAGAATGCTCAAGTATAGTCTCTGCAATAGATGGCTACTGGTCGCTGTGGGGGAAGACTCATTTTTCTTTGTGGGGAAGATCACTGGGAGTTTGGTCATACTCTAGTGATTATTCAGGCAGCATAAATTGGATTTTTAAAAATATTTTTTTTCTGGCTAGCTACAAGGGTGGGAGGGTAGACCTGAGGAGGACTGCAAAGGGTGATCAGGGTACATCATATGAAATTACCAAATAATCAATAAAAATAATATGTTAAAATATGCGATAAAAGGAAAAAATGATGCTTGACACGTCAGGTGGGGCCATCCTGAAGATGATGCAGGATAATCTTGTCTGAGGATTCCTAATTTAAGAACTCTATGAATACCTGCTTTCTGTACAACACTGACAGATTACATGGACTTAATATGGATGTCTTTTAGGAGGTCTATGTGGATGAGTTTGTATTTTTTAAATGATAATAAAAGGCATTGCTTCTTTCAATTTTTTTATCTTGCTTGTAATGTCATAAGCACTCCATGGGGGGATTTATTAATTATTGCTAAATTGTATTAAAATATTAAATAACCTTAGGTAACATATAAAACTGACTACTTGGAGAAAAGGCTATGGTGTTTGGAGACATCCATTTGTGTTATGCTCAGTCCATTCATGTCCTCTGTTCAGTGTCCCAAGCATGAGTCCTTATTCTGGGTGAGTGTAGAGGTGCTACCTTCAGTTTGATGTTACTGTACCCTCAGTACCAGGGGGAGCTATCTGATATCTGCTTACATCTCAACTAACTAATGCAAAATGCAAGTATTTCCTAATGCTATATTTGAATTGGCCTATGTGTTTGCAGTATCTTGCTATATAGGGAAGGATAACCATGTTACAATCCACAGACCCAAAGAAACTGGATAATAAGGAGGACCCAAAGGAGGATTGTGATCCTCACTCAGAAAGTGAAACTAAATAGTCATCCAGAGGTGGATGGAGAGAGGGAACTGGGTAGGAGAGGAGGTGATGAGGGAACTAGAGAGGATTTGAAGAGTCTATGGGGTTAACCCGAGCTTAGATTCCTACCAGAGGGGGATATAGAGACTGAAATAGCCACCTCCTGTAGCCAGGCAGGACTTCCAGAGGAGGGATGGGAACACCAATCTACCCACAAAACCTTCAACCTAAAATTTGTCTTGGCTACAAGATGTGCAGGGATAAAGATGGAGCAGAGACTGAGGGAACAGCCAACTAATGATTGCCCTAACTTGAGACCCAACCCATGTGGGAGAACCAACCCCTGACACTATTAATGATACTCTGCTATGGTCACAGACAGGAATCTAGCATAACTGAGTCTTGAGAGACTTCATCCAACAGCAGATGGAGGCAGATGCAGAGAGCCACAGCCAAACTTCAGGTGGAGCCTGAGGAGTTTTGTGGAAGAGTGGTGCATAGAAGTGAACAAGGCAGAGGTCAAGGACACCACAAAAAGTCCCACAGAGTGAACTAATTTGGGATGACGGGAGCTCACAGAGCCTGGGCCACCAATCATGGAACTTGCAGGAGCTGGACCTAGATCCCCTACACATTTGTAGGAAATGTGCAGCTCGGTGTTCATGTGGTTCCCATAACAAGAGGTTCAGGAACTGTGTCTGTCTCTGTTTCCTGCCATTGCATCCCTTCCCCCCTACTAGAATTGTCTGGTTGAGCCTCAGTGGGAAAGGATGTGCCTAGACCAGCTGGGACTAGGTGCCCCAGGGTGAGGTGGTACCCAAAGGGAGCTACCCCTTCTCTGAGCAGAAGGGGTCGGGGGGGGGGCAATGAGGGGAGATAGGGTTGGACTAGAAAGAAAGGAGTAGGGGCTGTGATTGGAATGCAAAGTGAATTAAAAAAATAATAAAAAAAGAAACACAAAAAATTTTTCAAAAGTAAAAGAAATTGAAAATCTACTTCAATCTCTTAAGACTTACATTTATTTAAGATGTATGTACACATCAACAATATACATATAATTGAAATTAATATTTCAAATATGCTTATCTTAATTAACAGAATACTGAAGTTGAAAAAGCAGCATTGATTAAATATTCATTAACATTTTTATTAGCATGTTTATATAAAGTTATCCATTTATTTATAAACACTTACAGAATAGAATGTTTATGAGCAAATAAACTGAACTTATTAAGTTTTTTAAAAAGTAGAAGAAATTAGCAGTGATAAGAGACCAGACCAGCATTACTGAAGTAAAAACTTCTGGGAGTTGTTTATACCTCTTTCAGGTAGCTGGGCTTGGTGAGGTGTAAGATTTACCCAGGTGGATCTTATTTTGAAAGCATGAAGAACTCATGGGTAGCACCTGAGGCTTGGCACTCTGGGAGACCATTACTGAAGGTGCAGCTTTGGTGGCAGTTAAAGGCCTAGGACTGAAGGGGTCATGCAAAGAAGTCAAGGCTTGGCACCATGAAGAGGATCCATGAGAGGCAACTGGAGAAAGTGAAGCTCAGTTGCCCCAGAAGATTCCAGTGTTTTGGAGATGCCAGTACCATGGAATGACCACTAAGGACAGCAGCAGCAGTGGAGTGGAGCCCCCCAGAAGCCTAGAAGTCAAGCTGTGTGTGCTACAGAGGGCAGGAATAGAGAGGTGATCCAAGGCCCTTTGGAGGAGACCAGAAGATCATGAGTGGATACCAGACATTGGAATGTTGATGTTTGATTTTGTTTTGATTTGCTTGTGACTGTGCCCCGATTTTTATCTATTAAAGTAACAAAGTATTTTACTAGAGCCCACAGAAAAGAGACTAAATTTTAAAAGGCTTTGGATTTGAAAAGAGATTGATTATTTCAAAAGGACTGAATATTTTAATGTGTTTGAATTTGTAAAGACCATGTGACTTCTAAAGTTACTTATGTTTTTAATATGAGATGTTGGGGATGAATAAGAAAGGAAGGGTTGTGGCTCAATAGTGATGTGACCGCATTTCAAGTTAACAAGGAGTCAGTTGTACGGGCTGGTTTTGTTTATCAACTTTGTGTATCAACGTTACACAAGCTACACACATCAGAGAAGGAATCTCAGTTGAGGAACTTTCTCTATGAGTCCAGCTGTAAGGCATTTTCATAATTAGTAGTCAATAGCAGAGGACCCAGTCCATTGTGGGTGGTACCACCCCTGGGCTGGTAGTTCTGACTTCTATAAGAAAGCAAACAGAACAAACCATGAGTAGCAAGCCAGTAAGCAATGCTGCGACATGGTCTCTGCATCAGCTCCTGCCTCCAGCATCCTGCCCTATTTGAGTTCCTGTTCTGACTTCCTTTATGATGAATAGCAATGTGGAAGTATAAACCAATAACACCCTTCCTTAACTCCACTTTTGGGCATGATGTTTTGTCACAGCAATAGAAATCCTAACTAAAGCACTCATCAATAGGATCTCCTGAGTAACTGTGTTATCTACCTATCTATCTATCTATCTATCTATCTATCTATCTATCTATCTATCTATCTATCTATCTATCATCTATTTATCTATTTTGAGACAAGGCCTCACCAAGCAGCCCTCAATTCATAAAGATCCACCTCCCACTGCCTTCAAAGTTCCAGGATTAAAGGCATGTGCCAGTGTTTTTGGTTCCAAGTAGTTATGCTTTTAAATTAGTGACCATAAAATAGTGGCGGTGTCCTGCGGAAAGAGGAACTTGTAAGACTCATGGCCTTGTGATGTTCTTGGTGAATTTCTTAGACTCACACATAATAAATTATAAATCTGGAGTTAGGATATTTGAGGCCACAACTTATTTTATATCCTATTAGCAGCTTAGATGGCCCCATTAACCACATGCGAAACCCTGGTCACCCAGAAGGATGGCCAGGTTTCCAAATATTAGATTAGAGCTTTGCACTCAAATAGATTCTCTAATTTCTTGAGGTTGTTTCTAGTTTTGAACTGGGTAAAACTCTATTTATTCCTTTGGCATCTTAAGGATGGGGAGAACAGAACAGTGTAGCCCTAACAGAATGGGGGTACTCCTACTGCCTCAGTGAATACATTTACCACACCATTCACTTCTTAACCTTCTAACTTCAAAGTGCAAAAGGAAACTTTTAAAAGTTCATTTTATAACATTTCTCCCCACCCCCTTTTGTCACATAACTTTAAAAATGCGCTAACCGATTTATTTATTTATTTTTTTAGAAGTAGTAGAAAGTTCCTCTCTGGACTTACTTTCCATGTGTTGGGTTTCAGCCTGGAGCACATTTTTTTTTTTTTTAACTGTTGGAAATAGGGGTTTATAATGAAAATGCTGACACAACCTCCTCAACCACAGAGGTGCTAGCAGGCACTTCTGTAATAAATAATGTGGGAAATATTTTACACTTCAAGGCAATTACATGTTCAGCCATCTTAAGGAGAGCTGGCCCATGAAGGGTAAGGATTAGGTTTCTCTGACAAGTGTAAAAGACCCATGACTCATGAATGCCGGGAGGTATGAATGAATTACAAGGGCTGAGTGGAAGCCACATAATCACCTATCACAGGTGAAATAGATTCTGTTTATTTGCAGGAGGAAAATAAGGATGGAAAAAGGAAGGCAACACGTTTCTGCCAGTTGGACCAATAAGGCAGGTGGCACTGGATGTTGTACATTTCCTGGGATGGATTCAGCAGGCACTGCTATATTGCAGAGATTGAATTTTGCTTCTGAGCCTTCCTTCCTATCAATACGTTTTCAGGAGTCAGGGAAGGGATTATTTACATTCCATAAAGATGAAAGTGTCGGTACACCTTCAGATTGTCATGCACCCAGGAGGGCCCAGTACATAGTGACAAAGGCCTCCTTGATTCAGTCCAGCTTGATCTCTGTACTCAGTAGCATGCTCTGACTTGTCTTTGTCTTGCCACATTTGCTTTTTGTTCTGTATCTGTGCACAGCAGGCATTGTTGAGGGGCTTCCCTTCCCCCTGGGAGCTATTCACATGAAAACCTTACTTCTCCTCCACTCTCTCTTTAAGTGCTTGGAACAAACATAGGGGCGCAGGGATGAATTACACCGTATGAGTCTATTAGATGTCCCCTACAGACACTAAATCCTCAAACACAGCAGCAAGGAGTGCAGTGCTCATACAACTTCTTGACTGAATTCACTCTTCTATTAAAGAATAAGTTTCATTGGATAAAAAAGTTTTTCTTTTTTCTTTCTTTCTTTCTTTCTTTCTCTCTTTCTTTCTTTTCTTTCTTTTTTCTTTTGTCCTTTCTTCTTTCTT
>NW_021604617.1:15917908-15948922 GCF_004785775.1 Grammomys surdaster
TTCTTCTTTCTTTCTTCCTTCCTTCCTTTCTTCTTTCTTTCTTTCTTCCTTTCTTCTTTCTTTCTTTCTTTCTTTCTTTCTTTCTTTCTTTCTTTCTTTCTTCCTTTCTTTCTTTTGCTACAGGGTCTCTGTGTAGCCTTGGCTGTCCTAGAACTAGCTCTGTAGATCAGGCCAGTCTTGAACTCACAGAGATCTGCCTGCCTCCACCTCTCAAATCCTGGGAATAAAGGCATGCACCACCACTTCTGCCCAGCTTCATTTGGATAGAAATGATTTGGGTCTTTCTAGGGGACTGTATTTCGAAAGCCTGGCATGGTTTTTAGTATGTGGTTCATACTCTAAATTAGTGAAAGAGGTAGACTTATAGGCTAAGCCAGTTCAAATGTCCAAACAGTTTCAGGGGACAGGGAAGGGATTATTTACGTACCATAAAGAAGAGAGTGTCTGTACACCTATGGCCCGGCATTGATTTAGCCATTTTACAGTAAGTGCGTCACACTTTCCATTCTCGAGGAACTGTCACTGTGGTAGGGTGCTTAACTTAGTGGATTACCACAGTTTGGTATGACAAAAGCTATAAAGAGTAGCACAGTTGAGATAGAACCCTGGCAAGGGGTGGAGTCAGGTTGGCTTGTGTCAATCATTAGCTCCAGGTACTTATAAACACTAGGTTTCAAATCAGTAACTATCCGTTTGCTTACGTGTTACTATACCACAGTCATCCTGCATCTTTCATCCTTCGGCAGGGTTGTGGTACTCAGCTCGGAGTTCCATCCCTCTTATGACTAAGATATCACAATGTAAGATAAGCCCCACTTTAGTTCATTTGGACTGCTATACCAGAATGGATTGCTAAACAGACCGCTTATAAACAAGTTGTTGCTCACAATTCTTGGGGCCTGAAAAGCTCACTCTGTTTGTCACCTGAGGTTATGGACTTTTTGAGACTCCATCCCCTGTCATGCACGTTGAAGCCAAACCTGCTGATCGCTCATAAGAACCATTTTGTAGTCAACCTTGTTTCCTCTAAGAAGAAATAAGAGAAAGGTTAGGGACCATGAAGTTATACTTATTGTATTTTAAGCTGTCAAGAAAGAAGTACAATATGTGACTAAAACCACAATTTGGTGACATAATTGTCAAGTAATTAGTTGCTCTGACTCACACACAAATTTCCTGAGATTGACTACTTTGCATATCAGAGGTCCGAGAAAATTTGATCATCCTATACCTGAGTTTGTTTCTACCGTAGATAAGTACCCATCTCAATACTGTATTTAATATTTGTTTAATAAGGTCATGAAACTGAGCTACAAAATTTCAAAGAGTTCTTCCTTAAGGATTGGCAAGGCCCTAATATGTAGCATATTAAAGTTCACCTATTATTGCCCATGTATACATTTCTCATTTGCAGATAAAACCATGGCTATTCAAGAGATTTAAAACAACAGGCACTACTTGATTATCCCTGGTTATACAGCCTTGAGAAGGGAGCACTGAGCATTATGTTAGCATTGATGCGTCAATCTTTTAATTGAAGGATGGCACATCTGAATCCCAGAACAGACTTAATTAACAGAAAATAATTAGCATCAATTTCCCAACAGAGAATACGGGTTTTTTTTTTTCCTCCAGAAGAATTCATTGATTGATAATTAAGGAGGAGTTAGTTGTAATAAAACTCCAGTATTGCAATTTCTAATTGGCATTTCAGGACATTTTACAGTTACAGTTACTTTGTTCCAGGCGTTCTCTGCCTTTTGAACAGTTTTAATAAGAATATTTCCTTTCCTAAGCCAGTACTCTGCAGGTGATGAGGGAAGGAGGGTGGAGGTACACAGGGGCATATTAGCATCAGGTGGGCGGAGCAGTGGCTGGAGAGCCTTTCATTTCCTTTTAAGTTTTTGTGGCTACTACACTCCGCCTCCAGGGCTCAACTTGTTCAGGGGACAGGTATGCTCTGCCCAAGGGTCTCTCTCCACAGGAGGCATTCTGTAACCTGGGGTCCTGTCTGTAGTAGAAGACCCTGTAATAACTATGTTGAGCCACAGTCTTTCCATTCATTCATTCATTCATTCATTCATTCATTCATTCGTTCGTTCATCCATTCATTTATTCATTTATTTTACACAGCTTTGCCTATCTATGATGCACAAATCGTTAATTACCCCTTTAAGCTTTTTCAGCCTTTCTTTGTGTGTGTGTGTGTGTGTGTGTTACAGAGGTCTGAAATAATTTAACCACCTCTGACATACCCTTTCATAATCTCCAATTTTCTCAGTGTCTGGACTCCAGTATGAATTCACTTTAAATGGATATTTTAGAAAAATCAGAAAATATAGGAAACAAAAAAAGAAAATAAAAAATAAATCACATTGAATATGCCTTTCTACCATGATTTTAAATTTGGCATATTACTGTCTGGTCCTTTTGTATATGTATTCTTTTATAAAAATGAAATCTACTTTTTTTTGTAAAATATGAATTTATTAAAATATAGTTTCATAACCTTTCAACCTACAGAGCAGCGCTGTTTTTAAACTGAACAGAAGTAGTTATTTGATGTAATGATCTAAGGCAGAATGCAAAATTCTGCTTATTTCAAATAAGAACTTTCTATTTGTTTTTGAGAACAAAATTAAACTTCAATGTCTAAAGAATATTTCAGGTAACTTAGAAATGTGTTAGGCAAACGAAATAAAATACATCATAGGAAGAAGTGTAAGATTAATTGCATAACCACAATTTGTAAATAATATTTATTTGAACTAAATCACATCTCTGTGATATAACACGAAATGTATAAACCAGAGGTTATTGCATTGACTCAAAAACATAATAATCCTCACAGAGGAAACACGTCGAAAGGCCAAAAGAGGACAAACTCAGGCTTTTGATTATCATTCCCACTCAGCACTCTGTCCCTTAATGGCAAGATGCCCTGGATTGGACCTGTGGCCTGAAAGGGAAACGCAAGGTTGAAATGCAGTGGGTGGTGGCATCTGGTGAACTCAGTGAGAAGCAGAGGCAGGCTCCACAATGAGAGCAGCTCCTTTAGTTGAGGGAAAACAAAGGCTCTTTAAACGTTTGGGGAGGGAGTGTACATCATTGGCTGGGCTGGTGATGCTGGGGATACCTCATTTGCATGAGGAAGAATTCCAGGACTAAGGTGTTGTAAATGCTTCTTTTGCATGAATTGCAGGTGCTGGAAGACATGATCTTATGAGGGGGAAGGAAGTTTAGCCTGGCTACCAAAGCTCACTCTGGTGAGGCAAAGGGTGGGCCACAGATCTGGGTACAGTGGGACTTGCAAGTCTAGGTAAAGTGTGGGGCAATCCTACTCCTGCCAATCTCAGGACAAGATTTCCAGGGTTGAGATTAAACTTGACC
Organism: Grammomys surdaster; assembly: GCF_004785775.1. Lineage (NCBI taxonomy): Eukaryota > Metazoa > Chordata > Mammalia > Rodentia > Muridae > Grammomys > Grammomys surdaster. The sequence continues at coordinate 15,921,299 of NW_021604617.1, forward strand.
CCACTCTTACCTCAGTCCTGTTCCTCATGGCTCCACAGCTACTTGATCCCACATTTGATGATGCCTTGAAGACACACTCAGGAATCAAGGTCCACAAAGGTCACCACAATTGTTCAATATAAAGAGCAAAAGGATAAGAATTTTGAAACTCACAAGAAAAAAACACATTGAAAAAATTAGTAAGGAGATTTACTTACTATATCTGGTGAAATTTCCACTGTCTTCCGTAAATGTTAACACAACTCTTGGCGTGATAAAGAAAACAAGGAAAATATTTTCTTTTTTTTTAAAAGTAGACAATGTACAATTTTATTAATAAATAGTGCAAAAGCATCAATGATAACTGTTTAAACATTAATTTTCTTTGAACAGCCATATCTTGGTTTAAATTTGTGCATACTGGTCTCTGTGGCACTGCAAACAAATACTTGAAAATATTTTGTATTTTCATGCACAGGTATGAACCTACAATACTGTTTACAAATTATCATGGACAAGTTAAATTCTGCAATAATTAATACACACATGGATAGTCACAATTATATGAGTAGTAATGAAGAAACTGCCTATGTTTGATACACTCTAGATGTCAGGTTGTAAATATTTAATGTTCTTAAGACATAATTCCTCATTTCCATTCAAGGAAACATTTCCATACATGTGGATGCTCAAACGCATGCTGAGGAATATGCTCTTTGACGGTAACAAACTCACACAAAAGACAGTGTTTGTCCTGCTTTAAAGAAGCAATACATTTGTTCATAACCCTTCCTGGAGGCATAGTTTTCCATATTACTAAAATGAAAAGGCTTACTAGCCCAACCCCAAAGTTCAGTCTTCAAGTGAAACTTATAAAGTTAAAAAAGAGTCATTCATTTATATATATATATATATATATATATATATATATATATATATATATATACATATACATATATATATGTCAAATTCTAGCCACACTAATACTAAAATGACATCAATTAAACTTCCGTTTTGGGGTGCTTCCCTTTGCCTCATCTTCCCGGCTCTTCAATTCCATACCATTTATAAAGTCCATTATTTCTATGAATTTTCTATTATGTACAGATTTATTTTCCTTAAGTAAAATGAAGTTTGAATAGTATAGTCTGTGGTGTAGTGACATCAGCAACAGCTAGTTCTTGTCCGTTGAGTAGTCCCAGTTCTTTTAATGTTTTGGAAAGATTGGGCCTTGTTCGTTCTTCAATAGACGTTACTGACTGTAAGTAAAGAGTCCTGTTTTTCCCCTCTAATGTGGCTGTGATAGCTGGAGATTTCATTTGCAGAGAAGTACTATTGGTTAGATAGTTTAAGACCTCTTGTAGTTTAGCTGATGGGGAAAATTGAATGTTATGAGGAAGTTGGCTACACACAGGACAGTTTTCCTTTCTCTCTGCTTCAAATGTGTAAGTGTATAGTCCATCTACATCATTGAATACCAAGTAGTTATTAAGGGGAATGTATGCACTTGTAGCTATCTTGAAAACCTCAGTGGCACATACAGCTGCAATTACTGCATTTGTAGAAGCTACTGCAGGAATGATTCGTTTTACTACCCCTTGAGTGAGTCTGTAGGTAACAGCTCTAATATTATATTGTGATGCTCTCTCTACAGACTTTTGGAAAACCCATTGAATATCTTCAGGGTCATCGCTGTCTAATGGAACCCCATCTCTAAAAGGCTGCTCTTTAGGCCACTTCAACATCCTTACATACTCGATACAGTGTTCTGGGAGCCTGGACGTAGATGCAATGGTACACATAGGAAAATTGGCCTGTGGTGGGTAAAGTTCCAGAGTGCACTCAATACAAGCAGTCATTCCAGGCAAAATCACTAGGGCATTTCATTTAAAGCCTCTGTTCCCCCATCTATCAAAGGTACAATGGAGCTTGGATCCAACACATCATCTTCATAATTTAGAAGAGATATCAGCATTCCATTGATCCATCTTCTGGCTATGATAGAGTCCAGGCCGCATACAATAATATGAAATTGTCTGTAGAAAGTGTTGTTAAAATCTTGAATCTTGTTGAAATGTGGGACCACGTTGCAGTTAGGAACTCTGTCATTTAAGAATTCTGCAGCAACTTTACCCTTGGGTCTTCCAACATCTTTAGGCCTAAATAAAAATTGACTATTTAAATTGGAAACATCTATAGTGTCCATGTCTATAACATGAATCTGTCTAAAACCAGACAACGCTAGATTTTTCAGAAGCTCACATCCTAAGCCACCAGCTCCAATGACTAGAACTTTACATGTATCTAACAAGAACTGGAGTGATTCAGTGCTTGGTTCCAAATTGGGGTGTGGGAAGGGTCCAGACCACTCGAGGAACTTCTTTATATGGTTCCAGCGACCTTCCCAGTCTCCACTGTCCCCACACCCACCATCAATAGCCATTTTCTCAGCCAGCAGCTCCTCTATTCTCCTTCTTTTCTTCTCCCATAGTCCAACCAGAGACAGGAGCATACTCAACATTTTCAGAGAGAGTTACAGGGACTCATCCCTTTCTGACTCCCCACAGTGGCTCACAGAGGTTGGAAAGGACGTAGGATGCCTGCTGGCATGCTAATAAGCCGGAAAATATTTTCTTTAATGAAATGGAATGCTAGATCGAATGGGTGTTCAAAGTTTTTGATTGAATTACATTTGTAGGGAAAAGAGAGTCCTGCAGAACACTGATTAGAATATACTTGAGATATAACACTTAAAAATGCTAAATAACTACTGAATTAAATAGCCCGAGTCATTTCTGTCATTTTTTCTCCCCACACATAAACAATGAAATATGTTCCCATAAATTCCCAAAGGAACAAGGGGCCATGGTTTGCTTGAGGCCAATGTTTATGGATAAGTGTTGGTAGTTGTCTGTTAGTCAATTGCTCTTTAGAAAGGACCTTCTCCTCACTCACATACAAATCATTACAGACTCATCTCTATCATCCCACATATCTGGGCCATCCCTCTGTTAACTCTGTAGTTCAGTTATTTAGAACTAAGATAAAAGTCAAACTTAAATGTTCACTTTGCCATTTACATTAGCAAGATATAAATGACCAACCCGTATAATGTACAATTATAAAGTTTATTTTAGTATTAGTATATATGAACAAAATATTTAAGGTCTTCAAACTTTAGCTATAGAATATGTGCATACACACACACACACACACACACACACACACACACAGTGTATTACAGAACACGGTACAATCAGTGTTGCAAGATGTGAGTGTAAGCTGCCTAGGTGAGAGACCTCCTGTTAGAACACACAGCTCAGTCAATATGAATAAGTTGCCATCCACATGGTAACTTCTTTTGGCCAGTGAGTAGCAGACCCTACGTTCCTCATTTCTGAATCTTTTGCAATGTGTGCTGGTTATCCTCCTGTGGCTTCCCTTGTGCTCCTCTACAGACCTCACTCCGCTCCATGGCTTTGGGTACGTTGGCTATATCAACCATATCAGGAGGACTAATGTATTTGTGTTTCTGCATGTGAGACTTCTAGATCTGCCACCAGTAAGTCAGAATTAGATTCTGTGCAGTTGGGAAACCCCAAATACAGTGGTTTAAATACAACAGTATTTATTTTCTGTTCTAGAAACTTCTGCAGGTATCCATTCAAAATCTGATTTGTTGCTCAGTTTTATGAAGTTCTCAGAGACCTAAACACTGCCCCCCTCCACCCTTTGATCCCTAAGGTGGACTGTCCATCCATTTTTGACTTATGATGGTGATGACGCCCTTCTCAGCAGCAGAGCAGATCACAAAAGTGCTGATTCCCGAAGCTACCAAGTCTGCCTTCATCTCCCACTTAAAAACAAAACACTCAAGCAAACAACAAAAACTCTTCGTTTTCTAAACACATTGAGCTTTAAAGTACTCGGAGAAATACAATCTGGTTTTTTAAGGGACCCCTGTATGTCGCTACAAGTCGGCATTGCAGAGGATACAGAGGGATGCCAAATGCTTCAAGGAATTTTTTTAAAGCCCCTTTAAAGATCATATTCTGTAGAAACAGAGCTAAGCCACACAGCCATGAGCATGTGCTTGACATAGCATGGGTCAAGGTAGGAACAGAATGGAGGAGAGATGAACAGAGAGAGCGGGGAGCAACTTCATAAGAATGTACTCACCCTCAGGAGTTCTAGAGCAAGAGTTGGTTTCAAAATCTTTCTCTTGAGTTGGGAAAAGAGCTTCGGGAATCCTGTCCCAGCACTCTGTTGGAAACGAATAATCTCAGTGTTGCGCAAAGGTATACATGAATAGAACTAAAGACATTTGGCAAGGCAACCAGAATCCTTGTTTGTCAAAAGGGCTGAGCCAGAACACAGACCAGGTGAACAAGTAGCACATTTGGTCAAAATGACCTGTTTTTGATCTCTGACCTAGATGGCAGCTGCCTCTCATTCTATCGGTGGGAGCTTGTGTTTTCTTTTTTTTTTTTTTTAATCTGACATAATGGGCTAATCTAATTCATGCAGTGAAGAAGGGGCTGGGGCTCTGGAAATATGGGCCTTTGTCAGGCTAACAATTACTTTTGATACAAAAAATAATGTTTCTCAGAATTTTGTAGTCATAGACAGGGGTGATGTTTTGCTCCTCTCCATAGCATGTTTAAAACAAATTAGTTAACTACCATTTTCGGTAGTCCTGTCTGGGAGGGAAGGCAGGAGATTTGAGAGGAATAGATATTTGTGGGATTTTCTTGTCCTGTAGTCTCTAGTAGTGGAGATTGTCAGTTAGTTATTTGATCATATGATTGAGGCAATTGGCTCACATTTGCACAGAGGCACATTTAAGAATGAACAAACGAGAACACTTATAAATGAACACTTGGGCTCACTTAAGAATAAACAAATAGACAAGCAGTTGTTGAGTTCCAGGAATTGTTTCTGTCAAGTTGATTCTAAAACAAGTGATCACCTCTTACCCAAAGCAGATATGCCCCAGTCCATTGAATATTTGGTATTTTTCATTCTTTCCCTGTGTGCTTATTTGTTTGTTTCTTCTTAGTGTTCAACCTTAAAAGGAATGCATTGTAACTGTTAATTTCTTTCCCTCTAAACAAAATAAAAGAATAGAATTCTTGTCCATAAGGCCACCAAAAACCAGTAAAACCATTTGGTGCAATCAATCTATTCCAAGCCAATTTTATAGCTATATAATGAGATCTAATTGCTGCTTTATTAGTCTGGCTAATATTAAAAGTGTCAGTAATTGCTTTGCATTTAAGTTGCTTTTCCAATTTAAATTGCATGTCCAATACATTACCATTAACTTATGTACTTGTTTTGTTTAATAGATTTTTCTTCTGTTCTAGTCTGCCTCTGTAGAACTTTTCCTTCCTAAGTATTTGAAATTATAAGGAGAAATTATAGAGGTAAAAATAAATGGAAATTTTATATAGTGAATTTCTGTATTTTTAGAATGGTTTATTATATTTTTTAAATTCTGAAACATACATCAAATTTGAGTATGGTGAAGTATTTCTATTGCCTTTATGCAAAATGTATGCAAGAAAAAAGTGAGTATATCTACTTCTTACCATGCAGCCCATATATCTCTATTCCTTGAAATACTGGATTAGTCATTTCTAATTTGATTGATTTAATTACAGTAATTAATACTTCAAAGAGATTTCTAATGCAGTCACTTATTGATTGGCTCTTTGGACCTACAGATGAGAGAGATCATTTGTATAGTTTAGTACTCATGCTTGAGCTCCCACTATTAGCCTCTATGACCATATTCTCTGAAACAAAGGCTTTTGCTTTCCAAAAACAATGCATGCCTAATACGTTGGCCCTTTGAGGTAAACTCATAATGGATCCATGAGAGGCTGAAGGAGACTGTTGTTAGTTGTAGAAAAAAATTCTGTATCTCTTAGGTACCTTACTCCTGAATGTCCACATAAGAACTGAAAAAGATTCTGTATTTCTGTATGTCCTCTCTATCTTTGCATATCTGCTGTTTTTGTTGTTGTTGCATTTTCAAGGGATTTTTTTAACAGAGAAGAACTTGACTTCATAGATTTAGATATTTGCTGCCAAGCTTGATAACCTGGGCTTGATCTCCTGAACTCATGTTGTAGAAGGAGAGAAAAGTCTCTTTGAAAGTTGTTCTCTCTCCACATGTGTGCTGAGGCATACACATGGGAAAGGAAAGACAGATAGACAGACAGACAGACAGACACACACACACACACACAGACATAGATATAGACACACTAAATTAATCAAACAATTAAGTAATCACTTAATATAAAATACTTTTATTTCCAAACTCTTTAAATTTTATTTATTAATCACATCAGAGTAGCTCTAGTCTTGAATTATGAGCTTGGTAGTTAGGTATCAAAGATTTACACCCGAGATCCTGCTCTTTCTTGCCTGTTTCCTTGGGCAAATTCTTAGTTATTTTATGTCCCGAGTATTATTTGTTATTGTTTATAGAATTAAAACAGCGATAGAAACTTGTTCTTATGGTTATTTTGGGACTTCAATGAAATAATAAATATTCTATACATATTAGATATTTTTATTCATTTCTATCTTGAAAGAAAATATTAGCAAGGTAATATTCTAAGATTATATTAATAATATATTTTTAGAGTCATAGAAACATTCTAAGCCTATGTAGCTTTTGTGGAATTTTACCAACCTGAGTAGTCATAGAACTTGTAAATAGGTAGCCTTGGCAGATAATACCTACTTAGATAAGGACAAGTGAATCATAGGCAGAGTCATAGCCACCTGTCCCCTCAACCTTCACCCAGCTGATACTCTGTCCTGAAAGATATCTGTATTCTCCCTGAACACCCACACTCCAGTGTCATCCCCTTCCCCACGTCCTGCCTTTTTGTGTTTATAACCCCTGTGCGAATGAGTAAAAATTATGAGTTGAAAAAAAATAAATTATTAAAGAAAAAGAAACATTCTAAGCTACTCCTTGGTAGCCATGGACATTTCCTACAGAGCAGGAAGACCTTAGTTTACAGAAGTGGATGATCATATCTAAGGGGATAGGTCAAAGGAGACTTTGTAATGCTATTTTCTCATTTCCTTTATCCAATAGATCCTTTACCCAGAAGCCATCCTTGATCTCTGTTCTTACTTGAGTAGGTATCATATTAGCATAAGTTATTTCTCAAATCCAGAAGTTATGAAATCATATATGACATAGGAAGACAGTGTATATAAGGTAAGAATATAACATTGAAATAAAATTTTTGCTTAACTTTTAAAGATTTATTTTTTTATTTTGAGTGGATGAGGATTATGCTTTCATGTATATAAGTGTAGCACATGCAGGCAGAGTTCAGAAGAAGGCATCGGATCCCATGGAAATAGAGTTACATGGAGGTACAAGTTGCTATGTATGTGCTGGCAACTGAACCCTGGTCCTCTACAAAAGCAGCAATTGCTCTTAATTGAGGAATTATGTCTTGGCCCCTGTTCTTCTTTTAAAAAAAATAATTTCATTTGTTCACTGACAACTTCACATATGTATATGATGCAACTTGGAAATCTCATCTCCTATTCTTTCCCACCTCTCTAAAACTTCACACCTCTCTTCTTCACCAATTTCTTTCTCGTGTTTATGTCTATCTGTTTTGGTATGTAACCCTCTGAATTGAACCAGGACCATCTGTGTGACCAGTGGTTAGGAGCTGTCCACTGGAGCCTGGTATGCTGAGCAGTAGGTACATTATTGAAGACAATGGATACTCATATCCAACAATCTATCAACAGCTGAATGAATGGTCTGCTGTCAGGGGTAAGGCCACATCAACATCTTTCCCTTCCTTGATTGATGTCGGGGCTGTCCCAAGTAGCTGTTGTTGTGTGTTCATGGTGATAAGGAGTGTACAGGGTATGAAGGAAGCATGCCTTTCTCATTGTTCACCCTAGCTTACAAGTTTCCCACTCCCTCTTCCATTCTGCAATTTCCTGGGCTTTAGAATGGTGACATGGGTGTCCTTTCTAAATCTTGGCCCCCAGCCATCACTTGTTCTATGCTGAGCCTCTGAATTCATTCTGTTCCTGTTGTCTGATCACAAAGAGAAAAACCATTACAGGATAGTTCTCTTATTTTAATCATCAGAGATTTGGGCACATGTTACGATGACTTTGCAGAAGCTGTTTGTCTGATCTACTGCCCACCTCGGGCCCCCTTCATTAAGGTCCTAAGTTCTTGAAGTCTTGTTCCCACATACACTGCAGCCTAAACATCCCTTTATTCTTTCCTTGCTTAATATCTCTACACTCTTCAGTACTATGCTCATATCCTGAGACAACTCCTCACTTAGATTAAGGGAAAGGTACATGAATCTAGAACTCAAAATTATAGGTGTTTATAATTTATTTGGTTTTCCTCTAGAATACTTATTACCACAAGTTGTCAGTACATGCCCAGTGGCAGACAACAATATTTCCCATTAGCACCATCTAACCATTCAATGAATGAACTCAGAGAATGTATGCTAAAGGTGGCTGGCTACTGGGTGATTTGAGGATAATCAGCCTGTCCCAATAGGAATTTCCTAATTGCAATTGCTTGATTGTATCTCTGAACAAGTTGCTTCACCTCTCTGGGAATCTGTTTCTTCACTTTAAAATGAAACAAATCCCTGAGGCCTGTTACAATTCTAACAACATTCCTCCTGCCAAGGTTTTATTCTGCTTAAAATTCTTCCCAAGATGGTGCTCACAAGTAGATAGGTTCATAGGCCCATGAAAAATATTTCAGATTCAGAATTATTTTATACAATTTTACAGTCACTATCAATGTTTTAGTTATTATTACCTAAATGTGGCTGGCAAAAACTGTGTTAATATTACATGTTAATATTCTCAGAGCCGGTCATTCTACCTCAAAATTTTAAATGTTCAATAGCATTCATTGAGATGCTCAGATCAAGCAAAGGTTGCAGTTGTCTGTGGGATGGGGGCTCTTAGAACATTACAGTCTCCTCAAGTTGGAGCCTCACTGTTTGGTTTTTCCTCAAAATAGTGTTGACTGAAACCAATATGAGAGTTTAGAAGATCAATATTTTTCATTTTTTTCTTATTCTGGTCTCCTAAATGCCTTTATCATTGAAAAGGCCACAAGAAAAGAAATCAAGAAAACCTGAACCGTAAAACCAGATATCAAAGCTAATTAGATTGATTCTCCTTCATCCCCATCATCAGTGGCATCCCTGGAGTCTGTCAGCAGGGAAAATCTAGAGGAAATGAGACATATCTCTTTAAAGTTACTTGACTTCGGACATTGAAAGCAACCACAGTGGGGCTTTTGCTTCTCTTTTCTCCCTGCCTTTTCTGCTCCTGAATCTCCACACAGCATGCTGTGAGCCCGGTAATTTGTAACATCTCATGCAGATCCTCAGTGCTTCAGTAAGGCTTTATATCTCACACATGTTGGGTCGTAATTGGGGATTTGTATTTTCCACAGGGAAATTTCCCCGAGTAGAGAGGTTTGTTTCCTTTTTTATGATTGGCCAGTTGTGATTGGCTGCTGTGATCTCAGAATGGGTATTTATGGGATGACCTGTGCCACCCTAGTGTGGTGATTATGACTTTTAATGCTGACTATTTATTGCCTTAGGCAAGGGATGCCATGGTCCCACTCTGTGGAAGGAAGCATTTCAAGGCCACAAAGAAGTGTGCATCACTGGATTTTACATAGCACAGGACTGAAATAAATTGACTACTATCCCTTGTAATATTTATTAGAGAAAAATGAAATATTTATGTCCTTATTTGTGTAATGGTCATTTTTTTTTTTGGTAGAATTTCAAATGCTTCAAAGAGCGAAGCCTTCTTAAGGATACTGTCTGTGTTAGAAACTAGGAAGAATGAATGAGCCTGTGTCTTATTCTTGGTTTGGATTTAGGTTTCATCATTTGAGTAGTGAAAATCCTCAAAAAGGAGAGATGTTTACTAATAGTGTCCACAGAAAGCAGAGCAGGGAAAATGGCTGATATGAAAGAAGTTGTTTGAAAATGGTAGCCAGGAAAATGAGTGAGAGACAGGAGAACAGTAGCATGTGAGATAGAGTGAAGGGCAATGTAAAGATTCCTTGCTGAGGGGGCTGTTGCTATGGATGTGTGGAGCACATTGCCAGAGGGACCTTCTGAGCAGTTCGGAATGTATTTCGTATTTGTGAGGCCAGATTCTAATGAAAATAGAATGTCTTTCTTGCCATGGTGAGTCGTTGGAGATTTACACCATGTTTAATCCCCTGTAATTTTGCTAAGTGAGCACCAGCAAGCATCTACAATGTAAAATCCCAGAGGAGTAAGATAGAAGGGAGAATCTTGTCAGTGTGAGACAGTCGCTGGCAGCAATTTATCTAGTCGAAGGTTGTGTAGAACTACTGAAATGCTATCAGGTAGTGTCCAGGACACGTTCTTGTCAACCGTGGTCAATGCTGTCATCTAGGTGGCATGTGACACTATATATAGCCTCTGAGGATGCGAGTTCTCATTTCTTCATGGTAAATCCTGGGTTAGCCAGTTTCTATTTAACGACACTAACAAGCAAATAAGAAAGTCAGTGCTTGAGTCTAGTCTATTAGGTTGGTCTTGTGAGTCAAGCATGAGAGTGTTTTCTCTATTTCACAACTCTTGGTTTACCAAATTTGAAAAATCGTATCTAGGGATGTATAAACACCAACTCAAAAAGAAAAGGACAAGAAGATAATTTCTTGTGCTTCCTTATTTCTGTGGTATAGATAATCTCACCAGCGCCAGTTTCAAAAACTCAATCTAATGATGGCCCTTAAAAAGTAGAATGGCAGGAGATACATCTGCTTCTGAGAGAAAACACTGGGCACCCTCAACACAGCAGTGTGATCTAGATTCGCAGCTAATCTGAACAAGAAGCTCTAATAGCAAAATAGTTAAAACTGCAAGTTCAATAAAACTGTAGATCAAGGTTTAGTACAGATCCTATAATTCATGTAACTTCAGAAAAATTGCAATCTTCTATGTGCTCTAATTTTAATTCTACAAAATGCCCAAAACAAACGTGGCTGGGAAGACCAAGGGGAGTCTTACAAAACATTATCCACTTATCATGAATTAGCTGGCTTATACTGTAAGGGGTGGGTCAGATGACAGCAGAGAACCAAGTACTGAGTCATGTACAAACTGGGAAGTAAGAAAGGGAATTTAAGTGAAGATGAAAATCCACTTTAAAGTGCTCCAAGTAACAGAGAATACAAGAAAAACCAAAATCAAGGCCCACTTGTCTCTGTGCCTTGTACTTGGCATCACACAGGATCAAGAATGCATTTTAGAAACTAATTCTTTCTCTTCTTTTAGAAGTTAGGTTCTGTATTTCATAAAATTGCCACATTTCAACTATATTGTAATTCTTAACAAGCTTTGAGACTGAATTTTATTTTTAACTTCTTCTTGGAATGATTTCCTCTTGTAAATTTGAGAAACTACAGAAGTGTGCTGTGTTGGGTTGGTGGCTATCATTCTCTGTTCTCTGTAATCTCAATTAATTAATTAATTGATTACTTAATTTTTCACTTTTATTAAATGGAGATTCTTTACTCATACAATATCATCTGAATAGTTTTCCCTCCCTCTACTCTTCCTGGTTCCTCATCACCTCCTGTCCCATCCAGATCCACTCCCTTTCTGTCTCTCATTAGAAAAAAACAGGCTTCTAAGAGAGAACAAAAAGAAAAATAAAATACATAAGATAAAATGAAAACCATCATATCAATGTTCGACAAGCTGAGCCAAAAGAAAAATAAGAGAGTCCCAAGAACAGGCACAAGAATCAAAGACCCACTTGTTCACATGTTCAGGAGTCCCATAAAAATACTGAGCTGAAAGCTTTAATATAAGCACAGAGGACCTGGTACAGACCCATGTAGGCCCTGTGATGGCTGCTTCAGTTTTTTGAATTCATAGGAACTTTGCTCAGTTGTTTTACATAGTCTTGTTCTCCTGGTGTCTTTTATCTCCTGTATCCCTGCTTTTCCTTCCACAGGGTTTCCTGAGCTCTGAGGGAGGCATTTGTTGGAGACATTTCCTTGCAGGTATGTCTTCCAAGGTCTCCCTCACTCTGTGTAATGTTAGTTGGGTCATTGTTACCATCTGCTGTAACAGGAAGCCTCTCTGATGGTGGATGAGTCTATGAGTATAGCAAAAATAAGAGTAGAAGACATATTGTTACTTTCTACTGTCCTGGGGTTTCCATACCTCCCCTCAAATGCTCTGAAATTCTAGACATCTCTCCCCTCATTCCTTCTTTCAATCCTCTATGCTCTTCCCACCTGACCCTCTCATTCTAGTCCCCCCCACACCTCCAGACACCATTCCATCAATAAGATCTATTCTATTTCCCCCTATCAGAGAGATTTATATGTTCCTCCTAGTTTCCTTCCTTGACCCCTATTCTCTCTAGATGTATGGACTAGCTTTGTTATCCTTCATTTAATGGCTAATATCTAGATACAAGCAAATACATACTGCATTTATCTTCCTGGTATGGGTTCCTTTACTCAGGAGTTTTTTTTCTAGTATCATCCTCTTGCCTATAAATTTCATGATGTCATTGTTTTTAATAGTGAAATAATAATTTATATGTAAGTGTAACCACTTTTTTTTTAATCCATTCTTCTACTGAGGGACATGTAGGTCATTTCCAGTTTCTGGCTATTATGAATAGAAAAACAATGAACATAGTCGAGCAAGTGTCCTTGTGATAGGATAAAGCATCTACTGGGTATATGCCCAAGAGTAGCCTAGATGGATCTTGAGGTAGATTGGTCCCCATCTTCCTAAGGAAGAGCCACACTGATTTCCATAGTGGCTGCAGCATGAGCTGTCACCTTTGTCATTGATCTTAGCCATTGTGACAGATGTTAAGACAGAATATCAGAGTTGTTCTGATTTGCATTTTCCTGGTGGCTAAGAATACTTAACATTCCTGTAAGTGTTTCTCACTCATTTCAGTTTTCTCTATTGATAATATATATATATATATATGTGTGTGTGTGTGTGTGTGTGTGTGTGTGTGTGTATCCCACTTTCAATTAGGTTATTTGTTTTTTATATCAAGTTTCTTAGGTTCCTTATATATTTTGGATATCATCCCTGTATTAGATATAGAGTTGGTAAAAATCTTTTCCTACTCTATAGGCTACTGCTTTGCCCGAATGATGATGTCTTTTGCCACATAGAAGCTTTTCAGTTTCATGAGGTCCCACTTATTAACTGTTCATCATTGTGTATGTATTCATGGTGTTCTCTTCACAAAGTCTTCTGTACCAATGATTTCAAGGCTACTCTCCACTTTCCCTTCTATCGGGTTCAGTGTACCTCGTTTTATGTTGAGATCTTTCATCCATTTGGAGTTGAGTTTTCTTCAAGGTGATAGGTATGGGTCTATCTGCATTCTAGTAAATGACACTTTTGTAAACTAATGTCAAAGCAACCCATAAGCAACATACAGTAATCCTAATAGGAGAAAATGGGATATAATCAGATCTAAATACAATTTTCTAAGTGTCATCTTCCAGATGTTATTATATTCCCAAGAACTTTATGAACTCAGGGTGTGTTCCAGCTGGTGAAATGTGCTTGGCATGTGCTCGTGCAGGGTTTACTAACCAAGATCATAATGTTAGTTAAGAAAACAAAAGCATAAAGAATCAAAGAAAACTTTACATAGTAGGAAGACTGATTTAATAGTCACATTACTAACTTAAAGGCTTTACTAACTACTTTTAATAAATCTATTCATTAATCTTTTTATAAGAATTTTCAGCAGAGTCAATACTTCCTTTTATTAGGAGCCTAATGCTCACTAACTTTTTTTATTTCATGAACTTGAATGAACAAAAACATATATTTTCTTCTAAATGCTTTTCTCTATTGACATCTTTCTTTCATTTAGAATGAACTTACATGCACTGATGCTTTTAATTGGATAAATTAATGACAACATTTTGTGGATATGCTAAAGAAAGCAATGGTATATAAAGCCTAGAGCTTTTAACTAAGCAATATTTCTCCAAAGTAATTAAAAATAATTCCAACACCCATGTGCCTTCCCCACACCCTGCTCTCTTGCTTACTTGTACACATATAAACTTAGAAACTAAGTTCAGTTTCTGATATTTTCTTCTTTATCTATGGATCTATACAGTTGATCTCTATGACGAATACTATAGATTTTGTGTTTTCATTTTTTTTTTGAGACAGGGTCTCATGTAACTCATGTTGGTGTCCACTCAATATGTCACTGAAGGTGACCTTAAACTGTTTGTTCATTCTGTTAGTTGTCAATTGTAAACATGCTTACTTTAAAAAGATTTTGTGAGAATATATTCATACACACAGAGCTACATAAAGAAACATTACATGGATTTGGAAAAATTGATGCTACCATTTTGAGCTAGCTTTCTCTTATGTAGGCATAGACATGTCAGTTCATCACCCAGATATCTCCTTTCTCATTGTTATATTATAGCAGTGCCTGGTACATGTAGCCTTTTCATCCTGGAGCAGTATACATAACTTATAACTTATGTAGCTACACAAAATTCCTCTCCTTCAGCTATAGGTTTGAGTATAAAAAGTCAATGCCTTTTACAGTTGACATAGACTGATATTTTGGCCTACCTCTTGCGCTATGACTTCTCAACTATTTCCAAGATCACTATCTTCCTGGTTTTAAAAAACTTTTCCATGCATGATTATAAATATGACATCTTAGAAACAAACTAGAGAAAATGTACAGATAAACTAGTGTCGTACCCAATCAGGGGATTCTACCCCTCCTTGATCATTTAGTTTCCAGATCAAAGACATACAATTTTCATTATTTACAATAATCTTTAAACAACATAAGAGCTGGGCAGATATGTATGATATTATGTGACCTTGCCCCCAAGTTATTTTTGATTGTTAAATAAAGATGCTGACAACCAATAGCTGAGCAGAAGAGTTATCGGTGGGGTTTAGGATTCCCAGAGTTGGGGTCAGAGGAGAAACACTAAGGGGTGAAGAAGGTGAAGGAATAGAGATGTTCCCATAGGTCATGAAAAACATGAAACATGACCTTGAGTGCTGTCCAATTGGAGTTAAGAGAAGCCCAGATGAAGTGTAGTAAGTAATAACTTAGGTTTATTGATAAGAAAGTAGATCCTATATACAATATATAATATATTTAAAACTTAGACTATATCAAAGCATTCTGCCTTTAGAATCAGACATAGGTGATTTGGTAGAAGTAGTAAATTGGTATAATTAACAATACCTAGTTTTCTCATAAGTCTTTGCAAATATGTCTGGGATCATACTGAATTCTACTGATGGATCTGTTTAAGTATGACCATGAGTTCCTTCTTATATCCTGGGGGCCTTTTGTCAGCCATCTGATGTTTGAGGACTCATTTCATTTATCTATTAACTAAATAATATATCAATCCTTGGACAATCTCAGTGTTCAAAAATTAGCTGTTAGTGAATGTTCACATGTTTGTCATAACACATGTATGTTGACAGACCATCATGTTTCAGAACATTTGAAGTTGCTATGCACTCTTTCATTCAATATCTCTGATGGACTTGGCACTGCAGGAGTTAAAATGAAGATGCTGTGGTCTCAGGGTCAAGGTTTCCAACATAGCAGAACTAGGAAGGAAGCACACTGAGGCACAGGCCTACAAATTCTAATGAAAAGAGCTCTCCGAGTACAGGGAAGTTGTCACAGGTTGTGGAAATTAAAACTGAAACCTTCCAAGTATCATGGGACATACACTTTCATTTTTTGGTTTGCCTCTTAAGTGAGAAATTGTAAATATTTGTTCTAAAGAAGTTCTATTTATAAAGGGAAAATATTTTGTTGCCATCTTGTATGTTGTACAGTTGTAGAGTCACAAGCTGCACAATTCTGGGTACAGTCCCTAGCTTCAATTTTTTACTTTTCTTAGAGAAGTCCTAAGGACTTGATATGTATCCATAATAGAAAGGATAGATATTATTTATATATAGGTGTAGAAACATAGACATAATGAATTTTCTTTTCTTTCTCTCTCCTCTATCTATCCATCTATCCATTTATCTATCCTCTCTCTCCCTCTCTCCCTCCCTCTCTCTCTCTTTCTCTCTCTCTCTCCTTAGAGAAAGAGAGAGGTAATTCATTGTGCAAATGAGCTTAGGTGGGAATGGAAGCTATGAAGTTCCACTGTATGCCCGAAGCAAGCTGAAGTTCAAGAAAACATTGAGATATTTAGCATCATGAAAGACCATACCTGTGCTCCTTAGCAGAGCAAGGAATCTGAAATTCTAACCTAGAAAGAGTTTTTTACTGATTGCTGCCACCTTCACTCGATTGTCAAGTTGACAGTTGTTAAGTGAAGCTTTTGCACCTGTGTAATCAATCATGGACTAAGGCTCCAGTCCTTCAGGGAAACTCAGACGCTTAAATGAAGCTAATGATGTTAGTAAGTTCAGGAGAACTTTAAGTATTTTCCAGGGAGGGATTATTACATTTATTTGTTCGTTCATTCGTTTGTTTGTTTGTATGTTTGTTTACTTATTTGTGCTTGTGTGTATGTTGGGGAGTAGGGGGCTGGCTGCATATAGAAGTGAGAGGACAAAGTGTCAGAGAAATGAAATATAGGTTGTCAAATGATCAGTTCTCTCCTTCCAACATGTGGGCCCCCTGGAATCAAACTTAGGTTCTCAGGCATGGCAGCAAGCATCCCTGATGCATCTTTCTGGCCTAAATGGAGGACTGTTATCCCTGAGTGGGCGCAAATCATTATTCTTTTTGTTCATGTCCATGTGCAATAACCTAACATACCCCATAGACTTACATCTTTTAAATGTTTGTTAACTTGGGTGTACTGCCCTGTACCCTGTCCTAATATGTGTATCATTCAGGGAAATGAGATAATATTAGGGTACCATGGTACCATGTGTTGCACATTTTGGTTTGCTATGAGTCAACATTTAAAGATTTCCATTTAGATGTTTGGAGAAGCGGAGGAATAAATGATGTCACTAAACAATGTGGAGACTCTTTCTGAGTACTATTCTTTTTATCTCTGTTATGGTTACAATGTGGTGAACTGTAAGTCAGAAGTCTTAGCCTGCAGGCCACTGATCAACTGGGAAAGGAAGTGGGCAGTGCCAAGCCTCAGGCATTTTTCCTTCCGGATAACTTGTTTGTTTCCTTCATGCAAGCTCTGTAGCTTGGTGTTTTGATCCCTTGCTTGCAGCAGGGAATGTTTAGTGGATTACTTACTGCATGAACCCTGAGTATTTTAACTAACCTCTATTTCATTGTCAGAATGGTTCTATCCTGGGGTGTTGTCTCACTGTCCAGAGGCTTCTAATGTTATCATTAATGATAGAAATATTGTTTAATCTCCCCTCCTTCTACTAATTTAAACTGTTATTATCATTTTCTTAAAAAGTAAAAAGATATACAATCATTGTGTTCAACATATTTTCATCATATTCTTTCTCCTTTCCCAACTTCTCCCAGATCCTTGTCACCTCCCTACTCACGCAACTTCATGCTCTAACTGCCTCCTCAACCAACTTCATGACTGCCCTCTATTTTAAGAGAAACCTAAATCAAAGTCTCAAAGCAAACAAAAACTCAATACTCTAAAAGTACGAAAACAACAACAAAACAATAACAACAACACACACACACACACACACAAGCATGGAGTCTGTTTTGTGTTGGTCAAATACTCCTGAGCATGGGGCCTGACCTAGAATGTGGTTGATAACTTAAGAAACCTGGTTTTCCCATTTCCACCAGGGACATTACATTTCAGGAAGAGATTTTAAAAGCACCTTCTGCATTTCCCTGCCTAGCACTGTCCATGTCCTAGCCTAGAATCCTACTCAAAGGATCTTGTTCTAGCGGAACAACCTAAGGAAATGCAAACCAACAGAGATTCATGAGAGGTTCCTGAACCTGTGGTCCAAAAATAATGCCAAGGATGGAGGTAGATCACCCTATCACCCTTCAGGATTTTGTTTCTCATCACTGTGAAACCTAGGTTGCAAGAGAGCCATTTACACATATGAGCAGCAATATATCGTAGAATTGTTGGTATTATCCAGAGATGTTTATAAGCCTTAAGATGAAAATCATGATCTTTGACAACCAAATCATTACACATGGTAACCAGTCACCACAGTCCTATGCTCAGGACTCCTTACACTAAGCCTATATTCTCCCCTTGCCTTCCTACATTTCTACTATGCTTAATACCCCTCCCCCCATTTGCTATGTACTCAATGGAAATCACCCATTTAAAGTTTCAATTGAAATATTTCTTGATTAGACAAGAATAACTTCCCCAATCAGTCTCTGTCATCTTTACTATTTCTATGTGTTAATATCTTAGGAGATTATCCAGGCAGCTTTATAGTCTTGAACCCATGGGATGCTTCTGCCTCATCTCTCTAGTAGCTATGACTACTAGGCTAGGCTAGGCTTTGTACTAACAACATAAAACTTTAAATGGCTTCTATCATTTTGGTTTTGTGCTTAATGCCCCAGTTTGGCCAATCAAATTTAGTGAACTTGATAAGAAGCGGCACACCAAGTCTTACTGAACTGTTTTCTTTACTAAATGGTAGTTTCTAAGACATAAGACTCCATAAACCTGTTCAAATACATAGGTTGCATGTGTCCAAAATTTGCTAAACTCTGTTACCTAGAGGACATGTCTTCTTTCTTTCCCCTTTCTGTAGTTTATACCAGTAGTGTAGCTTCTAAAGACTCTGGAGAGATGAAGTCTGTGATTTTTCTAGATGAAACACTAAGTGAATGGAAGTTCATTTCAAACTACGCCAGGACATCTACTCAAGCCAATTCGGCTGCTAAAAAGCCTTAGAAAGTTAAACATTTGGCATGATGCTGTCGACACTGCTCAAAACAAGTTTGAGGGCTTCTTTGCAAAAAGTTGCTTTTTAAAAGTATTTTAAAAAGTATTTTCCATCTGTTTCAATGTTTTTCCACAGAGACCCAAGACTTGGTACTAGTATACATGTATGACAGGCCTATTGCTGATTTTAGGCCTATGGCTCATTTTAGGCCTTCAGTGTATAAGCAGGGCTGTCCCTGAAATCTCCTCACTTCTCTAAGAATAGAAGGGCTGTGGCGATTCTGATCTTGCGAAGGTGGGGATAGAGGCCTGACCTCCAATAATTGAAGGGGACTTTGTAGTGTCTCCGGTCCCCCAGTCCTTATCCAGTGAGGCATGAGGGCCATACCTATCCCGATGTCTTTTTCCTGGAGAGGGGATACTTTTGACATCAACCTCTATGCAGTCAGGCTTGTTCCTCAGGGAACTCAGAGAGATATTTTTAACTTTTATTTATATTCCCTTGAAAAGCTTAGCTTCACAGCCTAAGCAAGAATTCAGATCACCAGTCAGAGGGGGTTCTAGGTGGCCCCTCTCTGCTTGGTCTAGGGGTGGAAGTCCCCTCTTTTAGGTTAGGTGGAGATGGGTTTTGGGAACACCCTGGATATCAACCTGAGTAGTCATAGACCTTGTAAATAGGTAGCCTTGGCAGACAATACCAACTTAGATAAGGACAAGTGAATCATAGGCAGAGTCACAATGACGTGTCCCCTAAACCTTCATCCATCCAATACCCTGTTCTGAAAGATATCTGTATTCTTCCTGAACACCATGCTCCAGTGTCATCCCCTTCCCAACGTCCTGCCTTTTTGCATTTATAACCCCTCTGTGAATAAGTAAAAATAATGATTTGATTAAAAAAATAAATAAAATAATTTTTAAAAAAGTATTTTCCACATGGTAAATCTTTATTATCTGGGGTTACATCAGATTTTTGAAACCTGGCAAAACTTTTAGGGAACTAAAGTTGGCAGACAAAGTGAATGCTTAGGCTGAGTAATGTCATTTTTGGATATTTTGGTACACTGTGCCTCAGGAGAGAATGGTGCCTTATGTAACTGTAAATTGACTTCGATGCAGGGATAATGAGAATAATAATGTAACAGCTGGCTGCTTCCTCTCTTCTTCAGAATCCCATCTTGTGTGGTCTGCTGTGCATTGACCTATTTCTACACAGTTCATAAACAATTGCTCTCAAAGTTATTTTTATGATTAGAATCTACCTCTCTCTCTCTCTCTCTCTCTCTCTCTCTCTCTCTCTCTCTCTCTCTCTCTCTCTCTCTCTCTGTCTCCCTCTCTCTCTCTGTCTCTCTCTGTCTGTCTGTCTGTCTGTCTCTCTCTCTCTCTCTCTCTCTCACACACACACACACACACACACACACACACACACACACACTCTCCTCTGGATCTTGGGCCAGTCTGCTCTTCATAACAGTCAGAATTAAAGATTTAAAAAGACCCCTGTTCTTGTAAGTCACAAGGGAGGACTCAAGAACCACCCTCACTATTTAATAGCTGCAAACTTTAGAGCAAATGACAGACTCAGCTTATTTGTCTGTAAAACATAAATTAATATATCAGATACTGATCTAATTGTACTTACTATTATGATCTAGGGTTTATTAGCCTTTGCAGCACCAGATTGAATTGGCTTCACTATATTCTCTGGGAGAAACTGAACCCCTTGACATCAGAGCCCATTAGTAGCCTATCAGTATTTCCTGCTCAGATTTTAGCATACCGTGGGCACTCAACAGATAAGACTTATAAAGAAACTATAGAAATTGATCACATTTGACTTCTGTGAAGTAAAACTTAACTCAAAATATATATGCCCTTCACCACTGCCATGGTTTGATTATGACTTGTCCCTCACAAACACAGATGGAAATTTAATCGCTATGAGGAGAAGCTGAGAGATGGGACCAGATGGGACTATGAACAAATAAGTCTGGTTCTGACTTCATAAATGAAATAACACATTCCTGTGGTTAATGCAGTAATTGATAGATTAATGGGTAAATATGTTATTTTAAAAGTGGGTCAGCTACAAATGTCTATTTGAATGCGCCTCAAGAGCTCAGTGATACCCCACTCTACCTGGGGATTTGGCCAGCCCAAATGGTATTATCAAATGCAGCCCTTCAACCTCAGAGAAGAGCCAATAACCCTCTCTTCTCTATAACTTACTCAACCTGTGGGAAATTAGCAGCAGAAAACAGACTGAAAAATAAATCACCTGCCATTATTCTTGTAGATTAATATTATTTGTAGAAGAAGTGGTAATTGTGTCTCATGACATTGTTCTCCTTTGAGGAAAGACTACTCACTAGGGCAATCAGTAATAAATTCTGAGTGGGAAATGTCACCATATAAGGAGTCCTCATGACTCATATGACCATGAAGATATGGTCACAGCATGTGAAAGAAGTAATATAAGTGAAAAGCACAGTATTCCTAATAATTCTCCTGTCTTCAAAAATGAAAATGTAGATGAGGACTACTTACAGGGGTTAGAGAAAGAGGCCAGAGTGTCTGAAACTGAGTGTCCTTGCCACAGAACATAATGGGAGATGCCTCTATGGACTTTCTCCTTGTATCAAGGCTATTATGAGAGATGGAACTGAATTTGTATCTTGTAGAAGCTACTGTAATATATTTAGATCTTGAAAAAATCCATTTGCAGATTCACCCAATATGGTCCACCTATTCTATGACCTTCTCAAAGCCATTATTTTTCTTGTGATACCTTAGATGTTTTAGTCTTCATCACTTTATTCTTGTCAATAATGATGACATCATCAATAAGATCATGGTGTCTTTGACAATCTGCTCTATAGCCACAGAAATTCACTACCTCTAGACATTTAATTCCTTGGTACTGTTAATTTCTCCCTATTCTTTTTTTGATTCCACTTACTCTCTTACCTAGTTAGGACCTTTGTTCATCTTCAAAGTTATTTCAGGCAGCTATGTACTACTGGGGAAAAGCAAGAGAGAGTAAGTTCACATTCCCAGATATTTTATGGCACTGTTTCTTCAGTCCTCATAAGTACCATGCCACAACTCTGCAATAAAATCTTTTCTTCAATGTTCATTCAAAAAAAAAAAAACTAACATATCTCCTATCCTCCTCCATTTGAAGTCAGCACTTTGCCATGTTTGTCCCCAGATGCTGACTCTTGGTTAATGCACATGAGCTGTGCCTGTATCCATCAAAGCTTGAGCTTAGGACTGGCTTCATTTTAGAGTTCTTAGTGTTTCCCTATGAACAATTGTCATGTCTTTCTCTTTTAATCAGCAAGCATGCTTGCTTAATAGTTATATTTAACAGCAACTCACTTTAAAAAAGAAAGAGCTCTCTGGATACCCAGGGGACCCAACTACACCCATGTCTTTATTTCTCATTCGATATAAAACCTAATCAAAATGCTTTGGCTGGGGTGACCAGCCTCTTTCCTCCTTTTTCAGTACACTCAGAGTTAGTTAGTGCTTTCCTCTGAATTTTCTCTAAGACCAAACTAATAGCCTTTTTAATTTTATTTTCTCTCTCTTCCTGTCTAATTAACTTACTATCTCTCCTCCTTTGGTGTCTTCCAGTATCATTGATCATATGAGACTCCATCTTCCTGGCACTACTTTTACTTCATTGAACCCTCTTTCTTTGCCTCTTTTCCTCTTGAACTCACCTTTTAAATATCAATGTATTCTAGTATATGACTTCTGTTTTTATCAAATTCTTTATTTTTGTTTATTACTACTATATATCCAATACTTAACCATGCTTCATAGATATTATGGCCTCAGTAAACATGTACAGGATGGATGGACATATTATCTAGCTTTTTCCAAAATAATAACAGTAAGGGCTGGAGAGATGGCTCAGCACGTAAAAGTTGTAGTTGCCTTTGCAGATAATGGGGATTCAACTCCCAATACCCACATAGTGACTCATAATTGTCTGTAACTTCTAGTTCTAGGAGATCCCACAGCATCTCCTTTCCACTGCAGGCACTGTATGCATTTGGTGCACAGATATACATATAGATAAAATATCCACACATAAAAATAAAAAATTAAAAGTAACAGTAAATAATAGCTGTCAGTTTTACTTTATTTTTCTTCATTTTTTGGAGTGTGTCTGATTTTTTTCTTTATCTTATTACTATGTTGGGATCCAACGATTGCTCCTTGGGTGGGACAGCTCAGCGATTATACAAATCTATGTAGTACATGAAAAACTTACTAAAGTATAGGGCTCAGCACACATCGACAAAAATATCGGAATAGTTACAATTGCCATGTAAATTTGCTTCAACTGAACAATGTAGATATCCCAGTTTTAAAACTCCTCTCCTTTGTACATCTATACCTTTATTACTTGAGTTGCATAGGCAACAATTCCAACTATTAAGAAACTTGTAAGACAACTATAAAATCCAACTTCCATCTTATTATAATTTTCTCCACCCTTTCCATTTTTACTAAATAGAGATGAACCTTTGTTCAGTGTGCTTTCAGATCATAAATGAAACATTGCTAAGTCCCTGGCATTATGATCGCATTATGTTTAAAGTGGCCTAAGCTATCTGCACAGGAAAACAACACGTTCTGCTCCATTTAAAGGCTTTTGTAAGTAGTCAGGTCTCCAACCCTTAATCCACCTCATTATGGTCTGGTACTAAAGCAGAGAAGGTTTAAGTCACCACAGTTACTGGCTGAGAGAGCTCACTACCTATTAAAGACAAGTTAAGCAAGCTAGTCTACAGAGAGCACTCACAGCGTGTGACCACATGATAGCCATAGAGGCATGGGTTGGGCTTGGTGCATGATGAGATCACATCTCTGGGTAGCATCTAAAAATTTCCAATCTGTTCATAAAACCAACCACCAAGTAAGGACTATCCATTGCATCTTCACTCAGTTCTAGCCACTTCTGATGCCTCCAGAAACCTTCCTTTTGGATCTCATTACAAAATTAGTAAGCCTACTTCTCTCATATACCATTACTCCCCAAAATGTGCCAAGTATTTTATGTCCAAAGCCTTTATCTGATTCTTGAATGCATCCCTATATACTATATTCTATTGTAAGGAAGAAGTGAAGAGCCATTGATGACATCCAGCCCTAAAAGTCCAATGTCATGATGACTAAGCCAGTAATATGGCTATGAACTCCGCAGTGACAGTCTCACTTAGATATTTCTGAAGTGGACATTCCCTCAGAAAAACCCATATGCCCATCATGTCAAGGAGAACTTCTACCTAAAATTAAACACTGTGTTTTTCCCTAGTAAATTGCAAAGCAAGCTAATGTTCTTCATGAGATACAAATAATTCTTAGGTGTAGCTACTCTCTTGTGGGCCAGTAATGTAATAACATCACTTCCGTGCCAAAGTTTGTCAGTAAAATGGTAGAATTATGGGTCTTCTTTGCCTTTCACTTACATTGTTACAATTTAATCTGCATGGGGCCAGTATAGATCCCTGGTGTCTATACTTAAAAAAAATAATAATAAGTTGCTGGTTGTGGTGGCACACACACTTAATCTCAATACTCAGGAGACAGAGGCAGAGGCAGAAAATCTAGTTGAGTTTGAGTCCAGCCTGGTCTATAAAGTTAGTTCTAGGATAGCCAGGACTACACAGAAACACTCTTTGTCTAGAAAAACAAACCCATCTGCCAACCAACCAATAAATAAATAAACAAACTACTTTCACTGTACTTAGTCACAAATATGGTCACGCAATATTTGTTACCTGTCTTTCACTCATTTATCTCATCTAATGTCACACACAGCATTTACCTTTAGAATCTTAATAATGTTAGCATGGAATTTTTCCATGTCAGAAAAAAAATTGTAAGTTCTAGACTGTAATAGTATAATGACAAATAAAGGTTTGTAAAAGTTACAGATTGATATCTCACCAATTTGTTATTTCTTAAAGTTTAACATTCCTCATCCAGAAGTCTAATTTTCTCCATGTTTTCAATGTTAAGTATTTTCATACCATTACATGATCATAATCTACATATGAAAATCACTACATGAATGAGATTGTAGATACCGACTAGTGTTAATTATCATGCACTCTCTGCTGGCAACCAGGAGTGGCACTCCTTAGGAGGTAAACAGTGTTTAGTGCAGTTACACCGACGGGTATTTGAAAGCAATGGAATACTAGATGATTCAGAACTTTTATGGAATCAGATCACCTCTCTTGCTCATTCATGTACACATACATGTGCACATGCTCCATCAGGAACAGTATTAAAGACTCCGAGACTACAGAGGCTGTTCAGATGAAACCACTGAGGATATACAGGTTCTCTGGATTGGGGGTGAGATAGGAGAATTCCAGTTTAGAACACTACAGCGTTCCTACGGATTGTTTCTTCTTGATCTGAGTAAAGGCTTTTGTGTGGTGATGCTGGATTTGGAAAGGTTTTCTGGTCTTTTTTCTAAACCTCTGGGGAGTGTCAATTGGCACGAAAGTAATAATCCCAATTACCAATTATCCCATGCTAGATCTTAGGGTATCTCATTATTTCCGGGTAAATGTCTCACAGGGTTTCCTCCTATTCCCTCTTCTCTTAGGATTCTCAGATACATCTGTACATTTTCAATGATTGTCAGGAACCTCCCTAAAGGAGATGAGGAGATGTTATTGTGAAACATACTGTATCCTTCAGACTTATTTCTTATTCCTATCAAAATTGGTTTATGTCTCATTGTGTCTCACTGTTAACTAAGGTTGTGATCATATATGCAAGCAGACATTTGGCTCTTGCTGCTTTTCAAATGTGTAGTTTTGAACAAAGACCTTACTGGGGCAATGGGAGAGGGTTCACAGAACTGACACAAGAAACCAAGTTGATAAATCCAGCTTAACAGTAGGTCTTAGAGCACAACTAATGGGAATGAGGTGTCTGGGGAAAACCACTATTCTGCTCCAAATGAGTGAAAGTAGGGAAAGAACGTTCTTAAAGAGGCCACAGGTGGGATAGAGGTAGGGCAGGTGCTTGTTCCTGCATGCCGGCCATTGGATCCCATTAAAACTAATTGGTGGGTAATAGATGCATTCAGAATAAAGGACAAAATGACATCAGCAAGGTGAGGCTCTATGAGAATTGAATCAGATAGAATAGGAGATGATAACTCAAGTTTAAATCATAGTAGGAAAGCTCATTAATATTTCTCCTTATATTTATATAGTCTTGCTCCTGCTACACTCTCATACTCTTTCAATACATCCTAGAATAAATGCATATGTGTGCAAATGTTGGAGTGTTACATACCAATGTTGTGTTTTTAATGAAGCAGAGTTGGAGTTTATTTGGGGAAGGGTTTAGTATAGATTTATAAGCATGGACATTAAGACAAAGAAGCATGTAAGGGAATGTGAGAGAGTCAAATGGCTGTAGAAATGGTTCAGGAACAGGACAGAGTGTTTTTATAGAATACCCAAGTTCTGTTCCCAGCATTGTATTTCCAGCAGCCTTCAGCTTCAGCTTCAGGAGGTCTAGACTTCTAACCTCTATGGGCAGCTGCGTTAATGTGCACAGACCCTTACACATACATAACTTTAAAAATTCTAAATATGATGATAAAATGTGATAATTTTTGGAGAACATCACTTTTACTTCTCTCTCCTTCTTCTCCAACCCTTCTTGTGTCTCCGACACTCCCATGCATGTTCATGATGTCTTCAAACACACACACACACACACACACACAAACACACACACAAACTCATAAACTTCCCCAAACCTACTAAGCCCATTTACTAGTGCTGTTATGTACATGTGTTTAGGTCTGACACTTTGGCTCATCTCTAAAGAAAATTCATTCTGTCTCCCTTAGCAACCATTGACTGCCTGTAATTCTTCATCTAAGAAAAGGTCTCTATGAAATGCCCTCCATTCCCATTGGCATATTAACTGGAATTGTCATCAGTCCATCTTGTTAAGTGACAATATTGATGCCATTTCATGGGTGCAGCTTCCCTGTCATGTCTTTTAGCAGTGGTCCTGTAGCTTTTACAATCTTTTCACCCCACCCATGATGTCCCTGAGCCTTGGTAGTAGAGATGGCATTGAAGTATCTAGTGTGGCTGGGCACCCCAAGATCACTTAATGAATCTTTTAATTAAAAGGAGTCTTTTAATTAAAGGTACCATTCATAATGATGTTCTGTTTTTTGGTCATTTTTATTTTATTAGGACTTCCTTGAGGCAATGCCTTAGCTATAGTAGTAAGCATTCCAAGGCTGAAAATTTCATCAGTTAAGGATGTTAGAAAAATATAAATTTGATGGGGCACAGGCATGGGCAGCTCCTCCTATAATGACACATTAACAACTGGCTGCTCGTAATATGCTTGGGGAATACCAGTATCCTATGACAAATGAATCTATTTGCAACGGATAAAAATTTTAAGCCAGAAACAGCTCACAGTCGCACTCTTAGATAGCTAATTACACACAAGTCACCAGTGCCAGATTATTCCTTTCCATATATTTATCAATGGGTAAGATATAGAAATTTGACAGGAATTTTCAAGCAGATGGATAATGATTATTGATGATGCCCTGGGAAGCTGAAATACTAAAAAAGACAAAGTGGGTGTTATGTTATGTTATGTTATGTTATGTTATGTTATGTTATGTTATG